>NC_082700.1:42826991-43192960 GCF_949987515.2 Delphinus delphis | reverse complement strand
CAACACTTGTTTACAGTCAGATTGTCCATCCTAGTCTCCTTTACTGTTTCATCTCTGCTTCCTAACTTTGTAATAATTTAAACCTACAGGGCATAGACCTTGGCCATCTTTTCTACTCACATTCCTTTGGTTATCTCAAATAATCTGATAGCTTTAAACACCATCTATATGAAGACAGTTCTAAATGTACACCTCCACAAAGTCTTTTGACCTGAACTCAAGACCTGTATATTCAGTGGTATATTAACTACCACTTGGTTAGCTAATAAGTATATTAAAATTATAATGTAAAATCCTATACTCCTAATTCCCTCTGCCTCAAAATATGCTGTTTCTACAATTTTCACATTTCAGTAAATGAAAACCATTCTTATAATTGTCAAGATAATTTTTAAAATAATTATTGATTCCTTTATTATTCTTGTGCTAAAATTTAATCTATCACAAATCCTGTTTATCAACCTTCAACATATAACTTAAAATCAACCTTGCTTTGGTAGATGGTATTTTGATACCCCTCCTAGATTTCCTTTACAAAGTCAACACTCAACTCCTAGCTGTTGTGTATTGTCCTCAGCTGGCAGAGGGAAGCCATATTATTGATTAAGTTAGATCTCTTCTACTTCCCAGGTGGCCATATTCCATATTTACAGATAGAGGCATACAACAACTCTAAAATGTGGTTTATATTTTACACTGCAAAAATTTCTTCCTCTATCAAGCCAAAGCTAGAGTTTACTGGCTACCACTTTTGCTTAGATTTTCTTTCTTCTCTATAATACTTCATACTTTACAGAGCTTTGTCTTATGTTTTTTGTTTTTGTTTTTCTAAAAACATTCCTTTAGTAAGTTAAGCACACCAAATTTCTATCTCTTACTTAATTAATTGGAATATATTTCTTGCTTGTGTCCTTCTACTTGTCCTCTAGTCTATTATTAATACAGTTATCAGAATATTCTGTTAAAACAAAATGTGGATAATTTCACTCCTTTATTCCAAATATTCCAATGGCTTCTCACATTACTAGGATAAATGCCTAAGTAAATAACTTAACCAAAAAACATGGGGTTGGGCTTCCCTGGTGGCGCAGTTGTTGAGAGTCTGCCTGCCGATGCAGGGGACACGGGTTCGTGCCCCGGTCTGGGAAGATCCCACATGTAGAGCGGCTGGGCCCGTGAGCCATGGCCACTGAGCCTGCATAGCCGGACCCTGTGTTCCGCAATGGGAGAGGCCACAACAGTGAGAAGCCCGTGTAACACACACACAAAAAAAGAAAAACATGGGGTTATCTGGAGCCTACTTCTTTTTTACCGTTCTCACTTTATCTCATATTATGCTGTCCCTGGTCCACTACACCCTAATGACTCTGGTCTTTTTGCAGTTCTTTGAAACAATTGTCATACTCTCAAACTCATGGCCTTTACACTTGCTCTTTTTTCTGAAAGGAATTCACTTCTTTAAGATATTTACATAGTTTGCTCCTATACTTCTTCCTAATATTTAGTCACACATCAATATTCTATTGCAATGTTCATGACCACCTTGATTAAAATTGCAAACCTAACTTTACTATGGCATTGCATATACCTTTCTCTTATTTGTTGTTTTTTTTCCCCCAAAGCTCATATCACTTTCTAACTTTATATGTGTATTTAATATTTATTTTATTGTTTCTCTTCATTCACTAGAATGAAAGATTCATGAAGACTGTATGTTTGTCTGTTTTATTCATTGATCAATCATCATTGACTAATAATCTCTCAATAAATACATGTTAATTCAAGAGGTTAGCTTACTGAAATTAGCAACAAACTCTTATAATTGTGATTACAACTCTGTATGATCCAATGATCCTCGATACATGTTGCATTTAGTATCCATTTTCATTACTTACATGTCACACTTTAGATTTTGGTATTTAAAAATAAATTTCAAACTACTTTTTATGTTTTCCCTAAAGTCATAAAATAGGTTCAAATGCACTTTTATTGTATCTTACAATTACTCAAAATATAAATGAAAACTAAACTTTGATAATGTCATCAAAGACCTGTAGCTAACACAACACCTGCATGTATTATACAACAATAAAGGGAAAGAAAACTAAATCTTCCCATGTTCAGCTTCTGTTTTTAACTTCTTCAGCAATGTGATATTTAGAAACCTTGTTTCTTTGAACATAATTATCTAAAATAAGTCAAAGTTAACATTTTAAAGTTATAAAGCATATGGGAGATGATGTTAAAACCTTGAAACATAATTTCATGAAATGCTAGTTGATCCCAGAGGTTGATTATTGCTTTGGTATTTCAAGAATGTGTGTGTGTGTGTGTGTGTGTGTGTGTGTGTGTGTGTGTGTGTGTGTGTATTTGAACTTACAAGCATCTAAAAACTTTTAAGTATTTTAGTGTGTACATAATCATATGTATTATCCTAAAGAGGCATTGTAAATTGTTGTTGAACTATTGTCAAACATTTAATTGGATATAAATAAGAAATTTGTTATAATCACAAAGGGGCAGCTATTTACACATAATAATCTAGTTATTTGCTGTTGATTAGTTATTTCCAAATGAACTGCATTCAATAATTAGTCATCAAATTCTTGATAGAGCCATCTGTATACTCTGAGGACTAGCAAATATTGACGCAAATGGAAACTTGTTTCGTGAAAGGTTAAAATGACAGAATTACATAAATTACACAATATATCAATGGGATTGCCTGAAATATATTTTCCTAACTGTTCATATTAAATTATCTTTATTATCATTGAATAATGCCATTTTACTCTAAGTAATAAATACCAAAATATATTGAACAGATGGTTAAAAAAAAAAGAAAAATGGAAATAACAAAAAATAGTTTAATGATTTAGGCAATTTCACCAAAAATTACCTTACCATGAAATTCACTGGACATTTTGAGGTACCCATACCATTATGTTCATTCTAATACTTCAGGTAACCACATGTAATATTTTACAACTTTGAGAATTTTCAGACATTTTGGGGAAGGAAACCACAGTATGTTTCAGTAATAAACTTTTAAATTTATCTTAAACCTCTTTCTTTTAATGCAGTGAGATTTGAGGACACTTCTGTGAGCATGAGTTTTTGTTTCTTCCAGGAAATTCTTACCCAGGAAATAAATCTATAAATAGTAAGAATACTTTATTGTTATTTAGTAAATTCTTTGTCTTATTTATTGCATCAAATAAGTTGTGCATCTGCATAAATACCTCCTTTTTCAGAAAAATAAATTCCTTACCTAAGCATCCAGCTCACTATCAACTTTTTAATTATCAAAACAATTTGTTAAGACTCTCATTTTTCTGTGTACAGTATGGTACAGCTAATCAATTTCATTTTAGCTCAGGTTCATCTCACAATGCACAAAGTGGGTCCAAAATGTGTTTATTATTCCCATTTCTGGAATGCATAATTGGAATAGATATATTAGAAGCTGGCAGAATCCCTACATGAGTTCCCAGCCCTATAGAGTGAGGGCTATAATGGTGGGAAAGGCTGAGTGGACACCACAAGTGGACATTTGGAAGTGTGTAATTTATCCTAATCTTTTTGTCCTTCTAACTACTAGAGAACTTTTGAACCATATAAAACCACTGTATACTCATTATTATCGATTTTTAATCTCATTATTTGTTTCCCTCTTCTTTGTTCTCTTTACTTTATTTTTCTCTTACTCTTCTTCTTTCTTCTTTCCCTTCTTCACTTTCTTTTTTTCCCTACGTATTTTATTTTAAATGTTTATATTGTTTATGTTTATGTTTAATGCATGTTTATGTTTAATTATTGGGGTATAATTGCTTTACAATGGCGTGTTAGTTTCTGCTTTATAACAAAGTGAATCAGTTATACATATACATATGTTCCCATATCTCTTCCCTCTTGCATCTTCCTCCCTCCCATCCTCCCTATCCCACCCCTCCAGGCTGTCACAAAGCACCGAGCCAATATCCCTGTGCCATGTGGCTGCTTCCCACTAGCTATCTAACTTACGTTTGTTAGTGTGTATATGTCCATGACTCTCTCTCGCCCTGTCACAGCTCATCCTTTCCCCTCCCCATATCCTCAAGTCCGTTCTCCAGTAGGTCTGCATCTTTATTCCTGTCTTACCCCTAGGTACTTCATGACATTTTTCCCCTTAAATTCCATATATATGTTTTAGCATACGGTATTTGTCTTTTTCTTTCTGACTTACATCACTCTATATGACAGACTCTAGGTCTATCCACCTCATTACAAATAGCTCAATTTCATTTCTTTTTATGGCTGAGTAATATTCCATTGTATATATGTGCCACATCTTCTTTATCCATTCATCCAATGATGGGCATGTAGGTTGTTTCCATCTCTGGGCTATTGTAAATAGAGCCGCAATGAGCATTTTGGTACATGACTCTTTTTGAATTTTGGTTTTCTCAGGGTATATGCCCAGTAGTGGGATTGCTGGGTCATATGGTAGTTCTATTTGTAGTTTTTTAAGGAACCTCCATACTGTTCTCCATAGTGGCTGAACCAATTCACATTCCCACCAGCAGTGCAAGAGTGTTCCCTTTTCTTCACATTCTCTCCACCATTTATGGTTTCTAGATTTTTTGATGATGGCCATTCTGACTGGTGTGAGATGATATCTCATTGTAGTTTTGATTTGCATTTCTCTAATGATTAATGATGTTGAGCATTCTTTCCTGTGTTTGTTGGCAGTCTGTATATCTTCTTTGGAGAAATGTCTATTTAGGTCTTCTGCCCATTTTTGGATTGGGTTGTTTGTTTTTGTTATTGAGCTGCATGAACTTCTTGTAAATTTTGGAGATTAATCCTTTGTCAGTTGCTTCATTTGCAAATATTTTCTCCCATTCTGAGGTTGTCTCTTGGTTTTGTTTATGGTTTCCTTTGCTGTGCAAAAGCTTTGAAGTTTCATTAGGTCCCATTTTTTTATTTTTGTTTTTATTTCCATTACTCTAGGAGGTGGGTCAGAAAGGATCTTGCTGTGATTTATGTCATAGAGTGTTCTGCCTATGTTTTCCTCTAAGAATTTGATAGTTTCTGACCTTACATTTAGGCCTTTAATCCATTTTGAGCTTATTTTTGTGTATGGTGTTAGGGAGTGATCTAATCTCATACTTTTACATGTACCTGTCCAGTTTTCCCAGCACCACTTATTGAAGAGGCTGTCCTTTCTCCACTGTACATTCCTGCCACCTTTATCAAAGATAAGGTGTCCCTATGTGCATGGGTTTATCTCTGGGCTTTCTATCCTGTTCCATTGATCTATCTTTCTGTTTTTGTGCCAGTACCATACTGTCTTGATTACTGTAGCTTTGTAGTATAGTCTGAAATCAGGGAGCCTGATTCTTCCAGCTCCTTTTTTCATTCTCAAGGTTGCTTTGGCTATTCGGGGTCTTTTGTGTTTCCATACAAATTGCGAAATTTTTTGTTCTAGTTCTGTGAAAAATGCCAGTGGTAGTTTGATAGGGATTGCATTGAATCTATAGATTGCTTTGGGTAGTAGAGTCATTTTCACAATGTTGATTCTTCCAATCCAAGAACATGGTATATCTCTCCATTTGTATCATCTTTAATTTTTTCATCAGTGTCTTATAATTTTCTGCATACAGGTCTTTTGTCTCCTTAGGTAGGTTTATTCCTAGATATTTTATTCTTTTTGTTGCAGTGGTAAATGGGAGTGTTTTCTTGATTTCACTTTCAGATTTTTCATCATTAGTATATAGGAATGCCAGAGATTTCTGTGCATTAATTTTGTATCCTGCTACTTTACCAAATACATTGATTAGCTCTAGTAGTTTTCTGGTAACATCGTTAGGATTCTCTATGTATAGGATCATGTCATCTGCAAACAGTGACAGCTTTACTTCTTTTCCGATTTGGATTCCTTTTATTTCCTTTTCTTCTCTGATTGCTGTGGCTAAAACTTCCAAAACTATGTTGAATAAGAGTGGTGAGAGTGGGCAATCTTGTCTTGTTCCTGATCTTAGTGGAAATGCTTTCAGTTTTTCACCATTGAGGATGATGTTGGCTGTGGGCTTGTCATATATGGCCTTTATTATGTTGAGGAAAGTTCCCTCTATGCTTACTTTCTGCAGGGTTTTTATCATAAATGGGTGTTGAATTTTGTCATAAGCTTTCTCAGCATCTATTGAGTTGATCATATGGTTTTTCTCTTTCAATTTGTTAATATGGTGTATCACATTGAAAGATTTGTGTATATTGAAGAATCCTTGCATTCCTGGAATAAACCCCACTTGATCATGGTGTATGACCCTATTAATGTGCTGTTGGATTCTGTTTGCTAGTATTTTGTTGAGGATTTTTGCATCTATGTTCATCAGTGATATTGGCCTGTAGTTTTTTTTCTTTGTGACATCCTTGTCTGGTTTTGGTATCAAGGTGATGGTGGCCTCATAGAAGGAATTTGGGAGTGTTCCTCCCTCTGCTATATTTTGGAAGAGTTTGAGAAGCATAGGTGTTATCTCTTCTCTAAATGTTAGATAGAATTTTCCCGGGAATCCATCTGGTCCTGGGCTTTTCTTTGTTGGAAGATTTTTAATCACAGTTTCAATTTCAGTGCTTGTGATTGGTCTGTTCCTATTTTCTCTTTCTTCCTGATTCAGTCTTGGCAGGTTGTGCATTTCTAAGAATTTGTCCATTTCTTCCAGATTGTCCATTTTATTGGCATAGATTTGCTTGTAGTAATCTCTCATGATCTTTTGTATTTCTGCAGTGTCAGTTGTTACTTTTCCTTTTTCATTTCTAATTCTATTGATTTGAGTCTTCTCCCTTTTTTTTCTTGATGAGTCTGGCTAGTGGTTTATCTATTTTGTTTATCTTCTCAAAGAACCAGCTTTTAGTTTTATTGATCTTTGCTATTGTTTCCGTCATTTCTTTTTCATTTATTTCTGATCTGATTTTTATGATTTCCTTCTGCTAGCTTTGGGGTTTTATTGTTCTTCTTTCTCTAATTGCCTGAGTTGTAAGGTTAGGTTGTTTATTCGAGATGTTTCCTGCTTCTTACGGTGGACTTGTATTGCTATAAACTTCCCTCTTAGAACTGCTTTTGCTGCATCCCATAGGCTTTTGGTCATTGTGTCTCCATTGTCATTTGTTTCTAGGTATTTTTTGATTTCCTCTTTGATTTCTTCAGTGATCACTTCATTATTAAGTAGTGTATTGTTTAGCCTCCATGTGTTTGTATTTTTTACAGGTCTTTTCCTGTAATTGATATCTAGTCTCATGGCGTTGTTGTCAGAAAAGATACTTGATACAATTTCAATTTTCTTAAATTTACCAAGGCTTGATTTGTGACCCAAGATATGATGTATCCTGGAGAATGTTCCATGAGCACTTGAGAAAAATGTGTATTCTGTTGCTTTTGGATGGCATGTCCTATAAATATCAATTAAGTCCATCTTGTTTAATGTATCATTTAAAGCTTGTGTTTCCTTATTTATTTTCATTTTGGATGATCTGTCTATGGGTGAAAGTGGGGTGATAAAGTTCCCTACTATGAATGTGTTACTGTCGATTTCCCCTTTTATGGCTGTTAGTATTTGCCTTATGTATTGAGGTGCTCCTATGTTGGGTGCATAAATATTTACAATTGTTATATCTTCTTGGATCGATCCCTTGATCATTATGTAGTGTCCTTCTTTGTCTCTTCTAATAGTCCTTATTTTAAAGTCTATTTTGTCTGATATGAGAATTGCTACTCCAGCTTTCTTTTGGTTTCCATTTGCATGGAATATCATTTTCCATCCCCTTACTTTCAGTTGTATGTGTCTCTAGGTCTGAAGTGGGTCTCTTGTAGACAACATATATAAGGGTCTTGTTTTTGTATCCATTCAGCCAATCTGTGTCTTTTGGTGGGAGCATTTAGTCCATTTACATTTAAGGCAATTATCGATATGTATGTTCCTATTCCCATTTTCTAAATAGTTTTGGGTTCGTTATTATAGTTCTTTTCCTTCTCTTGTGTCTTTTGTCTAGAAAAGTTCCTTTAGCATTTGTTGTAAAGCTGGTTTGGTGGTGCTGAACTCTCTCAGCTTTTGCTTGTCTGTAAAGATTTTAATTTCTCCATCAAATCTGAATGAGATCCTTGCTGTGTAGAGTAGTCTTGGTTGCAGGCCTTTCTCCTTCATCACTTTCAGTATGTTCTGCCACTGCCTTCTGGCTTGTAGGGTTTCTGCTGAGAGATCAGCTGTTAACCTTATGGGGAATCCCTTGTGTGTTATTTTTCCCTTGCTGCTTTTAATGTGCTTTCTTTGTATATAATTTTTGACAGTTTGATTAATATGTATCTTGGCATATTTCTCCTTGGATTTATCCTGTATGGGACTCTCTGTGTTTCCTGGACTTGATTAACTATTTCCTTTCCCATATTAGGGAAGTTTTCAACTATAATCTCTTCAAATATTTTCTCAGTCCATTTCTTTTTCTCTTCTTCTTCTGGAACCCCTATAATTCTAATGTTGGTGCATTTAATGTTGTCCCAGAGGTCTCTGAGACTGTCCTCAGTTCTTTTCATTCTTTTTTCTTTATTCTGCTCTGCAGTAGTTATTTCCACTATTTTATCTTCCAGGTCACTTATTCGTTCTTCTGCCTCACTTATTCTGCTATTGATCCCATCTAGAGTACTTTTAATTTCATTTATTGTGTTGTTCATCGTTGCTTGTTTCATCTTTATTTCTTCTAGGTCCTTGTTAACTGTTTCTTGCATTTTGACCATTCTATTTTCAAGATTTTGGATCATCCTTACTATCATTATTCTGAATTCTTTTTCAGGTAGACTGCCTATTTCCTCTTCATTTGTTAGGTCTGGTGCATTTTTATCTTGCTACTTTATCTGCTGTGTGTTTTTCTGTCTTCTCATTTTGCTTATCTTACTGTGTTTGGGGTCTCCTTTTTGTAGGCTGCAGGTTCGTAGTTCCCACTGTTTTTGATGTCTGTCTCCAGTGGCTAAGGTTGGTTCAGTGGGTTGTGTAGGCTTCCTGGTGGAGGGGACTAGTGCCTGTGTTGTGGTGGATGAGGCTGGATCTTGTCTCTCTAGTGGGCAGGTTCATGTCTGGTGGTGTGTTTTGGGGTGTCTGTGGTCTTATTATGATTTTAGCAGCCTCTCTTCTAATGGCTGGGGTTGTGTTCCTGTTTTGCTAGTTGTTTGGCATAGGTTGTCCAGCACTGTGGCTTGCTGGTCGTTGAGTGAAGCTGGGTGCTGGTGTTAAGATGGAGGTCTCTGGGAGATTTTCACCATTTGATATTATGTGGAGCTGGGAGGTCTCTTGTTGACCAGTGTCCTGAAGTTGACTCTCCTACCTCAGAGGCAGAGCCCTGACTCCTGGCTGGAGCACCAAGAGCCTTTCATCCACACAGCTTAGAATAAAAGGGAGAAAAAGTAGAGAGAATTAGTAGAAGTATGAGGAAAAAAAGAAGGAAAGGAGGGAAGGAAGGAAGGAAGGAAGAAAGAAAGAAAGAAAGAAAGAAAGAAGCAAAGAAGGAAAGAAGGCAAGAAAGAAAGAAAGGAGGGAGGAAGGAAGGAGCGAAAGAAGGAAAAATGACAGAAAGAAAGAAGATACAGTAAAAATAAAATAAAGTATAATAAAGTTATTGAATTAAAAAAAATACTTATTTAGAAAAAATAAAGGGACAGATAGAACCTTAGGACAAATGTTGGAAGCAAAGCTATACAGAGAAAATCTTACACAAAAGCATACACATACACCCTCACAAAAAGAGGTAAAGGGGGAAAAATCATAAATCTTGCTGTCAGAGACCACCTCCTCAATTTGGGATGATTTGTTGTCTAAAGGAGGGAAGGAAGGAAAGAAAGAAAGAAAGAAAGAAAGAAAGAAAGAAAGAAAGAAAGAAAGAAAGAAAGAAAGAAAGAAAGAAAGAAAGAGAAGTATAATAAAGTTATTAAAATTAAAATTAATTATTAAGAAAAACAATTAAAAAATAAACAATTAAAAAATTAAAAAAAAAACCCATGGACGAATAGAACCCTAGGACAAATGGTGGAAGCAAGACTATACAGACAAGATCTCACACAGAAGCACACACATACACATGCACAAAAAGAGGAAAAGGGAAAAAAATCACAGATCTTGCTCTCGAAGCCCACCTCCTCAATTTGGGATGATTCGCTGTCTATTCATGTATTCCACAGATGCAGTGTACATCAAGTTGATTGTGGAGCTTTAATCCG
Source organism: Delphinus delphis (assembly GCF_949987515.2). NCBI lineage: Eukaryota > Metazoa > Chordata > Mammalia > Artiodactyla > Delphinidae > Delphinus > Delphinus delphis. The sequence goes on along the minus strand of NC_082700.1, from coordinate 43,182,717 downwards.
CTGTTTCTGAGGCTGCTGGGAGAGATTTCCCTTTCTCTTCTTTGTTCTCACAGCTCACAGGGGCTCAGCTTTGGATTTGGTCCTGCCTCTGCATGTAGGTCGCTGGAGGGCGTCTGTTTTTTGCCCAGACAGGACAGGGTTAAAGGAGCCGCTGATTCAGGGGCTCTGGCGCACTCAGGCTGGGGGGGGGAGGGAGGGGCACTGTGTTCGGGGCGGGCCTGTGGCGGCAGAGGACAGCATGACGTTGCACCAGCCTGAGGCCCGCCGTGCGTTCTCCCGGGGAAGTTGTCCCTGGATCCCGGGACCCTGCTAGTGGCGGGCTGCACAGGCTCCACGGAAGAGTGGTGTGGAGAGTGACCTGTGCTCGCACACAGGCCCCTTGGTGGCGGCAGCAGCAGCCTTAACGTCTCCCGCCCATCTCTGCGGTCCGTGCTTTTAGCCACGGCTTGCGCCCATCTCTGGGGTCTGCGCTTTTAGCCATGGCTCGCGCCCGTCTCTGGGGTTCGCGCTTTTAGCAGTGGCTCACGCCCGTCTCTGGAGTTCGTTTAAGCAGCGCTCTTAAACCCCTCTCCTCGCACCAGGAAACAAAGAGGGAAGAAAAAGTCTCTTGCCTCTTCTGCAGGTGCAGACTTTTCCCCAGACTCCCTCCTGGCTAGCCGTGGTGCACTAACCTCTTTAGGCTATGTTCAAGCCACCAACCCCAGTCCTCTCCCTGCACTCCGTCCGAAACCGAAACCCGAGCCTCAGAGCCTCAGCTCGCAACCCCGCCTGCCCCGGCGGGTGAGCAGACAAGCCTCTCGGGCTGGTGAGTGCCGGTCGGCACCGATCCTCTGTGTGGGAATCTCTCCGCTTTGCCCTCCACAGCCGTTGCTGTGCATTCCTCCGTGGCTCCAAAGCTCCCCCCTCTGCCTCCCGCAGTCTCCGCCTGCGAAGGGGCTTCCTAGTGTGTGGAAACCTTTCCTTCTTCACAGCTCCCTCCCACTGGTGCAGGTGCCATCCCTATTCTTTTGTCTCTGTTTTTTCTTTTTTTCTTTTGCCCTACCCAGGTACGTGGGGAGTTTCTTGCCTTTTGGGAGGTCTGAGGTCTTCTGCCAGCCTTCAGTAGGTGTTCTGTAGGAGTTGTTCCACGTATAGATGTATTTCTGGTGTATCTTTGGGGAGGAAGGCGATCTCCACGTCTTACTCTTCCGCCATCTTCAAGGTCCCCCCAATGCATCTTTTTAAGCCACATTAAATCATCTTTGGAAGATCAAATTTAATTAAACAGATGAATAAATAACAGTATATAGTATGACTTACATTAAAATCTATTTGATTTTCTTGTTTATTATAGTAAAATTTTTCTTTAAAGGTACATAGTATTGAAAGAAAAATATTAAAAAAGAAATATTTTTAAATGTTAAATATATTAGGGGACCACAAATGAAATCCTAGTGCATAGCTGTTGGTTGTTAAAGCCATTGAATTCAGGGCTTCCCTGGTGGTGCAGTGGTTGAGAATCTGCCTGCCAATGCAGGGGACATGGGTTCGAGCCCTGGTATGGGAAGATCCCACATGCGGCGGAGCAACTAGGTCCGTGAGCCACAACTACTGAGCCTGCGCGTCTGGAGCTTGTGCTGCACAACAGGAGAGGCCAAGACAGTAAGAGCCCTGTGCACCACGATGAAGAGTGACCCCAGCTCACTGCAACTAGAGAAAGACCCAACAAATAAATAAATAAAATTTTTTTAAAAAAGCTATTGAATTCTATGTCTGAATGCAAGTAGAGAGAACCACACTATATTTTGATTACTACAGAAAATGGAAACTTTCCCCAATAAAGAAAAAAACTGATTGCTTAAATGGAAAGAAATAGAAATAGTGTACTCCTCTTGCTTTTGATAAGGCTAAAACTTTCTATTGATTTCCCACTGGGGATACAAGTTAAATTTAAATTACTTTATCTGAGAGGAGATATGAGTATAACTATACATCTATATGCATATATATAGATATAGATACATAAAAAATTACCCCTTATATATATGCTTATAATCCCTAAACTAAGAATCAACCCAGATTCTACTGACTTGGTGACAAGATCCAAGATATTTTCATTATCACTCTGGATCAAGACATCTGAACTCATCATATAATCTTTGATTCTAGACAGAGGACCTCAGAGAGCTGAGTGGAGACAACCATAAAACCAAGAATAAACCATTCCACTTAAAATACTACTGTAAATCAAAGTTATAAATTGAATGTGTAAGATAAAATATCTAACACTACAAAGGAATCATCAAAATAAACAATCATATAATTAGTTTATGCTTTTAAGAATGAATATCATAAAATACTTTCAGTGAAATTTTATTGAATTAGCCTCAAAAGAAAATGATGAAATGATATCCATAAGTATCAAAAAATAATGGAACAAAATTGTATAGAAATGAAAGAAAACCTGAGGGTAGAAAAATAGTAATCTTAGAATGAAAAGTATAGTCATTGAATTGATAATGTAGTTAATCAAGAATGCTGGACATAACATCAATCTTTAATAAAAACAATTCTCATCTACATAGACAATAATCAACCTGGAAATGTAAATAATAACAAAAATCATAAGCTACACGGAAATAAGTTGTATAAATACTGTGCAAACCTTCTAGGAATAAAATAATAAGCCATATTATGGCAGATAAAATGGCATTAATAAATTAGGACATCAAATTGCAATGAAATGAACAATTCATCTTTATAAAGATTCCAATTCTTCATGGACTAACTGGTAAATTCAATGGAGCTCCATTCAAAAATCAAATAGTTTTTTTCTGTTTGTTTGATGGCTGGTAAGTTGTCTAGCTGATACTAAAATCTATAATAAAGATTAAGAGGAAATTCTGTTTCCACCCAAAATGGACTCACATGGACATAATCTATCCTTCTGTCTGAAACAAAATAAAACCAGCCAAAACATGTTAAACAAATTTCAAGAAACTTGGAGGTAGGCAACAAAGGACAGTAACTGTGAGAGACAAGATACAAACAAGGTTAGCCCTATGATTGCCCAAACTCCATTCCTTGAGAGTTTCCAGGCCATGGCACATGGAGAGGGAATAGGGACAGAAGCCATCCTGATTTGAGAAGAGTGAGCTGAGAGCTCACAGAGACAGGCTGGCAAAAGTGATTTTACAGAACAGAGTAGTGAAGTGGAGATAGACATCCAGAAATCTGCAAAGGGTACCTATCCATACATGTGAGAAAAATACATGAGGACAGGGAAAGGACTAGAACAAAAGATTAGTCTTAATAGTGCTAATGCCCTGGACTCACAAGGCCTCTTCACATCACCCAGTAATGAAAATCTCATGATTTATAAGGAATTGGGGTGAGAACACAGAAGAACACATATTTTCTGAGTAGTGAGAAATAATTATTCATAGAATGAACACTACTCTGTCTTACCTGACAAATCTTATCAAATCAGGTCAATTATCTCTCCAAGGACATTTCCCAAGAAACCAAGCATAGCTTCATTTTGAAGAGGTATCCATAGCTGAGGACTACATAATCCATTGTTAGTGTTTCCTCAAGATTAAAAGTCTCTTAAATCCTAGAACACACATGACCATGCTTTTCCAGGAGGAAGGTACTTTAATGACTGACTTCAACATAAGAAACAAAGTCTGATGCCCCAGAAAGAATATTATTTTCTTAAGTTGCTGAGATACGCCCCCCCTACACACACACATATACAGCATATACATCAGTTGCTAAGTACAGGTTGACAGTGTGTCCAAATTTCAAAGTGATTTTTCCCAGGGAGAGGAGATAAGATGGCAGAGGAGTAAGAATGTGGAGTTCACCTCTCTCCATGGATGCATCAGGGATACATCTATAGATGCAATGATTTTCACAGAACACCAGCTGAACAATAGCAGAAGACCTTGGACACTGGAAAGGACTATAAAGATCCCTGCATAACTGGGTAGGATGAAAAAAGGAAGGGAGAAGGAGGAGGAGAGGAAGCCAGATGGGACCTGCACCCCAGGGTGGGGGAGCCAAAGCAGAGGAGAGATTCCCAAATTCAGAGAAACCCCCTCTCTGATGGGGAGATCAATTAGGGCAGAAGGAAAGCATTTGAAACTGTCAAGAGAGGGTGAAGCAGCCAATCTGTGTCAGATGGGACAGATTGAGAAGTACACAGACAGTATGTACTGCAACCCTACATGCACCGGATTGGGACATGTGTTCACAGGTGTGCAAGGGGGCTGGGAGCTGGAGCGTGGGGATTAGAGAACAGACACGGGGTGAGAAATGCTGTTGGCTGTGGGAGATGGACAGAAGGGATGGGAGGGTGGGAATCCACAGCAGGGCATGCCTACGGAGGAAGGCTGGGCTGCCATGGAAGTGGGGTGCTACTGTTGAGTCACATGCAGGGGGAGGAGCCACTATTGTAGCCTCTCTTTCCCCACATGCCGGTGCCTGCAGACAACAATAAAAGAAGCCCTCCCAGGACTGGCTCTTGATTGACAGCCACCAAGCAATAAAAAAAGCCCCCTCAGAGCTAGCCCTCACCCACCTGCTGGTGGGCACCAGAAAATGTTCTCACTAGGGCCATATCTCTTGCACCTGTGGCTGCTGGCTTCCCTGCACATTTGGTGCCACTGGGGCTCCCACAATCCAAGCAGTCATACTACCTCTGCACCCTATCCTCACTGGGGCAGACCCAAGAGCTCCAAGGCAGCCTCAGGACCAGACTCCTCTGGGTGGACCACATGCAGAGGTTGGGAGAAAACCAAAGCTGAACCCCAGATATGAGGCGACTAAGGAAGAGGATCAAAAATCTTTCCATCAGTGTCAAAAGCTGCAGATTAAATACCCAAGATCAGCTAGGTAGACCATGCTTCTATGGAATATCTGAGTAGACGATGAGTGTTCCCACAAATGAAAACAGTTTAGCTCTGGCAGCTGTGAACTTTGTGGGAAAGTACATGCAAGAACAGAGCCAGATCAGAGTCTCAGTGGTCCCCACAGGGCTCACAGCAAGTCCAGAGACCAGCCCATAGGCAGAGGAGGGCCTCTTGGGGAGGTGGAGGTGGGCTGTGGCTCATGGTGTGTGCAAGGACACTTACAGCTGAGACCCCAGAGAAACATAATTATTACTATTATCTTTATTATGTTTTGATTCATTCTGTTGTTGGTTCTGTCTTTTTGTTTTTGTTTGCTTGTTGTTTTAGTTTTTTTTTTTTTTTAGTCTTTTGGGCTCTTTGTGTTTTATAACATACTTCTTATTTTTATTTCTTTTTATATATTTTTATTTTTACTTTGCTTTTCCTTTTTGCTGTGTTCTATTCCTTAATTTCTTCTTCTTCTTTAGTATATATATATATATTTCCATTTCTATTTTGTTTTTCTGTTGTTCTGTGTTTTCCCCCTTTTTAAGTCATTTTTATCAGTTTGTTCTGTTTCTTTGCTTCACTCTTCAGTTGGCACACTGCTTTGGTTTTGTTTATAGGTTTTGTGTTTTTGCTACTTTTCTTTTTAATTGTTTGATTTTGTTCTTGGGTTCTGTTTTTGTCTGGTTGTTCTTTTGAATTTTATTTTATTTGGTTCTGTTTTTGTGTCTTTTGTGTGTGTGAATTTCCTTGTTTCTGTATTTGTTTGTTTGATTTTACTTTTCAACATTTGCCTGGGGTTTTGTTAGTCTTTATTTTTTTTTATCCCCTTTATTGCTGGGATTAGCAACTTGCGGGGTCTTGATTCCCCAACTGGAAGTCGGGCCTGAGGCTCTGGGGTTGGAGCACTGAGTCCACGATGCTGGCCCACTAGAGAATTCCTGGCCCCAAGGAAGATTAAAGTCTGGGAGCTCTCACAGAGGCCTCTACCTGAATGCAAGACCCAGCTCTATCCAACAGCCTACAGCTCCCAGCACTGGACACCTCACACCAAACAACAAAAAAGGCAGGAACATGAGCCCACCCATCAGCACGTAGACTATCTAAAGTCATACTAAGCTCACAGATACCCCCAAACAGACTACCTGACATAGCCCTGCTCATCAGAGGGAAAAGGCTCAGCTCCATGCCAGAATGCAGGAACCAGTCCCTCCCATCAGGAAGTCTATGCAACTACTGGACCAACCTCACTCCTGGGGGCAGATAACAGAGGGAAGAGGGACTATGACCCTGCAGCCTAGGGAAAGGAGACATCAAATACTATAAATTAGACAAAATGAGAAGACAGAGAAATTGCTGGCAGACAAAGGAGCAACATAAAAACCCACAGGACCAAACAACTGAAGAGGAAATAATCAAACTACCTGAAAAGAAATTCAGTGTAATGATAGTAAAGATGATCCAAAATTTCTGAAATATAATGCAGAAATATAAGAAACATTTCACAAGGACCTTGATGAACTAAAGAGCAAACAAACAGTAAAGAACAACACAATAACTGAAATTAAAAATACCCTAGGAGGGCAGACAGCAGAAGCAAGAAGAAGTACAATCCTGCAGACTCTGGAACAAAAACCACATTCACAGAAAGATAGACAAAATGAAAAGGCATAGGACTATGTACCAGATGAAGGAACAAGATAAAACCCAAGAAAAACAATTAAATGAAGTGGAGATAAGAACCTTCCAGAAAAAGAAGTCAGAATAATGATAGTAAAGATGATCCAGGACCTCAGGAAAAAATAGAGGCAAAGAACAAGATATGCAAGAACTGTTCAACAAAGACCTAGAAGAATTAAAGAACAAACAAACAGAGATGAACAATACAGTAACTGAAATGAAAACTACACTGGAAGGAATCAATAGCAGAATAACTGAGGCAGAAGAATGGATAAGTGACCTGGTAGACAGAATGGTGGAATTCACTGCCATGGAACAGAATAAAGAAAAAAAGAATGAAAAGGAATAAAGACAGCCTAAGAGACTTCTGGGAAAACTTTAAATGTACCAATATTTGCATCACAGGGGTCCCAGAAGGAGAAGAGAGACAGAAAGGACCCAAGTAAATATTTGAAGAGATTATAGTCAAAAAACATGGGAAAGGATATAGCCACCCAAGACAAGGAAGCACACAGAGAGTTCCAGACAGTATAAACCCATGGAGAAACAAGCCAAGACACATAATAATAAAATTGACAAAAACTAAAGACAAAGAAAAATTATTAAAAGAGACAGAGAAAAACAACAATTAAATAAAAGGGAACTCCCCTAAGGTTAACAGATGATTTCTCAGCAGAAACTCTACAAGCCAGAAGGGAGTAGCACGATATATTTAAAGTAATGAAAGGGAAGAAACTACAACCAAGATTACTCTCCCTGGCAAGGATCACATTCAGATTCGATAGAGAAATCAAAAGCTTTACAGACAAGAAAAGCTAAGAGAATTTAGCACCACAAAACCAGCTTTACAATAAATGCTAAAGAAACTTCTCTAGGCAGGAAACACAAGAGAAGGAAAAGACCAACAAAAACAAACACAAAATAATGAAGAAAATGGTAATAGGAACATACATATCAATAATTAACTTAAATGTAAATGTATTAAATGCTCCAACCAGAAGACACAGACTGGCAGATTAGATACAAAAGAAGACCCATATATATGCTGTCTACAAGAGACCCACTTCAGACCTAGGGACACATACAGACTGACAGTGAGGAGATGGAAAAAGATACTCCAGGCAAATAGAAATCAAAAGAAAGCTGCAGTAGCAATACTCATATCAGACAAAATACACTTTAAAATAAAGACTATTACAAGAGACAAAGAAGGACACTACATAATGATCAAAGGATCAATCTAAGAAGATATAACAATTGTAAGTATTTATGTACACAATATAGGAGCACCTCAGTACATTAGGCAAACTCTAACATCCATAAAGGGGAAATTGTCAGTAATACAATATTACTAAGGGACTTTAACACCCCACTTACACCAATGGACAGATCATCCAAAATGAAAATAAATAAGGAAACACAAGCTTTAAATGATATATTAGACTAGATGGTCTTGATTGATATTTATAGGACATTCCATCCAAAAACAACAGAATACACTTTCTTCTAAAGTGCACATGGAACATTCTCCAGGACAGATCACATCTTCAGTCACAAATCAAGACTCTGTAAATTTAAGAAATTTGATACCATATCAAGTGTCTTTTCTGACCATAATGCTATGAGACTAGATATTAATTTTAGAAAAAAAAGTTGTAAAAAAACCCAAACACATGGAGGCTAAACAATACGTTACTAAATAACCAAGAGATCACTGAAGAAACCAAAGAAGAAATCAAAAAATACCTAGAAACAAATGACAATGAAAACACGGTGACCTAAAACCTATGGGATGCAGAAAAAGCAGTTCAAGGAGAGAAGTTTATAGTAATGCAATCCTACCTCAGGAAACAAGAAAAATCTCAAATAAACAACCTAAACTTATATCTAAAGCAATTAGAGAAAAAAGTACAAGAAAAACCCAAAGTTAACAGAAGGAAAGAAATCATAAAGATCAGAATAGAAATAAATGAAAAAGAAATGAAGGAAATGATAGCAAAGATCAAAAAAACTAAAAGCTCGTTTTTGAGAAGATAAAAAAATCGATAAACCATTAACCAGACTCATCAAGAAAAAACAGAAGACTCAAGTCAACAGAATTAGAAATGAAAAAGGAGAAGTAACAACTGACACTGCAGAAATACAAAAGATCATGAGAGATTACTACAAGCAAATCTATGCCAATAAAATGGACAACCTGGAAGAAATGGACAAATTCTTAGAAAAGTACAACCTTCCAAGCTTGAACCAGGAAGAAATAGAAAATATGAACAGACCAATAACAAGCATTGAAATTGAAACTGTGATTAAAAATCTTCCAACAAACAAAAGCCCAGGGCCAGTTGGCTTCACAGGTGAATTTAATCAAACATTTAGAGAAGAGCTAACATCTATTCTCAAACTCTTCCAAAATACCTCAGAGGGAAGAACACTCCCAAACTCATTCTATGAGGCCACCTTCACCCTGATACCACAATTAGACAAGGGTGTCACAAAAACAGAAAATTACAGGCCAATATCACTGATGAACATAGATGCAAAATCCTCAACAAAATACTAGTAAACAGAATCTAACAGAACATTAAAAGAATCATACACCTTGATCAATTGGGGTTTATCTCAGGAATGCAAGGATCCTTCAATAGGTACAAATCAATAAATATGATACACCATATTAAAAAAATGAAAGGTTAAAAACCATATGAGGGTCTCAATAGATGCAGAAAAAAAACTTTCAGCAAAATTCAGCACCCATTTACATTAAAAACTCTCCAGAAAGCGGGCATAGAGGGAAACAACATCAACATTATAAAAGCCATATATGACAAATGCAAAACCAACAATATTCTCAATGGTGAAAAACTGAAAGTGTTTCCCTTAGTATCAGGAACAAGAAAAGGGTGCCCAATCCCAGCACTATTATTCATCATAGTTTTGGAAGTCCTAGCCATGGTAATCAGAGAAGAAAAAGAAATAAAATAATACAAATTGGAAAAGAAGAAGTAAAATTGTCACTGTTTGCAGGTGACATGATACTATACATAGAGAATCCTAAAGATACCACCAGAAAACTACTAGAGCTAATCAATGAATTTGGTAAAGTAGCATAATAAAAAATTAATGCACATAAATCTCTTGCATTCCTATACACTAATAGTGAAAGATCAGAAAGAGAAATTAAGGAAACACTCCCATTTACCATTGCAACAAAAAGAATAAAATACTTAGGAATAAACCTACATAAGGAGGCAAAAGACCTGTATGCAGAAAAGTATAAGCCACTGATGAAAGAAATCAAAGATGATACAAACAGATGGAGAAATAAACCATGCTCTTTGATTGGAAGAATCAAAATTGTGAAATGACTATACTACCCAAAACAATCTACAGATTTGATGCAACCACTATAAAATTATCAATGGTATTTTTCATAGAACTAGAACAAAAAAACCCTTACAATCTGTATGGAAACACAAAAACCTCAAATAGCAAAAGCAATCTTGAGAAAGAAAAATGGAGCTTGAGGAATCAGGCTCCCTGACTTCAGACTATACTACAAAGCTACAGTAATCAAGACAGTATGATACTGACACAAAAACAGAAATATAGATCAATAGAACAGGATAGAAAGTCCAGAGATAAACCCACAAACCCATAGTCACCTTATCCTTGACAAAGGAGGCAAGAATATACAGTGGAGCAAAGACAGCCTCTTCAATATGTGGTGCTGGAAAAACTGGACAGCTCCCTGTAAAAGAATGAAATTAGAACACTTCCTAACACTACACACAAAAATAAACTCAAAATGGATTAAAGACCTAAATGTAAAGCCAGACACTATAAAACTCTTAGAGGAAAACAGGCAGAACACTCTATGACATAAGTCACAGCAAGATCCTTTTTGACCCACCTCCTATATTAATGGAAATAAAAATAAACAAATGGGACCTAATGAAACTTAAAAGTTTGGCATAACATAGGAAACCATAAACAGGACAAAAGGACAATCCTCAGAATAGGAGAAAATATTTGCAAAAGAAGCAAATGACAAAAGATTAATCTCTAAAATATACAAGTTGCTCATGCAGCTCAATATCAACAAAACAAACAATCCAATCAAAAAAATGGGTAGAAAACCTAAACAGACATTTCACCAAAGAAGAGATACAGGTTGCCAATGAGCACATGAAAAGATGCTCAACATCACTAATCATTAGAGGAGTGCAAATCTAAACGATGATGCAGTATTACCTCACACTAGTCAGAATGGCCATCATCAAAAAATCTACAAACAATAAACGTTGGAGAGGTTGTGGAGAAAAGACCCTCTTGCACTGTTGGTGGGAAAGTAAATTGATAGAGCCACTATGGAGAACAGCATTGAGGTTCCTTAAAATCTTAAAATAGAACCACCATATGACCTAGCAATCCCACTACTGGACATATACCCTGAGAAAACCATAATTCAAAAAGATACATGTACCAAAATATTCATTGTAGCACTCTTTACAATACCCAGGACATGGAAGCAACCTAAGTGTCCATCAACAGATGAATCGATAAAGAAGATGTGGGACATATATACAATGGAATATTACTCAGCTATAAAAAGGAAAAAACTGAGTTATTTGTAGTGAGACTGTTGGACCTAGAGTCTGTCATACAGAGTGAAGTAAGTCAGAAAGAAGAAAACAAATACCATATACTAACACATATATATGGAATCTAAAAAAAATGGTGTAGATGAACCTAGTGGCAAGGCAGGAATAAAAATGCAGACGTAGAGAATGGACTTGAGGACCCAGGGGGAAGGGGAAGCTGGGACAAAGTGAGAGAGTAGCATTGACATATATACACTACCAAATTTAAAATAGATAGCTAGTGGGAAGCTGTTGCATAGCACAGGGAGGTCAGCTTGATGCTTTGTGACAACCTAGAGGAATGAGATAGGGAGCGTGGGAGGGAGGCTCAAGAGGGCATATGGAGATATATGTATACATATAGCTGATTCCCTTTGTTGTACAGCAGAAACTAACACAACATTGTAAAGTAATTATACTCTAATAAAGATGTAAAAACAAACAAAACAAACAAACAGCAACAAAAAAAGTGATCTTCCAGCCAAGTAGTAAGCCATAAGATTCACAGTTGAGTTTGAATAATTAAGTCAAATTTTTGTTTTTCAAGAACTGTCTGAGGGCAGTCATTCCACCTGTTCTATTGTCTGTGCCATCCTCCAGGTGACAGTTATCCACCCCATGGAGCCACAAATATAAGTAGAGAAGATATACAAAGTAGTTGACAAGGTGTTTTGTGTGGGAGGTGCCAGAGCTGAAAACATCTCTTGTTCCTGATAGGTCATTGCAATGTAACTGGAAATGGCAGCCAAGAATGAGTTAGATTTAAGATTCATGCCATGGTTTGTAAGACCTGCACTGGGGTGTTTTTCTTCATGAGGATGAGTCCAGAGGTGGTTCCAAAAGACAGATGTCACTAATATCCTCTCTTTCCCAATATGTCCTATATTCTAAGGTGGCCCCTCCCCAGATGCAAAGTTTCTGTTCTCTCTCCACTACCACAAAGTCGGTGTGTACCATTCCAATATCTATAGACTTACCTTTTGCCCAGTCATCCTCTTCTTTCACATAGATCTTTCTTCTTCAAGGTCAGTTGTGAGAGGGACAAGGTAATTCTTGTAAAACGTATAGATAATATAAGACAATACCCATTATGTCTTCCACTCTGATCTACTAGTCCAAGGGAAATTCAGCAAGGAATATATTCAACAAAGTAGTAATTATACTTACGGTGTAAGATTGTGAAATTCAAAGAGAAAAATGTAGGTGGCTGGAACAGAATTAACACTGAATCCCCAAGGCCTTATTTTAACTATTCTGACACCTTGGAATTTCTATGAACAAGTTCAGCCTGGGTTGTCATAGGGGAAATAATAAACTGTCATACACAGAAATAGACAGTATGAAATTACAAATTTTTGAAAAAGTCTGTATATCCCCTGTACCTATTGTCTTCATCATTATCTAGATTGAGAAGAGATGATTCCTTTTGGAGGTAACACATTCAGTGAGAAAGCTGTCTTACTAAGGTCAAAGAAGTGAGGGAGATAGAGTCAGAAATCCTTTAGTGGATTTTTTGAGAAGTCCATTCTAGCACTCAACAATACCTTTCTATCAGTGGATGGTGGGGAATGTAGAAGATTCATTAAATAACTCAACATGAGCCCAGTGTTTATTGGCTTCTGTGATAAAAGGTCAGATGGGAAATGGTATAGAAAGGTGAAAAGATGACAAATAGTAGTTTTAAGGGCCAGTGTGATGTAGCCAAAGTCAGATGATCAGACTGAAACAGCATCACCATAACCTGAAAACATATAATCAATTTTCTCACATCTCTGATAGTCCTAATAGGGGGATCAAAATCATACGTAGTCAATCTGCAGGTAGGGACAGCACTCCTCTCAACAGGAGATGACTGGGTCAACTTTTGTCAAGTGTCAGAAATCTGGCAAACCTCTGCATCAGAAACATGGAATTGTTTACTGAGAGCCCAGTTTATGTTGGTGACTTGTTTTCATGCTTGATGTAATGATCAATTGAGACAGAAATGATGGAAATCTGGTTACCTTTTGATTAGTAGCTTGATTTCAGTCAGTTTAATCAGAGAATCTTTCCTTACTAATCAGTGGTTCCAAAGAGAGGTGTTTTAAATCTGCCAGTCATAGTTTTTCAAATGTCAGACAAACATCCAGCTCAATAGCAATGGACCAATGGTCAGTAAAAATATAACAAATTTCATTAGACAAAGTTTTAGACAGAGCAATAAAAACAGCTTTGATTTCTGCCCAGTGAGGGAAGCAAACATATCCATTTTTGGTCCTCCTTAGTTGGTGCTGAGGTTCAACAGCTGTAGCAGCCTAATGGACAACTTCAGTTTTCAGCCTATCTAAACCATCATTGAACCAGGCCTGGAATTTAAGAGAATCTCTTCAAATTAAGAGCCCAGGTGATTCAACAGCTTTGCTTCAACCACCACAGTTGAGGATAAATTTCCCCCTAAATTGATAGTTGCTGATTTTTCATGTACAGGTGAAATAACACTGGGACCCTGCTTTCTGTGTTCTTGAATATTACATACTCATTTCACAAGTAAAGTTTATTGAATTCTTCTCAACTTGTTAAGCATTGAATTTGAATGGCAATGTCATGACAGAGAGTCCATGGGTCAGGAGCCAAGTTTCAGTAAGAGCTAAGTAGCAAGCTAATAGCTTCTTTGTAAAAACTGGTAAAATTGGTAGTCATATCTGGAAGGTGAGTCCAAAACTCAAAGGGTGCCTCCAAGAAGAAGTGGCTTCTCTTTGCCAAAAGCTCCAATCAGCATAATCATCATTCACTGAGACATGTGGCTGTAAGGGATCACCAGGGTTGCAATGCCCCAAATATAATAGAACATGCTAACAGCTTGCTGGATGGATTCTAAAGGTTTGAATCTATTGGTTTGGGTGACACTCAAGATAAGCTTATGTATTTATATAGGTTTATATAAACCTATATAGCTTATAGGTTTAACCTATATAAAGGAACAAGTAGAATACCCAAGTGAGACATATGCTTTCTCCAATATATAAAGAGTGCAGTAAGGTGCTAGGTTTCTATTTAGGTGAAGGGGAGCTGAAGAGAGACATTGTCCCTTGACTGACAGAGGGATCAGTCGTTGCTAAGAAGTCCCCTTACTTTTGTCAGAGTTTATCTTTGGCACCTTCTGAAGGAGGTGTGATAGCACCAGGGCCAGCATCATTGAGACCTAGGCTTCTTATGTGTCATCCAATCATACATCATCTACAAAGTGAAAGTTCTGAACATTAGAAGTTAGAGCCATTCATGCTAAATCCTAATCCACTCAGGGTTGGAAAAACCATGGTAGTTTAGATTCTCCTGTTGGCGTACTACAAACACATATTGGAGACTTTGTGACATGAATGTGAACTTTTCTTGATCCTGGTATGTCCAAGTGATATTAGTCTGTGTAATGAATTTGGTTATAGTTGCAAAGTCTGGAACTGTGAGAGCTATGAGAGCAACAATTGATTTCACTTAACAATAATCCATTGTAAGTTTTCTTTTCCATTGGACATATAAGGCTATTGTATTGAGATATTGCATCTCATACTACTTCTGCTACCTTTAAGTCTTTAAAGTATTTGTTTTTATTTCTCCTCCTGGCATTCTACACTGGTTATGTTGAACCACCCAAGACATTGTAGGGAGATAAGTTGGATAACCATTTATGTATCCCACTAGCACTTCTATACATGTGAATCTTCCTGAATAGAAAAATATCTTTGGCCCTATGGAACAGGAGGCTCATGGGTATAATACATTAATTCCTACTAAACACTCATATGTAGGAACAACAATAATACAAATAACTGACCCAAAGGGAGCCATCAGCATGGTCAAGTTAGTGTTCTTCCCCACAGTGAACTCTGCCCAAACACTGGTAGCTGAATAAGGGCACATTTTCCTTCCACAGTCGTGGGTAAGATAACAACTTTGGATCCTGTATTCAACAGAGCCATAATTGATTGAGTTCTTTGCCTCAGAATACCCCAGCATACTCAGATGGGTGCATATAGACTTTGCTTCTTCCCCTTGATGGCAAGATATCCTTACTCACCTCTAATAATCTTTCACTATAAAGTTCCTGAGCTCTAAATGGAGGAGGATAGATTGATCAGGAGGCACACAGTGAGATAGTTGTTCTGTGTCTAAATAAAACTTAGCACTTAATTTTGTTTAAGCTCCATGGCAACAGTTATAGCTCAACCAAATAAACTTTCCAATATATTTTTTTAAAAAATTATTAGAGTATAGTTGATTTATAATGTTGTGTTAGTTTCATGTGTACATTCAAATGAATCAGTTATACGTATAACCACTCTTTTTTAGATTCTTTTCCCATATATGTCATTACAGAGTATTGAGTAGAGTTACCTGTGCTATACAGTAGGTCCTTATTAGTTATCTATTTTATATATAGTGGTGTGTATATATCAATCTCAACCTCCCAATTTATCCCTCCCTCCTTACCTCTGGTAACCATAATTTTGTTTTCTACATCTGTGACTCTATTTCTCTTTTGTAAATAAGTTCATGCACACCTTTATTTAGATTCAACATATAAGCAACATCATATGATATTTGTCTTTGTCTGACTTACTTCACTCAGTATGACAATCTCTAAGTCCATCCATGTTGCTGCAAATGGCATTATTTTGTTCCTTTTTATGGCTGAGTAATATTCCATTGTATATATGTGGTTTTGATCTAATGCTATATATTAGGTATTGAGGACCTCATTACTAACATCATCTGTTAGCCTTGGGAATCCCTGATTTAGCTCCAGAAGAAGCCACTAGGTCTATTTTCTAAGACTGGTCACTATACAAACATCCTTGAAAAGATGATCCAGAACAAAGACAGTCAGTGATTCTGTTTTCCAGACTTGAAGTAATGCAAAAGACCCATAGTGGGTTGTCTTTTAACAGTTATAATAGACATAATTTTGTTGGTGCTGTTTTTCTTATTGTTTTTTACAGAAATAGAGAAATAAAACCACAATATTTCACTCTTTCTTATATTAAGCGATTCTTAGCCAAACATACTTTCCTGTCTCTCTCTGAGTAATTCTTAACATACTTTTCTGTCTCTATCTGAACAATTCTTTGATAAAGATTACTTATCTTTGTTTGTGCTAAACAATACTGGGGTTAAGGAAAAATTATTTAGCTCTTTTTTGGGAAACACTTGTTTCTGAAAGATAAGACAGGAAACCAACTAAAATAACTTACTTATCAAGAGTCATAGCTTAATCATCAATACACACATCAGGACTATTACCTCCCTGTGCCATCAATCCAAAGCTATATGTTATAAACTAATGCCAACTGAACTGGGTTCCCATCTTGCAAGACTATCAAAATTGCACAGACCAGACTCTAAAATCCATCTATTTTTGTGTATTCAGGATGCTACAGGAAAATGCCACAGTCTTGTGGGGGGGGCTGTTTATAAACAACAAACATTTCACAGTTCTGGAGGCTGGAAGTCCAGGATCATGGTACCAGCAGATTTGGGGTGTTGTAAGGGTTTCCTAGTTCATAGACAGCTGTCCTTTTCCTGTGTTCTCACATGGCAGAAGAGGCAAGGTATCTCTGAAGCTGTCTTTATGAGGGGACTAATTCCATTCATGAGGGTTCCATACTCATGTCCTAGTCACCTACCAGTCGCTCCACCTCCAAAAGCCTCACCTTTGGGGTTAAGATTTCAACAAATGAATTTTGAGGAACTCAGACATTCAGATCATAGCAGCACATGAGACATTCTCCTTCTGAGACACTATTTAGGTTCTGTCAAGGCAGTGTTCCATTTCTTTTCTGTAAGTCTAATACTGTTAGCTTTGCTTGACCAACAATAAGAATGATCAGGTTAGCAATGGGTATACAATAATTTTAAAAGGTCAATATTTTTCATAATGTTTGGTTTTGAAACTTTGATATTAATTTTCCATATTTAATCATCACTTGACAAGATAGCATAGGTAGAAGAAGATGTGTATTTCATATTTAATAAAAGACCCCTAAGATTAATTGGACTAATGCTGGAAACAGGGACTCTGTATTTTCAATACCGAATGCACTAACATTAGATCTAAATTTCTCTTAATGCTCAAAGTATCTGACACTGCTAGTGCTCAATGCTCCACATTGCCTAGATGATTGTAACACAACTTGTGACTGGGGCCCTGGAACTTTTTACCTGGCAAACTTTAATATGATTTTCTTGCCATTCAATTTTTGTCACTGCTTATTCTTACAAATGATGTATTATATTTTAGGAAATTAATAGCTAAAAGAAAACTCTAAAATACACTTAAAATCTGTGCCATTTTTAAAACAAATAAAGTGTATAAATGTGTACAATTTTATTTATAGTAAGTACTTTCTTTATGCCTTGTTTTTATATTACCACTAAACTGAATGATTTTCTTACATCAATTTAAAATTCTATGGCCATTAATATGTTATACCACTCAAATAACAAATATTTAAGCTACCAGCCCTCTTTTTATTCTTCAAAATTCAGCCACCAAATCAAATAATATACAACCAGAAGATTATATATTTTATACTATTAGAGTAAGATTGGAGGTTTGGGGAAATAAAACTAAAATAAATTGCAATAGTGAAAAGATCTCTTTGGGAAACAGAATATAGATAACATAAAACAAGAACAGTAAGTATAACCAAACAATCTATTCATTAAATTATCTTGTTTCTTTATTTCTGAAGTATATTATTTTCAGTGGCTTTTTGATAGAGACTGGGGATTCTGAGATGTATTTTTTATTAGATACATTTCAGGTGCTTAATTAGCCCTAACAACATCCCAGTACTATTTTAATGTTTGTCTTCAAGTGATCACTCTACAAGAGAAAGTAAAATTTTTACCACTTGGTGGTGCTGGAGGATAATATAAAAAATAAATTATTTCTGGAGCACATTTTGAGAGAGCTGGTTATGGTGAGTTATATAAAATTAATGGAAGGACAGCTTCATTCACCTCAGTCATCCCCTATTGTTCATTTCTTGTTTTGACACAAAGAGTATAAATTAGACAGAATAGTTATTATTGATAGCTTTTGTCCTTGCTAACTAGCAAAGGGAACAGAGATCGTTTAACACAAATTTCATGTCATTGGAGACTGACAATTAATGATACTATTATTTTCATTTTTAAATTATCCATGCTGCAGTATGAAAGACTGCTCCAATTACACACTTTATTTTCATCCTCCCAAAAGGACAAGTTTTTGTATAGCCACTCATGTTTTTACTTAGCATGCTGACCAGTCAATTATATTATTCTGTTCTTGATGAGAATGCAAGTATTTTAACATGCTATTGGATGTGTTTATAACAAAATGAATAGTAAATACATGTACAAACTTGAGTATTCAATTACAGTCAATATTGGGATATTTTCATATGGAAAATGATAAGCAAATTACTCAATGCTATTTACTATTTTTATTAGTTATTAGAGCCTTGCCTTCAGAAATATAGTGCTTTATCAAAAGCAGGCACTCCTAAAGTGGTGACAGTTTTTCATATTTATTTGGCAGTGTTATTTACTTAGCTCAGCTTTGGGTTTCACACTTTTAAAAAATGCATATATTTTACAATTTGTATGAAGTGTTAGCAGTCATATATTCCTTCAACCACATAAACACAAGAGAAGAATTATGTCACTGGTATAATTTTTTTTTCTAGTATCTACTAATCAAGGGGAAGTCCATGAATTTCTTATGCCCAGAGTTAACCTAGAGTATAGTGCTCCACAGGTGGTGTGAAATGAAAGAACTATATGGAAAGCATTTTCAATGACAAAATGAAAGTTTTCAGTTTCAGTTCACTCCAAAGAAAAGAATCCAGCAGACATATTCTTCATCACATTTGTAGGCAGATACATTATTAACATCTTTGACATGCAAGAAAAGGTAGCCTGAAGGCCCCAAATTCTGGTTTTATATAGATAAAAGGATAAGCACTTTACTCTGCTACTGAATGACAACTGTTTTAAATATAAGGCAAAGAGTTAACCCGAAGCTTATTTGTAACTCTACGTGCCCATTCAACCTTAGGGTCATAGATTACTTGACTTGAGTTTCCGATGATCCTTATGATTATTTCAAATGCAGTTAGTGACGATGAGCGTAGTTAATGAAAAATAACTCATTACAAAATGCATGCAAAGACTAATATAACAGCCCATAGTTTAAAAATCCACTGACTTGGATGGAATTAATCATTCACTTTCCCTAATATAACACATAATGAGAGTGGGCAGTGTAAGTACCTTAGCAAGATCTACTCAGAAAGGTTTAAAAGAAATTCTACTAGGCTGCCTACTATAAGAATCTGAACTTTTGTCAGAATCTGGTTAATATTAGGAAATATTTTTAGCCCTGCTGTAGAGTAGTTTTTTTTCTCAGTTAATCTTTTACATTGTTATTCTTTTGTTCTTTGTAGATACAGCAAAAATAATTACCTTTATTTGATCAATTACTCTTAGATTTCCTTCACATCACATTTTCTTCTCCCTGTCAATTTTTGGCGTCCTTCCTTCTTCTTCATAATTACTTTAAGCCTAATAAACAAAGAAAACAAACAAGTATAACAAATAAAACATAGAAAATGAAAATTAATATGTTGATACCATGTTAAAATGATAATATTTTGTGTGTATTGGATTTAAAAAAACACTATCAAAATCATTCTAATATTTCCTTTTGATATTATAAGTGTCTATTTAAAAGTTTAAAATTACATATTTGGCTCAAAATTTTAGCATGCATTATCATTCTACAGAACAGCATGGGTAAGGAACAAAAATTTTAAAGGTATTTTTCCCCATGAAAGAAAAATAGATCCCCACAAATCTTAATCAGTTAATCAAACAAGATGCATTTGTTATTTGAAAATGTTCCTTCCATATTTTTTTTTAACACATCACTATTGGAGTATAATTGCTTCACAATACTGTGTTAGTTTCTGTTGTACAACAAAGTGAATAAGCCATATGCATACATATATCCCCATATCCCCTCCTTCTTTTTTTTTTAAAGTTAATATTTTTCATCTTTATTGAGGTATAATTGACAAAGTTAATATTCCAAAAAGGAAAAAATGTACAGGTAAAGTTGTCAGTTACTAATATTTTTACACTTATGACTAAGAGGTTTTTTTAAATAAAAAAAATGGAAATCAATTTTTATTTATTTGTCTAAGGTTGATTAATTAACTTGCTGTACATTTTAAGTTGAAACCCAAGCCTTCTGATTCTTAACTACAGTGCTTTAGTTTTGTTTGTTTGTTTTTTACACCTTTATTGGATTATAATTGCTTTACAATGGTGTGTTAGTTTCCACTTTACAACAACAATCCACTTTGTGGGGGATACAGTTCAACCCATAGCACCAGGATATCATACGACATTTATTTGTATTGTCTCCCCAGTCTGCTCTGGTCTGTGATATTTCAAATATATTTTTGTTTACTGTGCGAGTTAAAAATTGATATCCTTTGTGTTTTCTTCTTTTTTCTAAATGAACGTGATTTTTAAAAACTTGAAAAGTTTTTAAAAAGACTATTATTTTCCCATTGAAATACCTTGCATTCACTTGATGTGGGTCTATCCTATTCCATTTACTAAATGGCTGAACTTATGCCAAAATCATACTATCTTTTTTTTTTTTTTTTTTTTTTTTTGCGGTATGAGGGCCTCTCACTGTTGTAGCCTCTCCCGCTGCGGAGCACAGGCTCTGGACACGCAGGCTCAGCGGCCATGGCTCACGGGCCCAGCCACTCCGCAGCATGTGGGATCCTCCCAGACCAGGGCACGAAACCGTGTCCCCTGCCTCGGCAGGTGGACTCTCAACCACTGCACCACCAGGGAAGCCCAAAATCATACTATCTTGATTCCAGTAGCTTTAAAAAGTATTTTTATTTTATTTTATTATTTTTTTTTACAACTTTATTGGAGTATAATTGCTTTACAATGGTATGTTAGTTGCTGCTTTATAACAAAGTGAATCAGTTATACATATACATATGTTCCCATATCTCTTCCCTCTTGCATCTCCCTCCCTCCCACCCTCCTTATCGCACCCCTCTAGGTGGTCACAAAGCACCAAGCTGATCTCCTTGTGCTATGCGGCTGCGTCCCACCAGCTATCTATTCTACGTTTGGTAGTGTATATATGTCCATGCCACTCTCTCACTTTGTCACAGCTTACCTTTCCCCCTCCCCATATCCTTAAGTCCATTCTGTAGTAGGTTTATGTCTTTATTCCTGTCTTACCCCTAGGTTCTTCATGACGTTTTTTTCCCCTTTGATTCCATATATATGTGTTAGCATATGGTGTTTGTTTTTCTCTTTCTGACTTACTTCACTCTGTATGACAGACTCTTGGTCCATCCACCTCACTACAAAAAACTCAATTTCATTTCCTTTTATGGCTGAATAATATTCCATTGTATATATGTGCCACATTTTCTTTACCCATTCATCCAATGATGGACACTTAGGTTGTTTCCATCTCTGGGCTATTGTAAATAGAGCTGCAATGAACATTTTGGTACATGACTCTTTTTGAATTTTGGTTTTCTCAGGGTATATGCCCAGTAGTGGGACTGCTGGGTCATATGGTAGTTCTATTTGTAGTTTTTTAAGGAACCTCCATACTGTTCTCCATAGTGGCTGAACCAATTCACATTCCCACCAGCAGTGCAAGAGTGTTCCCTTTTCTCCACACCCTCTCCAGCATTTATTGTTTCTAGATTTTTTGATGATGCCCATTCTGACTGGTGTGAGTTGATATCTCATTGTAGTTTTGATTTGCATTTCTCTAATGATTAATGATGTTGAGCATTCTTTCATGTGTTTGTTGGCAGTCTGTATATCTTCTTTGGAGAAATGTCTATTCAGGTCTTCTGCCCATTTTTGGATTAGGTTGTTTGTTTTTTTGTTATTGAGCTTCATGAGCTGCTTGTAAATTTTGGAAATTAATCCTTTGTCAATTGCTTCATTTGCAAATATTTTCTCCCATTCTGAGGGTTGTCTTTTGGTCTTGTTTATGGTTTCCTTTGCTGTGCAAAAGCTTTGAAGTTTCATTAGGTCCCATTTGTTTATTTTTCTTTTTGTTTCCATTTCTCTAGGAGGTGGGTCAAAAATGATCTTGCTGTGATTTATGTCATAGAGTGTTTTGCCTATGTTTTCCTCTAAGAGTTTGATAGTTTCTGGCCTTACATTTAGGTCTTTAATCCATTTTGAGCTTATTATTGAGTATGGTGTTAGGGAGTGTTCTACTCTCATACTTTTACATGTACCTGTCCAGTTTCCCAGCACCACTTATTGAAGAGGCTGTCCTTTCTCCACTGTACATTCCTGCCTCCTTTATCAAAGATAAGGTGACCATATGTGCATGGGTTTTTCTCTGGGCTTTCTATCCTGTTCCATTGATCTATAGTTTTGTTTTTGTGCCAGTACCATACTGTCTTGATTACTGTAGCTTTTTAGAATAGTCTGAAGTCAGGGAGCCTGATTCCTCCAGCTCCGTTTTTCGTTCTCAAGGTTGCTTTGGCTATTCGGGGTCTTTTGTGTTTCCATACAAATTGTGAAATTTTTTGTTCTAGTTCTGTGAAAAATGCCAGTGGTAGTTTGATAGGGATTGCATTGAATCTGTAGATTGCTTTGGGTAGGAGAGTCATTTTCACAATGTTGATTCTTCTACTCCAAGAACATGGTATATCTCTCCATCTATTTGTATCATCTTTAATTTCTTTCATCAGTGTCTTATAATTTTCTGCATACAGGTCTTTTCTCTCCTTAGGTAGGTTTATTCCTAGATATTTTATTCTTTTTGTTGCAATGGTAAATGGGAGTGTTTTCTTAATTTCACTTTCAGATTTTTCACCATTAGTGTATAGGAATGCCAGAGATTACTGTGCATTAATTTTGTATCCTGCTACTTTACCAAATTCTTGAATAAACAACCAAACCTTGAACCTAAAGCAATTAGCGAAAGAAGAACAATAAAACCCCAGAGTTAGCAGAAGGATAGAAATCATAAAGATCAGATCAGAAATAAATGAAAAAGAAATGAAGGAAAGAATAGCAAAGATCAAGAAAACTAAAAGCTGGTTCTTTGAGAAGATAAACAAAATTGATAAACCATTAGCCAGACTCATCAAGAAAAAAAGGAAGAAGTCTCAAATCAATAGAATTAGAAATGAAAAAGGAGAAGTAAAAACTGACACTGTTGAAATACAAAAGATTGTGAGAGATTACTACAAGCAACTCTATGCCAATAAAATGGACAACCTGGAGGAAATGGAGAAATTCTTAGAAATGCACAACCTGCTAAGACTGAATAAGGAAGAAATAGAAAATATGAACAGACCAATCGCAAGCACTGAAACTGAAACTGTGATTAAAAATCTTCCAACAAACAGAAGCCCAGGACCAGATGGCTTCACAAGCGAATTCTATCAAACATTTAGAGAAGAGCTAATACCTATCCTTCTCAAATTCTTCCAAAATATAGCAGAGGGAGGAACGCTCCCAAACTCATTCTAGGAGGCCACCATCACCCTGATACCAAAACATGAGAAGAATGTCACAAAGAAAGAAAGCTACAGGCCAATATCACTGATGAACATAGATGCAAAAATCCTCAACAAAATACTAGAAAACAGAATCCAACAGCACATTAATAGGATCATACACCATGATCAAGTGGGGTTTATTCCAGGAATGCAAGGATTCTTCAATATATGCAAATCAATCAACGTGATACACCATATTAAGAAATTGAAGGAGAAAAACCATATGAGCAACTCAATAGATGCAGAGAAAGCTTTCGACAAAATTCAACACCCATTTATGATAAAAACCCTGCAGAAAGTAGACACAGTGGGAACTTTCCTCAACATAGTAAACATCATATATGACAAAACCACAGCCAACACCGTTTTCAATGGTGAAAAACTGAAAGCATTTCCACTAAGATCAGGAACAAGACAAGGGTGCCCACTCTCACCACTCTTATTCAACATAGTTTTGGAAGTTTTAGCCACAGCAATCTGAGAATAAAAGGAAATTAAAGGAATCCGAATCAGAAAAGAAGAAGTAAAGCTGTCACTGTTTGCAGATGACATGATACTATACATAGAGAATCCTAAAGATGCTACCAGAAAACTACTAGAGCTAATCAATGAATTTGGTTAAGCAGCAGAATACAAAATTAATGCACAGAAATCTCCCCCGCTTCTTGAGCCTCCCTCCCGCTCTCCCCATCCCACCCCTCTAGGTCGTTGCAAAGCAGAGAACTGATCTCGCTGTTTATGCCGCTGCTTCCCACTAGCTATCTATTTTACATTTGGAGGTGTATATATGTCAATATTACTCTCTTAACTCACTATTTGAGTGGAATATTGTTTTTAATGAAATGCTTCTTTCAATGTTTCAAACTTGTATTGTCATTTTCATTCTCTAAGTGTCCAATGACTGGTACTTTCTTAGTAAAACTATTCTTATGTGTTAGATTGATCCTTTTGTGTTAAGCACACAAACAAGTATGAGGGAAATAGTGATAAGTGTGAGAAAGGAAGGGCACCTGCTTAGCCTATCAAAGCAGCCAACTCAACCTAATCCCTCAGTCATGCTGTTGCATGATCCTCAGATGTGCTCCTCCACTCAGAGTCATGGCTACTAGATTTAGATGCTAATGGTACCACCAAGCAGAAACTTCCAACATTAAAAAAACAGCATGTGAAATATTATAACATGATATTTTCTTTTTTCTTTTTTTGCAGTATGCGGGGCTCTCACTGTTGTGGCCTCTCCTGTTGTGGAGCACAGGCTCTGGACACGCAGGCTCAGTGGCCATGGCTCACGGGCCCAGCCGCTCCGTGGCATGTGGGATCTTCCCGGGCACGAACCCGTGTCCCCTGCATCGGCAGGCGGACTCTCAACCACTGCACCACCGGGGAAGCCCTAACTTGATATTTTCTTGATTTGGTTGACGAGTTTCTATTAGGCTTTCATTCAGAATTCATAATATTGAAAGTTAACCCATCTGTCCTTTATCAAGAATACATTTTAAAAATGTGTTGTAGTTTCCCCTGAATTGCTGATTTATGAAAGCAAGAGATTACTTTGAAGGGATACCTAACTCCTCCCTCCAAAAATCCTGTTGTTACTATTTTTTATCTAGAAGTGTCCAGCTGTGTTTGTAAAACATGTCTTTTTCTTAATGTTAAGACGAAAATGAGATTCTTTGACAGCTAATTATATATATTCTACAGATAAAAGCATTTATTCTCAAAGAAACCCTTTCTTTGTTAGTTGTAGCATGTTCAAAAACATCATTTGTTCGGAGCATAGCAAAAATTATTCTCTCTATTATAAAAGTATAGTTTCATTTGTTAATATATGCATACATTCAGAAAATGCTGCTGACTTCCTGCTCTCTGCAAGGCATTGTACTATTTACAGCACCAGAAGGTAAGACTAAACCCATCATACTGGAAACTTTTCTTAATGGTAATTCTTTCAGATGATGAGATTTAGTGTAATAGAACCCAATTAAATTTCTGTTCTTTGTTGAATAAACAAAAACTACTGAATTCAAATTGAATTTTTAATGTTGAGTCATTCTTGTTTATTTGTATATTTTATGGTAACAATGGAGGATGACAACCAGAATTGATCAAATTATTTTAATCATCATGCACATTTGAAAATGCCAGAACATTGTAAATAGACTTCTATTATGATTTTCAAAAATATAAGTGAAAATAATAAAGAATAAATATTTCATAAAGCATTTCAAAATCATTTCAGGTAATCTTAATTTTAACAATGATAATTGGAAGTAGTAATTTTTCCTCACTTAGCTTTAGAATACCGATGACAGAGTCCAGGTAGAGTATTTCCTAAATAATATTGAATAATCACTATAAACTTTAGACTCAATCTTTCCCCCATTTGTTTTATCTTTCAATTCACTATAATTGTTTACAGAGTAAACTGAAATATCTATTTGCACTTAAATACTGCAAATTTAGAGAAAATATATGGTGCACTATAATGTGTTTGCTATGAGATTTCAATGACATCTTAAGCATTATCCCATTAAGACCAATTAATAATTAGTATTATCTAGGTGGTGGTTTTTCATATATTTTATTACTGTAAAACTGTGGATCAGAATATCTAAATCACTTTGCTACATGAATGGTGCATTTAATTGGTGATTCAGTTTATGGAAAAGTAATCCATAATTGAACTATTATGTTACAACTTTCCTTCATATGTTTTAGCTTTTTAAATCTCTTGATTAACAAAGTCTTACTATTCTTTATTTTTGAAAAGTATTCTGATAGTGGTGATTTTTATTTTGATATGTGACTGTAAATGAAAAGAGGCATTTATGACCATCACTACTTTCACAGACAGAATTTTCTTTTGCTTCTTACAGCAAATTTTAAGTAATAAAAATATAGTTATGCTAAAAAAACTCTGACTACTTTTTATTTTAGTGGTTAAAAGAAAATATAATAAAAATCAGTAGATAATAGTGAATTTAAAATGACCCATTGCAGTATTTTAAAAACATATTTTCTTTCTTCCATACATAAAAATGCTCTTCCTTAGAATTATTCTAAAGCAGTTGAATACTTTGGAGACAGGAAGAAATTAAATCTGCAACCAGTGTAGTCACTTAAAATATATGTGACCTTGAATAATTCCCTTTATTTTTAGTGTTCAATTCTAAAGCAATCAAATAATATAACTCTGAAAAGCAAATTTTTTGCTTATATTTTTGCTTAAAAAGGAAGAATGTAGAGGATTTAGAGTAAAATAAACCTACATGTGTTGGCTGCTTAATTGTTGTTGATATTATATTGTATGATAAGATTATCCAAAAAGTAACTAGTAATTATTGGTCAAACCTACCTAAAAGTATTATGTAATAAAAGCATGAGGGCTTTAGGAATTTGCATACACCAAATTCTATGGCAGCATTACTGCTATAAAGTGAATGAGTTAATGTTAAAGATGTGACTACCAGCAAGTGCTGTGAAGAACAAAGTTCCTGTAGATCAAATATGTACTTTGATTTAGCACTTGTAAAGTATTATTTTTCATTGGACTTCAATTTTGTTGTCCATCATTATGACCTTAATGGAAATATCTTGATGAACTCTTTTCTTAGTTTCAAATCATGTCTTTATTGTGGCTTACAAAGGAGCTGGTCCTTAGCTCTCTCTCCAATATTTCCAACTATATTTCCTTTCTCAGTTCCTCAAAAAAGCCAGTTATGGTTTTACTTCAGAGTATTTGTACATGTTCTGTACCTAGAGAATGTCCATTCCCCAAATATTCACATGGTTTCCTCCCTCACTTTATTCAACTCTCTGTTTAGTCTTCACCAAAACCAAAAGGGCTTTTCTGATTATATCTATAACAGCACTTCCTTCCTCTATATATCCCCTTACTGTAATTTATTTTTCATAGTATATACAATTAGCTGTCAATAAGTTACATATTTTCATCTGCTTAGGTTCTGTAACAAACAATGAACAAATCATCCCTGTTTAATCTAGTAAAATTTTATTTCTAATTCACATTATACTTTAGACTCTTGTCAGGATGTTCTCTTCCAAGCACTGACACTTGAGTCATGTATTCTTCCATCATGTGCCTCTGTCATTTTCTAAGGTCCTTGGCATTGTCAGTGAATTAACATAGAGATAGACAGTAAAGAACAAAGCAGGATGGCCAGGTTTAAGAGTGGCATACATTAATGTTTCCCTTAAGCCAGCACCCAGTCATGTGTGCTCATTATAACTGAAAGGGAGACTGTAAAAATATGAGTCTATGTGTGCTGTGTGCTCAGAACAAGGAAATGATACTGGTTATCCCTAAACAAGAGTCTAGCACAATATTTACTTTTCCACATGTTATGTTCTGTCCCCTGAACTACCCTTAGAAGGAAACAGTATTATTTGGTTTGTCTCCTGCTCTATCCCCATTGCCTAGAACAGAGCTTTGCATGTGGTAACTGCTCAATAAATATTTTAAGTGAAAAAATAAATGCAGTCTTTTATTTACCTTTTGCTCCACATTGGTCTAAAATCTGAAAACATACACTAGAGACAAAAGAATCTGCTAGCATCTAGTATTCTGAACTAACTGGCACAGATCAGAAATGTAGTTATAAGCTGGAAGCTCTGGCTCACCCTCATGATGGTCAGCTCAGGTTTTTATTTAATTCCTTTTTGTCACACATTGGCATCAAGTTATTGTATACATAAAATAGACTAAGTTCCTCTCACCATTAAATGGAATTTGCAAATACATAATTTCACTACAAAAATTATTTTAAAATTCAGTTTAAAATTTTGTTAAAAAATGAAAAAAAATCTTTTTGATGAGAATTTTGATTTATTTACTTTCTCATTCTTTTACTGAGAAAGTGGACTGAATATGACATTTAACTCAGCAGGGCACTGGTTTCTTTCTATAACATTTGCATATAATTTAACAAAACACTTTAAAACAGTCTTCTTGACCTCTACAATGATATAAGAAAGCTATTGTTTTATTGCTTCTATTTACAGAAAAGGAACATGGGGCTCAGGATCTGTCACTTCCAAAATATCACCAACTCATGAGTAGCTAGGTTTTAACCTGATATGTGTTCCACTTCACTAAGAAACACTTATGAACAGAGCTCTCATAATCTCCAATAGAATTTGCTCAACAAAATCATCACAATCATTAATTTTCAAATACATGTTTTGATAGTATTGATCACAGTTTCCTAATTTATTGGCTTAAAAAAAAGCATGAATCCAAGCTCACATGGACCTTTTTGTCAGACCTTCATGACAAGTTTTGTAATAGAGAATAAACCAGAAAGGGGAGGGGAGGTGTGATAGTACTCTACAGATGCAGGTCTAGCTCCAAAATGTGGTTACAAAAAGTTGAACTAATTTGCCTCAAATAGTTAGATGACCACCCACAATATGAGAGTAGTAAGTTCAGAAGGTATCCTCTTCAAAGAGTGGTTTTGCAACAATGCTCACTCAGGGTAAATCAGAGCTCATATTATAGGCAAACATTCAAGTGCAAAGTTTATCTTCCATGATGGATGTAGAAATTCACAATTTGAACTGTGACTCAGGGTGTGTTATAGCAACAGTGAGAAATTGAGTTCATATAAAAACAAAAGTCCAGTATTAGGGATGGAAACAAACAAAAGAAGAAGAAGAAGGGGTATAAATGGGATACTCCTTACTTCATAACAGGGCATCCATAAGCTTAGTGCTAGCACTTCAGATTACAGGTTTAAGGGCTGCAGAATCTTTTGAGGCCTTACCTATCAACAAAGAGACAAAGCTAAATATAAAATGTTTGGTGCTTATTGTCCAGATCCTGGACAAGACTGAGCCTGTAAACCAATGGTTTTCAGATATTTGTTTTAGAGCAGGGCCACAAGCAGTGCTTAGGTAAGCAGAATTGGGTGTGACCATGGGAGTATAACATCCTAGGGGAAGGTGCTTCTGGAAGGCAGGATGACTTTGAAAATTGCATAGTTTCACTTCTTAGAATTTGCAAGTGTTGGTTTTTAACTTCTCTATATATAGTTATTTAGAAGAAAGAAAGAGCAACATGAAGTATAGGAAACCAAATTGTGTAAATCCATGATAATGGTTTTCTTATGGAAGGTATGTATGCATGACAGCTATAAAATACTAACCAATAAGAAAGCCTTTTATTAAGAACTTTTTATTTTATAAATTCAGAATTTTATAGTTAAATATTACTTTAAAAAATTCATGGTGTGCCTTTACTTGGTAATAATTAAAAATTATTTTAATACAAAGTACATAAAGATATTTATGACAATAAATGGTCATATTATAATGCTGTGGGAGACAGAACAAGGCTGATGCCTTTTTCCTTCTTCTAATGCAAATATAGCTTTCAGTATTTTTGTTTTGTTTTGTTTTGTTTCAATGTTGTACCAGACAAGTTTAGTCACTATCTTGGCTCTTTATTCGGTAACTACGTGGGTGAATTTTATAAACCTGAAAATTCTCAAGTATAATCTGTCACCTTTTTAATAAAACTAGCCCAGTCTAGTTATTTTTTCTTATATTGAAAATTGAGTGGTTTAAATGAGTTTATTTTTTTTTATTTGGAGTAAATTTGCTTTACAGTGTTGTGTTAGTTTCTGCTGTGCAATGAAGTGAATCAGCTATATGTATACTTATATCTGTATACTGTATACTTATATCCCTTCCCTGTTGGACCTTCCTCCCAACCCCTTTATCTCACCCATCTAGGTAGTCACAGAGCACCAAGCTGAGTTTCCTGTGTTGTACAGCAAATTCCCACTAGCTATCTATTTTACACATGGTAGTGTATTTATGTCAAACCTAATCTCCCAATTTGTCCACCCTTCCCTTCGACCCCTGTGTCCACATGTCCTTTCTCTGCATCTAGATCTCTATTCCTGACCTACAAATAGTTTCATCTGTACCATTTTTCTGGATTCCACATATATGCATTAATGTACAATATTTGTTTTTCTCTTTCTGGCTTATTTCACTCTGTATGGCAAATTCTATGTCTAACCACATCACTACAAATGACCGAATTTAATTCCTTTTTATGGCTGAGTAATAGTTCATTGTATATATGTACCACATCTTCTTTAACCATTCATCTACTGTTGGACATTTAGGTTGTTTCCATGTCCTGGCTATTGTAAATAGTGCTACAGTGAATACTGGGGTGCATATGTCCTTTTGAATTATGGTTTTCTCAGAGTATATGCTCAGTAGTGGGATTGCTGGGTCATATGGTAGTTCTATTTTTAGTTTTTTAAGGAACCTCCATACTGTTCTCCATAGCAACTGTATCAATTTACATTCTCCCCAACAGTTCAGGAGGTTTTATTTTCTCCACACCCTCTCCAGCATTTATTGTTTGTAAATTTTTTGATGATGGCCATTCTGACCAGTGTGAGATAATACCTCATTGTGGTTTTGATTTGCATTTCTCTAACAATTAGTGATGTTGAGCATCTTTTCATGTGCATCTTGGCCATCTGCATGTCTTCTTTGGTGAAATGTCTAGTTAGGTCTTCCACCCATTTTTTAATTGGGTTATTTGTTTTTTTTTTTTGATACTGAGCTCCATGAGTTGTTTGTATATTTTAATCCTTTGTCCATTTCTTCAGTTGCAAATATTTTCTCCCATTCTGAGGATTGTCTTATAGTCTTGTTTATGGTTTCCTTTGCTGTGCAAAAGATTTTAAGTTTAATGAGGTCCCATTTGTTTATTTTTGTGTTTATTTTCATTACTCTAGGATGTGGGTCAATAAAGGTCTTGTGGTTTATGTCAAAGAGTGTTTTTCCTATGTTTTCCTCTAAAAGTTTTATAGTGTCCAGTCTTACATTTAGGTCTTTAATCTGTTTTGAGTTTCTTTTTGTGTATGGTGTTAAGTATTGTTCTAATTTCAGAAATCTTTAGCATTCCTATACACTAACAATGAAAAATCAGAAAGAGAAATTAAGGAAACAATCCCATTTACCATCGCAACAAAAAGGAGAAAATACCTAGGAATAAACCTATGTAAGGAGGCAAAAGACTTGTACTCAGAAGACTATAAAACACTGATGAAAGAAATCAAAGATGACATAAACAGATGGAGAAATATACCATGTTCTTGGACTGGAAGAATCAATATTGTGAAAATGACTATATTACCCAAAGTAATCTGTAGATTCAATGCAATCCCTATCAAACTACCAATAGCATTCTTCACAGAATTAGGATAAAAAAATTTACAATTTGTATGGAAACATAAAATACCCCAAATAGCCAAAGCAATCTTGAGAAAGAAAAATGGAGCTAGAGGAATCAGGCTACCTGACTTCAAACTATACTACAAATCTGCAGTAATCAAGACAGTATAGTATTGGCACAAAAACACAAATATACATTTATGGTACAGGATAGAAAGTCCGTAGATAAGCCCATGCAAATATGGTCACCTAATTTATGATGAAGGAGGAAAGAACACACAAAAGAGAAAAGATTGCCCCTCAAGAAGTTATGCTGGGAAAATTGGACAGCTAAATGAGTTTAATTTGATTTGTAGATATTCTGGATATTAATATTTATTAATTTTACATGTTTTAGCATTATATTCAAGTGTGTATTCTTTCTTAATATTTCTTTATGACATTGCTTATTGTGCTAAAAAACATTTTAATGTACTGTAATTGATTACATATCACATTACTTCAATGATTTATAATACTACAACTGCCTTATATCATTTCTGTATATGATTAGTCTAATTTTAACAATAGTTTTCTGTTACATTTATTGATGTCTCTACTCTCATCAGTACTACACTGTCTTAATTTTTGTAAATGTATAGAATATCTCTGCTAGCATTTATAAAGTATCTCTGCCATCTCTTTCCTACTACCTTTGCAGATTAAATTAGGGGAGGATTAAATGTATTAATTCATTGAGTCAGTCCATGAACAATCAGGTTGCCTTTTTGTCTTTCTATTATTTGTGTACCTATCTCCTAAGACACTTTTTATGTCTTTGGCTAGGTTTATTCCTGGCTACATTTTGATTTTTTTGTCAATTATGAATGGGATCTTTGTCTCCAAAGAGTGATAATTATTTTTACGTAATAATTTTTAGTTAACCAACTAGGTTATTTATCCTATTAATTCAAGTGTTGTGTATAAATGAGTTGCTGGATTTTCTATGTAGTCAACCAAGTCAAGTAAAAGCAACAAAGTTTGTATTTCTTTTAATGATTCTTGTTATTTACATATTGTTTCTGATTTTATGGCATTTGCCGAGTGCCTCCAATACAAGGTTGAGTAGACATGGTGGAAAGAACTATATTCATCCTTTAATGTCAGTGTTTCTCAATGCCAAGTTTACTATTTATTTTTAATGTATGTCATTTATTAAGTTAAGAACATTTTATTTCTCTTTCCTATATTCTCTTTAAATAACAAATGAATGTTGACATTTGTTAATTTTTTTTTTTTTTTTTTTTTTTTTTTTTTGCGGTACACGGGCCTCTCACTGTTGTGGCCTCTCCCGTTGCGGAACACAGGCTCCGGACGCACAGGCTCAGCGGCCGTGGCTCACGGACCCAGCCACTCCACGGCATGTGGGATCTTCCCGGACTAGGGCACAAATCCGCGTCCCCTGCATCGTTAGGCGGACTCTCAACCACTGCGCCATCAGGGAAGCCCTGTTAACTATTTTTAAACATCTGTCTGTGAGAGTCATAATTTATCAATTTCTAAGTAATTTCTCAAAATACTCTATTTAATTAGTTTTCAAAGTTAAATAAGGGCTGTAGACCCTTAAATGTTCAAAAAAACTTCCAAACACTACACAGACTTTAATGATTTTAAGAGAATCAATTTCAATAGTTTCAATGTCAATTGTATTCTTTCTTAATATAGATGTGTCTGAAAATATACCCTTTGAAAATTGTCCTTTTTCATGTAACCAAATAAAATTCTAATTTTAACCCACCCAGAATTTTTCTATGATGAACTCTCACTGATTATAAATTATGTTGGAATACAAAACTGAAGGAAAATTAAACATATTTGTGTCTGCAAATGTCCTTTAGTCAAGGTATCCTGAAGCCAAGAAGGGCATCGTGTCATGTTCTGCCTTATGCATGTTTTACTTAAGCATGCCTCATGTGATGTAAGGTTTGGCTATGTCAACCCATATTGAGATATTCAAGATCCAGATATATTGTAATGAAGTAGGAGATATGATAACTTTCATTTAATAACTTCACCTCTTCAACTTCTCTCTTATTGTAAAAGAATGGTCACTGCTAAGGGAGAATCCTACAAGAGAAAAGAAAAGAGAGCATACTTAAGGAACAATGAATGCTATTTATGTGATATTTATTTCATGTTAAAAAATCAGGACAACACTTTCTACTCTATCTATCTATTATAGATTAAATTAATGCCCCACACTTTGTATTCCCTCTCTGAAAACCAAACAAACATCCAATGCCTTTGTCATGTGACATTGCTTTGGTTCCCATTAGTCAGGTGAGTATTTATCCCTGATCCCTTCACATGGGGTTTGGCCTTCTTTGACCAATGGAGTTTAAGAAAAAGAAGAGAAATTGGCAGTTTTAAGTGTTGAGGCTAATACCATAAGAAGCATCAAAAACTTCAACCAACCTTTTTGCATGTTTGCTCTGTACCACAAGAAAAACACAGTGTTGCTTCTTAAGCCTGGATCCTGAGAAAAAATCAGTTGGAGGAAACCCAAATTGCCCCAAAGCCTAGACTACTTTCAAATAAAAACCAAGAAGGCAGACTGAAAGCTCACATTTGCTTTGCTGAAAGTGTGAGGGCAGGGTTAAGCTAAAAACTTATTTTCTCTGCCTCATACAAGACCAATACCTCAGACAGCAAGAAAAAACCAACAACTAAACTAGCTGCCTTCTCATGTATAATTGTGTGATGTTTAGTAATCATTGAGATGTCTCCCTATTTAATCATCGTGACTAATGAACACTGTTATGGGTAAAATTTATTTTGAACTTGATATTATCTGTGTTCTATGAGTCAAGACAAGGCATACAGCTCTAGATTTTCCCATGAACACTTGAAAAGAAGACAACAGGGACCCTCAAGGCAGATGCATGTTTTATGCATACGTGTTTTGTATTCCACTCTTCATTTAAAGAATAGACTCATCTTTAGTGTTATTATAAAGTGTATCTAAATTTAAAGCACTGCTAAAAGTTGAAACATAGTGTAGTGTATTTCTAAATGAAGATTTATTCACTGACAAAGCAAACTGTCACACTGTGAGGAAGAACAAGACAAAAAAAAAGCTTATGTGAAAGCTAATATTTTTCTGCAAAAAGAAAAAAGGGATGTGGCTGAAGTGGAAAACTGAGGATTATATTTAGGTACTGGTGTTCTTGTACCAAAAGAATGCACAGAAAGATAAAATAGAAAGTATTGGGACTAATGCATGTGTTGTAAATTCTAGTACTGGAATTATAAATATCCAAAGAACAACCTGGATTCATTAGGAAGGCTAAATTTAGGACATTTTAACATTGCTTCAAAGTTCTGATAAAAACAATAATTAAAAAAAAACTATAAGTACTTATAAGCACCAACAAAAGAAGTAGAGTCTCATGACATATGCATAATAAATACATTAGTCAACATATTTTCTTTTGAGAAGTTACAATTCAAGATACATATTTCTGAGGCTTACAGATATCCATTGAATATATTTTATTATCACATAAATCACCATATAATCAAAATTTTCTACAACAAATGAAAAATAAAACAGAAAATTGAACTTTTTTTTTAGTTAAAAATATGTATTCAGAATTATACTGGTCATTGCACTGGTAAAACAAAACACTTATTACTTATAATAATTAGATAGCATTATGAGAAAATAATGAAGAATAACAGAAGTATAGGCCACAGACCCCAATTCATCAGAGATCTTCCTGGAAAGACAAAAAATAAAAGGAGCAATTACAAGTGAGAACAACGTAACACTTGATAATTTATGTTTATACTTAAATGTCAGTACAGGAAAAGGGGGCAAATAAGATAGAATACTGGGCTTAGGCTCAAGCCTTCCTTAACTTTCTTTTCTCCTCAGTTCTCACTCAAAATAAATAGGCAAAGCATGAGAAGAAAGTGTCCTGGATCACAGGAGAAAGGGATGTTTGACACTCTCTCCAAAAAGAGCATGAATCCATTTCCCACTTCTGAAGACTGTGTGTGAGAGAGATAAGATATCTTGGATTAAATTATTTTATAGGTACTCAAATAATGAAAATGACATTATCTTTGATCTAGAATCTGACAAATCAGATTAAACTGCCCATCTTTAGGGTGGGATAGGAAAGAGTAAAGAAAGGAGTGAGTAAACTAAAATGTATATTTGTCAAAATCATGTTTACAAATAACTTTGATAAATACCTACCTTAAAAGAAAAACAAAAGAAGTAGTGTGTTATTTTTCTAGAATGTAGTAGAAATTCAAAGGGAAACAATATTTCTAGAGTTTTCTGAGGAAAAGGAAAAAAAAAGAAAAGAATTAGCTAAGAGTTAATAAGAAACTGCTAAGAAAATGCATAGCATCATAATCAGAAATGAATCAAATAAGGAACAAAAACAGAAATATGTAAAAACAAACAAACAAACAAAAAAACACACACAGCTGCAGCAAAGACTGTTATTAATCAGATTACAAGGCTTGTGAGAGAGAGGAAGATATCTTAGCAAAGAATGTACATGACTAATGTATATAAAGGTTAAGCCAAATACAACTTGAGTTTTACAAAAGTTTTAAGGAAAATTCAATGATTTTAACTATATAAAAATATCTATTTTGAAGAGAATGATCTATAAGTTATAAGCCATAGGACATAAATATTTAAAATACATAACAGTCTTGTCAGTGAAGACTTATGCAAATGAAATCAAGTTTCTAATTTCTGACAAATATTATCTAAAGGCAGAATCTAAAAACAACAAAAAAACAACAACAAATGGCAAAATAGAACTCTTATTTCAAAGAAGTATCATCACCAAAATTTAGGAACTCAAGAAAAGTTAGAAAAACACAGGTAAGCAAACATCCTTCTGATATAGTGTGAGCTGTTGATATGGAAATTTTGGACCAAGGGCATTGATATAAATAACTAGTAAAGCTCTAGAATCATTTAGAAAATATGATTTGGTTACATTTTTAAAGAAAGATCAATGACTAATACAATTTTACTGAGGAAAATTATGCTAAGCATAATTTTGAGTATGCACCCCTTTTGAGTATGCATAAGATCTTTTCTAGATTATGAAACCATGAAAACATAGATATATATCAATTAAGATTGTAATAAAGCAAAGTCTCTCATAAGACACTCCAGGACAACATCTACACTCTAAACGTGGAATGAAAAGGTTTAGTAATCTTCTACAGTTTTGTTCTTGCCCTTCTGTTCACCATTGTCAGAAGCAATAAATATATAGTAATACAACTTGAAGCTGAAGTAGAATTCATAAAAGCTTCAGATATTGTATTGGGCATGATTAAACAACAATCCAAGCGCTCCAACTGAAAGGAAGGTAGGTTAAAAATGTTAATTAGGAAGTTGCTGGTATCAGAGTTTTACCTCACTGAGATAAAGAAATTTAAATTTGTAGCACACATCTTAATAAGGAAGTGACTTTAAAAACCTTTAGTATGTATTGATATACCACAGATATTTAGCAAAGTGATATAGAACCTTCAAAAAAGTGAGAATTCAGTATAGTTTTCTAAATGATTATAAGAATCACTGTCATGTATTAAGAAAGAGGCAATGAGAATGGAAAGCAAGGGCAGATGGTTATGAGAGAGATCATGGAGGTGTGATTAACAAAATATGTTCCCTGCCTAAATGTCATAGCAAGAAAAACTAAGAACTTAAGGTGATTCTTAAGTTTCAAACCTTGTTAAGTAGAAACAGTATAATATGTACGTTTAAACTAGAATAGAGAACTCCTGAAGGAAGATTATTTTAGTTTACGTTTGTGTGTGTTGATTACCATCTTGTTAAGTGCACTGAATTTGCTAAGTTATGGAGATACATTCTTCCTTAATTTAAAAAGCCATTTATGTAACTTTCATGGAGAACACAATTTATACAAAGAATCCCTGTATATATCAGAATGGGAAAATAGGAAACTGTGAGAGTTTAACACTTACCAAACATCACAAATTAGCAAGGGTAAGATTATAACTCCTGCCTGTTTGACTCTAAATCCAATGTTCTCTTTCTCTAACCTAAACCTATTTGTAAAAATGATGAGTTAAATATTTGTTCATTCATTGCTTCATTTCTAAATCCAGGCTTTGGTCCTGGAACTCACAGAGTTAATTCACCTTTTCTCAGCATGGTTTTGTCTTCTGAGCCTTCAAAGCTCAGAGTTGAATTGCTTTCAGTCAGATGTGGTTTCAAAACCAGACTCCCCATTAAATAGGTTTATGACCTTGAGTGACTACCTTAACCTCCCTGAGGCTGAACAAAGCTGTCAATGAGCTCACAAAAAAGGTCACTGAGAGTAGTCCTCACATAGTGCAATTAGGGAAAGGAAGCAGGCCAAATAGTAATTAGAAACAGGAATTGATTCAGATAAGCATCAGGAATACAAAGTGCTGGGTTAGATCAATCAGCCAGTCAATTAATTTGGGTTAAGAAAGGAGGAAGAATCATGAAAGATCGCTTGGATATGTACGTATTAATTCTGACTTCTTTTGTATCTTAACTCTTATGTCATCTGTTTTTAAGGAGTGTTCCTCTGCGAAGCAGAGAGCAGTTTGAAAAGCTAGAGCACTGAATTAAGAATTAAGAATAAACAATTTAATTTATCTTAAAAAATTATTTGCTCATTTTCAATATTTGGGATTAGATTATAGAAATAGCAATGGATTAGAACTAAGGAGATTTGCTTCCCAGTACTTATCTATTAGGAATATGTTGTTGACCTCTACTGCCTGTCCTTGAATAACTCTGAACCGCAATTATCCACTCTGTGGAATGAGGGATTTGGATAAGTAATTTCCAAAGACTCTTTTGAAATAAAATTTCTGATTCTATCCTTGGGTTCTAATGAAATCACAGAGATAGAAAAGGAAGCTTTAAAAAACAAAATATATGCAAATATTAAAGATAAACTGGGATTGAAAAGGAATTGTCCCACATTAAGAAAATGATTTTAAATTAAGGAACCCTTTAATCAGTCATACTACTTTAGAAAAAGGGTGCTTTTATTTATAATATACAAATAAAAATATAAAATATAGATGCAAAAAGAAACCAAAAGTGGATAAACATTTGGAAATATTAATTTGACAAGTATAAGAATATATGTATAAACAATTTGTAAATTTATAGTAATAGTGGAAGGATAAAGGTGGGTAATAAATCCTACCAAATAAAGAAATACAAGATGGTTGCTGTGTTATAATTTAAATAAAAGTATCTAAATATTATTATATGTAAAATAATGGTACACATGCTTAAGGCTTATCACATTTAACGGAAAAGAGAAAAGCTTCTGATTATTAATAAAAAGAAAAAAGCATATCAGAGATGTAAAATTTTAGATCAGTTTTTAGTGAAATTCTACTGAGACAAAATGGTATCTAAAATTGTAAGTTTGCTCATTTTTATCACATAATTCTAAGAATTAAAAAAAAATCATCAAGTGCTCTGCATTTCAATCCATTTTTTCATCATTTCATCAATTACATAATGTCCAAACGTGATAGAGACATATATTCTGAGGTTGTAAGATGTTGACAATGAATTACATTGCCACCTGATCCCAATTCCATTATTTAATGCTTTTTTACTTGCTATACATGGGCTTTTTCTATCATTTTATTTAATTCAACCTGAAAGTGCTGTTAAAAGTGGTGTGTTTGTTGTTCTTGTATCCTACCAGCATGGTTGGCTATAAGGCATGGTTTGAAATTGAATTTCATTAATAGCTCAGCAGCCCACTAGTATCCTCTCTATATGAAGGCATGTCAGATTCATAGAGAACAAGCAGGGACCTGTCTTAGTTTGATCTCACAAGTACCATCCTTTCTAAAATAAAGGAAAATGCTTAATCAAACCACAGGCCTTGATGCATCCTCGTTTCTGAAGACCAAAACCCCAGGCACATGGGTTTGTCTCATTTTTAGATACACATAATAAGATGGTCATTCTGAAAGTTCATTCATGTGTGTGTGATACAACTGTTGACACAGTAGCCTTGCATTCTTTTAGAACATGGGGCACAGTGGGAGTTTGCAACAAGCTCTATTTGTTAGTCAGCTCTCACAATGGATCAGAGTCTAAGTCCTTTCGCCCCAGGTTTCAAAATTGAAACATGAGCCCTCTGAGAACTCTTTCATGTATTTCTTTTACACCGGACTGCAAAAATAATGAGCAATTAGCTCTTGTGATGAGGCACTGTTGTTTAAATGAATGACTTGTAGATATTTCAAGTAGTCCATTTGAATCCTGCAGAAAAGAAAGGAAGTCTACCTAGAATGAGCCTTCCTATTTAGTCTTCAAAGTCCTAGGTTGCTCACCACTAAGCTGAGCTTTTGAATAAAATGGTTGCTTTTAGCCTCCATGAAATGAGGGCACCCTGTCAGAATCATGTTTTTCAAGTTTCATTTCCTAGTGCCAAATTTTCATGCTATATAACTCTTTAGGTAACCTCCAAGAAAAGTTAAAGCTTTAATATAGAAAACCATATTCCTTTTTGACAGACTTAGTTCTATTTAACAGATTTGTTTGTAGGTTTTACCAGATGTAGAAATTTCATTTGAAAAAAAAAAATTGAAATACTCTATTCTTGAGCCCTTTCCTTAAAAGCTAGTCAAGGACATATCTGGAAGCTGATATTTTTTGTTTTGTTTTGTTTTCCTGCCCAATATTTTTTTAAGCTCATAATGGATCTAAATCATATTAGATTTAAACTGATCTGAAACCCTTTAATCCCAATTTATATAGTTTAGTAATCCATGATTAAAGAATCAATTTCACTTTGATTTTTTTTTCTTTTGTAAAATGTGTGAACACTTTTGGAAAGCACTAAAGTTCCAGTATTAGCATTTAACAAGTTTAGGTTTGGAGACTCTTAGAGGGACAATTGTTTCAGCCACAAATACTTGTACAGAGAGAAATCAGTTTCTCATTGTGAGTTATGCCATTCCATTTCTAATTTTGTATAAATAGTGTCTTAAAATAGAGTCTTATGACAAAAGAGCAAAAGAGTTAAAAATGCTTTCTCTACTCTGCCATTTCATCATGTTACTTCTTTAGGTTACTTTATTTTTTAAAAAAAAAATTAAAAAATAACACATTGAAGCAAACACTGGCACTGTAATTTATTAATATTGGGTCAGATTAGTTTATCAGATCCCTAAGAGAAATACAGAAAAAAAGATGAGTAACTGGTAGGAAATTTTTAAAGGAAAAAATATATATCCACATATGTATAGTTAGAATATGGGGCATAAGAGCCAATCCTGAACGTCTACTCTAATAGATTTTTGGTAACTATAAAGAAATGGTTCCCATGAGAGTGTAATCAGAACTATGTGTTTTGCATCTTTACCTAACACAAGATACATCATTCAATCCCTAGCACCTAGCACTTAGAAAGGATTCAAACTTTGCTGAATTAAGAATGTGTGACATCTGTTGTATGAAGTAGTCTTCTGGTAAATTGTACTGATTGAAAATAGGGGACAGAAAGTAGAATAGGGTTCTAGTAGAATCGTGTGCTATAATCAAAGGATTTTGTTTCATCATCTGCTTTCATAGATAAATTCTTGTGTATGACTTCCTTCCTGTGACTATAAGAAAAAGGCCAATCTTTAAAATATCTGTAGAATCTTATCCTGTTTGAATAGAAAAACATTTTAGCTCTTGCTCTCTGCACAATGCTGATGACAACATAATCAGTGCTGATGACAGTCCTTCTAACAGTCTTTCCTGTTAGAAGGACTACCCAGGACAATGGGGAAAGCGTGCTCCCAGAAGCTAATGACTGCAGTGCTCTAGAGTAGGAGTTGGAGGGACGAAGTCCCCTACATAGCATTCTTCATGTTTTCTGTAAATCTATTTTATCCTCTCCAGGGAAAGATTCAATATGAATGACATAATTTGGATTTCTGCAAAGCAAGAGTATCTCTCTAGTGGAGGATTAAGGACTGAGAAAATTAGAAACACTCCAGGAATTGAAGAAGGTAGGAAGTTAATAGATGGCGAGTAATGAAGAGATCAGAACAAAAGGTCTGGGGGGGATTTTGGGTTTAAAGACCACTTCATCGAAAATTTGAAGTGAAGAAAACCTATCAAGTTGGAAAGTAATGGAACCGTTTATTCAGCTCACAAAACAGACTTTATATGATTGGTATAGAGACTTCCTAAGCAAAAAATTTGTAGTGTGGGCACAGCAAAAACTGCACACATGAGAATCAAACAGAATAGAAAGTCCATCATTTTTCTGCATGGCAGGACTTCAATGTCAGAAAATTTCCTGACAAAGAAGATACAAGGCCCACACCTTCCTTGTTCTGCCCCCAATAATGATCTCATTCACTGCAGAGCTACAGGCACGTGGGAGCACAAAATGCTTACACCTGGAAAATAAGTTTCTGGCTTCTCTAAGTTTGCAGCAGCATATGTCTGTCTTATTTTTGGTATGTTTATCTGTCTCAAAACAGTCATTTTTAAAGCAAGTTTCCTGAGCATAGTTTCAGTATCATTTTTATCCAACTACTTGTAAAATAAATAAATGCTGTTTTGCTTTTGTTTGTAATTTTACCCAAGCAGCTGCTTGAAATAGCCATTCTTTGGAATCATTAACTCCCTGGAGGAGAGGTTTGATAGTGATCAGACAGAAGCTGGATGAATGTGGTTTGTGGTTTCCCTGTGTCTGTCATGAGCAGAGAGCCTCTTTGTGTTGTTCTGACTCTTCAGTCTTTCTAACAACCCATGATCCAATCCCTCCCTGCTTCCCAAGCTAATTCAAATGGAAAATTATCATGCTATAGCTACTAGAAGTATTGTGGAACAAATCCAAATGAATAAAGCTTGTCACCTAACTCACAAAATCATCTCCTTTTTTACATTTCCAAGAGATCAGTGAGTAAGAGAAAAGCAAAATTAGAATAATTTTTCATCCTTTCTTTTCCTGAACCACACACCTGGACGATATTTGGGGTGAATGAAAGTGTGAAACTTATACCATACCCATTAACCTCATGATTGCTGGCTCTGATCCTCTAGCTTTACCTTTTTCGACCACTTATCCAAAGACCCTGCATTCATATTGTACCTCACAGAAAAATGCAGATATTTGCAATTCCAGATATAAGTAACTTTGCCTGGCATCCAAGCCATGACAAGCTGTTTTCTTCATATGTAAAGAAGAGAATAAATAAGAGTGATTTTGATAGAGTGATTTAGGGATTCTGAAGATTCAACTAAATTTAAATATACAAAATTTACTTTTAAAAAGAGTTAAA
This sequence comes from Delphinus delphis, assembly GCF_949987515.2. Taxonomy (NCBI): domain Eukaryota; kingdom Metazoa; phylum Chordata; class Mammalia; order Artiodactyla; family Delphinidae; genus Delphinus; species Delphinus delphis. The sequence continues at coordinate 43,139,352 of NC_082700.1, read as the reverse complement.
GCACTGCTTTTAAAATAAATGAGAAAGAAATCCCATTTTTATTTCATTAAAATTGTCATGAGTCTTTCTTCATTTAATTAGAATCAATTATAAAATGGAAGTCATTTGATACTTGAAACGACTACTTATAAACAGAAACATTTCTCCAACTACCATGGGAGATAGATTTTACATGCTTAATTATTGGAACTTTAACAGAAGACTTAGAGCCTAAGTCAACCAAGATAATCTAACTGTCTCCTCAAGGATTGAGCCTAAGAGCAACAGATTAAAGACAAAACAGATGAAGTGGCTTGATTAAAAGGGAAATGCAAGTGCCATTGGAGCTGACTAAGGAAAAAGACTGTACAGCAGAGAAAAATTTTCCTGATTTTTCTGCCAGTCTAATATCAGACTGATTTTTTTTTTCTTTTTTTTTTGCTGTATGCGGGCCTCTCACTGTCGTGACTTCTCCCATTGCAGAGCACAGGCTCCGGGCGCGCAGGCTCAGCGGCCATGGCTCACGGGCCCAGGCCCTCCGCGGCATAGACCGGGGCACGAACCCGTGTCCCCTGCATCGGCAGCCGGACTCTCAACCACTGAGCCACCAGGGAAGCCCCAGACTGATCTTTTATCTCTCCGATTTTTACCCTTAAACTTTTCTATCTCATTAGAGAATTGTTTTCTAATTTTAATAATTAAGACTTTTATAACTTAAAAGTGTTTCCAGGAAAGGGATCTTGAATTCTAAATGAGAATATCTCAGGCAACAAGGGAAACGAGGTCAAGCTCTGTAATCAGATCAAGATCATCCTATCTACTGCAGTGTTCCCATGATCTTTCCGTTGTCTGATCTCTTAGCAGAAGGAGCTCTGCCTATTAAAATTCTTCCAAAGATCATGGTGACAGGAATCTGAGTTAAAAAGACAGGGTGAGATTTCAACTTCTTAAGTGCTACTAGGAAGATATTTACTTTTGCATTTTACAAATTTTAAACTTCTTAATAGTTTTTTTTTTTTCCTTTTTACGATTGTATTCATGAGGCTCTTATTTATTTGCTAAATCGTGTTCTTTTTTTTCTTGGGAATTCTAAGATATAAAAGGGAAATTCCCAGCTCATATGTATTGCTCTTTGCTTATTTTCCTTTCCCTTCTCTGACTAGAGACAGCTATCCTGTAGGTTCCCTTAAACACCTCCACTCCTTACAGGGGAGTGTGTTGGTTTGAAACTTCAGGAGTACCTGGGATGAAATTCGAAACTGGTCCCTGGAGGGCAAGGGTAATGAAAAAAACCACACCAGATTGGCATGTGGCATGTTTAATAAACAAGGAACTTACGTAAGAGGCTTGTCTTGGGAGACTACAAGACAAGTAGATCTCCACAGCCCACACTCCTCTTCCTCTCCATATCTTAAAAATGTATAGATAAACCTTGAAAAGTGTTCAGTCACATATTCAGTCCAGATGGTCTCAACAATACATTACTCTCATGACTGCATTCTTGAAGTGGCTCCTAGTGTGGGCAGAGTGGGCAGAATGCCCATTCCAAAGACAGGGGAGAAAATAAGGAGCCTCTAATTTCCGGGGTCCCTCTCGCAGTTTACCTTGTGGTCATGTCCTCTTGATGACCTCCTCCAACAAAGTGGTAAAGAGTAGGATGTTTGGGGCTCAACTTTTAGATTGCCCAGGTGCTGGTTGTCTTGTGTTACACTGACCAAGTGCCCTGCTTTTCTTCATTTGTTTTCTTATCCCTATTTTATGGATAATAATAACAACAATAATAAAGCTTACCTCATTGAAATGTTGTGAAAAATGTTCTAAGATATTCCGATTAAAGCAGTTACTTTAATGTATGGCACCTAGGAAGTACTTAATACCAATTTCATTAGTAAGACTAAAGTGTGAGGAAATGGTGTCGATACAGTGTTGGAGGGACTAGAATGTGGCGTGATGCTCTATAAATAGGTAATAAAATGGAGGTAATGCATCACATCTGAACTAGAGCAAGCCTGGAGGATGAAGCACTGGGCAGCCACATGGTGCCCAAAGCCTCTGTATAAGAAGTTTGTGCCACATGGGTAAGAGATAATAAATAGTAAAGAAATAAAACACAACATTTAAAAACAAAATTTGCTGACTTCTGACTGTTTTGTTATAGTTGTAATTGGTTATAATGTTATGAGATGCAGATAATGAATTAAACATATTATAGAAGTAAATTGTATTTATTGTTTTCTTATTAGGTCACAATTAATATTATAAAAATAAAATATATTTTATAAAATTATTAAAAGTTATACAAATTATTTCTTTCTGCCTTTAGTAACCTGAGAGGAAGATATTATTCGGATATACAAATAAAGAATCTATAGCACAGAGTGTCTATGGTACTAAGTCCAATATCGGTGGTTGAACTTAAATATGAGTCAGGACAATTGCCTAGTTATGTCTCAGGTTCCATTGGTCAGCATTTTAATGTTTATCTAATCAGTAATATTCCCTAAATGTATACTGATTAATTCATTAAATATTTATTTGATATTTACTATTGGTGTGTGCTCTTTCACAATACATAGACAGGATTATATTCTTAAATAACTTATCATGTCATGGAGAAAACACGTGTATTATTATTTTTAATGTAAGTTCTGATACCTTAAGATGACAAAAATTGCTATACATGTCAAGAGGGCAAGAACTTAATAAAGACTCAGATTTTGTAGTACATCACTTGGCAAGATCTTGTTAACAAGTCACAGCAGTTCTGTGGGGTCAATTTTATTATTATTTCCTTTTCTTGATAAGATCACTGAGGGCAAGAATGAGAGTCACAGTAGCTTGGCCAAAGTCACAAAACTGGCATGAAGCAGAGCTGTGTTGAAATTCAGTGGGTCTAAGTCAAAAGCTTGGGTTCTTAAACACTTGTGAAAATACCTTCACATACTTAGGGGAGAAATTAAAGGCTTGATAACATTGGTAGCATTTAAAATGGGCTACAAAAAAATGGATAGATTTTTAATACAACCATAGAATTTCACAGAAAAAAGGGCTTTTGCGATCCTCTACTTCCACTCCTTTATTTTACTGATGAGGTAAAGAGAATTGTGACAGGCAGAAGTTTGTGGGAGTATGAGACAAAGGTATATTTTATGTAAGTGAAGTGACATAATATAGATCTATTAGGGAAAGGTAATATTTTAGGTAAAGTTTGGTAGTTTAATTTGACTGGACTATAGTCTGTATTGTGAATATATATATATATATATATATATCACTATATAGTAGATTATATATCTGTAGACTATTCTAGCATAGTCTATATATGTAGAATAGGCTACATATAAAATTAGTGGGATATAAGACTGAAAATACAGGTTGTGGCTAAAAAGTGAAGGGCTCAAAATGAGCAGATGAGTTTAGAAATGACTCAGTAGTATATGTGGAACCACTGACTAGTTTAGAACAAAAGATTAGCACTGATAGTGTTAAGTTTGAAAATTTTCACCTGGGTAGCATGCAGGACAGGAAAGGGGTGAGAGATCATGAGTAGTTCAGGAAAAAAACAGATGATTGAAATAGAATGATTAATTTGGAAAATGAAAAATGAGCATACATGAACAGTTTATTTCTAGTACAGAATCAATAGGACTTGTCAAGTATTCAATACATGCAGCAGGAAAAGAAAAAGAGCTCATGAAAAGCTAAAAAAAAATCAATGCCTAAAAGAAGGGAGATACCATTAATAGAAATTAGCAAGTCAGCCTTTCAATAATATTACCTGTCATTTATTAAGATCTATTCTTGTATTAGTTTTAAGCTAAGATTTTTACAGACTTGGCTTCATTGAATCTTTAATATAAGACTAATAAATAACTGTATTCTGCTCATTTTACAGGAAAGAACTTCAAGGCACATAAAAGATAGACACTTTCCCTCAAATTGTAGAGGTAATAATGGGTAGAGTCAGGATTTTATTACAGAATTTCATTATCTGGTTCTTAAGTTTCACTATAACATTTTTTGAGAATATAATGAATACAAGTGTCAGTATTTTGAGTCTGAGTTACCAGTATAATATTTATTTTGTAGTCAATGGGAGCTTAGAATTAGGAGAAACATAAAGCTTAATAAATCATTTTGTGAGTTGATAAATTTAGATGTTTTAAAGTCTAGGAGCTGATAACAAGTGAAAAGAGTGCTAGAAGAGAAAAATGCAAGGAAATAGATTTATGGGAATACTTTTATTGTTATTATTAGAAGAAGAGGAAACAGGAGTGGAAGGACGCAAAGGGAGAAGAAGAGAAAAAATAAAACTTTTGATACAATAAGAAAGAACAGCATGAGAAATAGATGGAGAATTATGAAGAATGCAATTTTGTTACAAAGAAAAAAGGTAAAAAGTACTATCTTACAAGTCTAGATTAATATGATGCTCATAGTCTTTGTATTATTTAGTTATTATCCTAGCTCATGATATATCTAAATTAAATTTTAATAGTTATGTAGCTTGTATGTTTAACTAAATCAAACATTATAACATCTAACTTACCATGCACCAGAGTGTGTGGTGGAATCTAGAGATAATAGGATGAATATGGCTCAATTTCAAGCCTCTCATTGTTCACACTACATGATCCACTGAAGAAGACAGACATATTAACACACAGTTGTTCATTTTACTATGGAAAATGCTATAGCACAGGTCTGTAAATGAATTGCGTGAAAGTAGGGATCATCCATTCAGTCTGTAACACATGTGTTCTTCATGGAAAGATGGCTTTTTAGATGATTCAAAGGACGATTCAGAAGAGATCATAAGGAAGAGGTGGGCTTTAGAAGGAGGGAAGTTTATGAATGACAGATGTATAAAGGTATGTGATATGTGGCAGGGAATTTTGTGACTCAGGGATAGGAAAATGGGGAAAAAACTGGAAAGAGAGACCACAGCTAGAACAATGTGAGCATTTTGTATTATGTTCAGAGCTTTCTATATGGAAAAGTGAACCATGGAGGGATTTAAATAGAACTGCATCATAAACCAATTGACATTGTTAGAAGTGCCCAGTTTGCAGGCAGGGTTAACTTCAGATTGAAAATAAATGATCGTAAATGATACCAGAGGCAGAGAGGCAAAGAGGTGGTGGTAGAAGTCACCATGAGAGGGAGGTAGAAATATAGGACCACAGTAATTACGGTGGGAACTTTAGGAAGCTGAAAAGTTAGTGTGGTTAGAAAATAGAGGCTTTTTTATTTATATTAAAAAATTGACTTCTTTATGGGTTATCCAAATATGATGGTTTATAGTTGTGAGTTAGAATATGTATAAATATGTGCTTACATACTCCGTACATTCATATTATCAGGGAAATGGTAGACAGAGTGAAGGTTAAATCTCAATCTAGAGGATGTATTTAAGATGTTATCATAACATTCTAAACGTAACCTTTACAGAAAATACATCAACTTATCCAGGCAATGATAGAAAGTGTCTAATTTATGAATGACCTTGCAACTCACTGAACATGTAGAAGGCATTACTGGGCCTAACTGTTTGATTGTGGGAGGCTGAGCCTCTCTATCCAGAATTTAAGTTGTATCTCTGATAAACGAACTGAAGAGAAGAGTAAGTGGAATTAATAAAACTAACATATTGCACAAAAAACATATATTGGATATAAGGTATTTAAAATTTTTTATTGCAATAGTATCAAAGTACTATGAATAATGAATTCATTTTGAATGCAATGATTTTTCACTAAAGTTCACAGCTTCTTGAAAGTCAGTTCTACATTCCAAAGTCAGTGCTTTATATTCAATTTAGTATACACTCATTGATCTCTTTCTATGTGTCAATCAGTGAACTAATTCTAGGACTATAAAGGATGATGGAAGGAGATAGACTCATTGAATTATAGACAGTATGTAAATCAATCCATTAAATTAAAACAGATTGAGGAGACATATAGAATACCCTTCTTTACAGTGAAAAAGATGCTGACTATCAACTCTAGAGGTAATCTCAATAATCTAATGATTAATTAGGAATAATAATAATATTAATAACACCTCAAAACTTTAATGAGAAAGGGATTCTAATAATAGAAAATATTCACATTTGATTAAAATACAAATATATGTGAATTGTTATGGCAAATAGATATGAACATAATTTGAAATTTGAGCTTGTTTGGGTAAGTAAATTATGAGTAAATGTCACCTTTTAGACATGTTCAGATTCCATCACGTTTTGCTTTTTTTGTTTATAAATCAAAATTAATTCATCCTTGTCAACACTCAAAATGAAGGTAAATGTAATAAATAGGTTTTAGAAGCACAATAATCGAAATAATCCACAGCTTTACTGTGTTCTACAGTCTCCATGAGTCCTACTTAGTTTCTTCTTTCTTTTCTTTATTTTTTCTTTTATAATATATTTTTTTAATTCTTGCTGTCCTTTTCTTCTTAAATCAGTCCTCTTGAAGTTATTTCAGTTTTATCCAAGTTCTGTTTTAATTTTTGTCATGCCTATTTTTCTCTAGCTTTATTCAGGTGTAACTAACATACAATAAACTTTGCTAATATTTTTAATAGATCTTTATTGGAGTATAATTGCTTCACAGTACTGTGTTAGTTTCTGTTGTATGCCACAGTGAATCAGCCATATGTATACATATGTCCCCATATTCCCTCCCTCTTGAGCCTCCCTCACAAACTCCCTACCCCATCCCTATAGGTCATCTCAAAGCACCAAGCTGATCTCCCTGTGCTATGATGCTGCTTCCCACTAGCTAATTATTTTACATTCGGTAGTGTATATGTGTCGATGTTACTCTCACTTCGTCCCAGCTCCCCACTCCCACCCCATATCCTCCAGTCCATTCTCTATGTCTATATCTTTTTTCCTGCCCTGCAACTAGGTTCATCAGTAGCTTCTTTCTTTTTTTTTTTTTTTTAGATTTCATCTATATGCATTAGCATACAGTATTTGTTTTTCTCTTTCTGACTTAACTTCACTCTGTATGACAGACTCTAGATCCATCCACCTCACTACAAATAACTCAATTTCGTTTCTTTTTATGGCTGAGTAATATTCCATTGTATATATGTGCCATATCTTCTTTATCCATTCATCTGTCAATGGACATTTAGGTTGGTTCCATGTCTTGGCTATTGTAAATAGTGCTGCAATGAACATTGTGGTACATGTCTCTTTTTGAATTATGGTTATCTCAGGGTATATGCCTATTAGTGGGATTGCTGGGTTGTATGGTAGTTCTGTTTTTAGCTTTTTAAAGAACTTCCATACTGTTTTCCATAACGGTTGTATCAATTTACATTTCCACCAACAGTGCAGGAGGGTTCCCTATTCACCACATGCTTTCCAGCACTGATTGTTTCTAGATTTTTTGATAATGGCTATTCTGACCGGTGTGAGGTGATAACACATTGTAGTTTTGACTTACATTCCTCTTATAGTTAATGATGTTGAGCCTCTTTTCATGTGCCTCTTGGCCATCTGTATGTTTTCCTTGGTGAAATGTCTATTTAGGTTTTCCACCCATTTTTTAATTGGATTGTTTGTTTTTATGATATTGAGGTACATGGGCTGTTTGTATATTTTGGAGATTAATCCTTTGTCTGTTGTTTCATTTACAAATATTTTCTCCCATTCTGAGGGTTGTTTTTTGTCTTGTTTATGGTTACCCTTGCTGTGCAAAAGCTTTTTAGTTTAATTAAGTCCCATTTGCTTCTTTTTCATTTTTATTTCTGTTACTCTAGGAGGTGGGTCAAAAAAGATCGTGTTGTGGATTATGGCAAAGAGTGCTTTTCTATGTTTTCCTCTAAGAGTTTTATAGTGTCTGGCCTTACATTTAGGTCTTTAATCCATGTGAACTTTATTTTTGTGTATGGTGTTAGGGAGTGTTCTAATTTCATTCTTTTACATGTAGCTGTCCAGTTTGCCCAGCACCATTATTGAAGGAGCTGTCTTTTCTCCATTGTATGTTCTTGTCTCCTTTGTCATAACTTAGGTGACTATATGTGTGTGGGTTTATCTCTGGGCATTCTATCCTGTTCCATTGATCTATATTTCTGTTTTTGTGCCAGTACCATACTGTCTTGATTACTGAAGCTTTGTGGTATAGTTTTAAGTCAGGAAGCCTAATTCCTCCAGCTCTGTTTTTCTTTCTCAAGATTGCTTTGACTATTTGGGGTCTTTTGTTTTTCCACACAAATTGTAAAATTTTTGGTTCTAATTCCATGAAGAATGCCATTGGTAGTTTGATAGGGATTGCATTGAATCTGTAGATAGCTTTGGGTTGTATAGTCATTTTCACAAAATGTATTCTTCCAATCTAAGAACATAGTATATTTCTTCATCTGTATATGTCATCTTTGATTTCTTTCATCAGTGTTTTATAGTTTTCTAAGTACAAGTCTTTCGCCTCCTTAGGCAGGTTTATTCCTAGGTATTTTATTATTTTTGTTGCAATGGTAAATGTGAGTATTTCATTAATTTCTCTTTCTGGTTTTTAATTTGTGGTGTATAGGAATGCTAGAGATTTCTGTGCATTAATTTTGTACCCTGCAACCTTTCCAAATTCATTGATTACTTCTAGTAGTTTTCTAGTGGCATCTTTAGGATTTTCTATGTATAGTATCATGTCATTTGAAAACAGTGACAGTTTTACTTTTTCTTTTCCACTTTGTATTCCTTTTATATCTTTTTCTTCTCTGCTTACCATGGCTATGTCTTTCAAAACTATGCTGAATAATATCAGTGAGAATGGATATCCTTGCTTGTTCCTGATCTTAGAGGGAATGTTTTCAGTTTTTCACCATTGAGTATTATGTTTGGTGTGGGTTTGTCATATATGGCCTTTAGTAGGTGGAGGTCAGTTCCCTCTATGCCTATTTTCTGGAGAGTTTTTATCATAAATGGGTGTTGAATTTTGTCAAAAGATTTTTCTGCATCTACTGAGTGAGCATATGGTTTTTATTCCTTAATTTGTTAATGTGGTATATCACATTGATTGATTTGCATATATTGAAGAATCCTTGCATCCCTGTGATAAATCACACTTGATCATGGTGTATGATCCTTTAATGTGTTGATGGATTCTGTTTGCTAGTATTTGTTCAGGATTTTTTCATCTATGTTCATCAGTGCTATTGGTCTCTAATTTTCTTTTTTTGTGATGTCTTTTCCTGGTTTTGTTATCAGGGTGATGGTCGCTTCATAGAATGAATTTGGGAGTATTTCTCTTTCTGCAATTTTTTGGAAGAGTTTGAGAAGAATGGATGTTATGTCTTTCTAAATGTTTGATAGAATTTGCCTGTGAAGCCATCTGGTCCTTGTCTATTTTTTGTTGGACGATTTTTAATTAGTTTAATTTAATTACTTGTGATAGGTCTGTTTATATTTTCTAATTCTTCCTGATTCAGTCTTGGAAAATTGTACCTTTCCAAGAATTTGTCCATTTCTTCGTGGTTGTCCATTTTATTGGCATATAGTTGCTTGTAGTAGTCTCTTATAATCCTTTGTATTTCTGCGGTGTCAGTTGTAATTTCTCCTTTTTCATTTCTAATTTTACTGAGTTGTGTCCTCTCCCTTTTTTTCCTGATGAGTCTGGCTAAGGGTTTATTAATTTTGATTTTCTTCTCAAAGAACCAGCTTTTAGTTTTATTGATCTCTGCTATTGTTTTCTTCATTTGTTTTTCATTTATTTCTGATCTGCTCCTTATGATTTCTTTCCTTCTGCTAAATTTGGGTTTTCCTTGTTTTTCTTTCTCTAGTTGTTTTAAGTGTAGGGTTAGTTTGTTTATTTGACATTTTTCTTGTTTCTTGAGGTGAGATTGAATTGCTATAAACTTCCATCTTAGACCTGCTTTTGCTGCATCCCATAGGTTTTGGGTCTTCATGTTTTTGTTGTCATTTGTTTCTATGTATTTTTTTTATTTCTTCTTTGATTTCTTCAGTGATCTCTTGGTTATTTAGTAGTGCATTGTTTAGCCACCATATATTTGTGTTTTTTACAATTTTTTTCCATGTATTTGATTTCCAATCTCATAGCATTGTGGTCAGTAAAGGTGTTTGATATGATTTCAATTTTCTTAAATTTTCCAGGCCTTGATTTGTGACCCAAGATGTGATCTGTCCTGGAGAACATTCTGTGTGCATTTGAGAAGAAAGTGTATTCTGCCACTTTGGGATAGAATGTTCTATAAATATCAATTAAATCTATCTGGTCTATTGTGTCATTTAAAGCTTGTGTTTCCTTATTTATTTTCTGTTTGGATGATCTGTCCATTGCTGTAAGTGTGGTGTTAAGGTCCCCTACTATTATTGTATTCCTGTCAATTTCTCCTTTCATGGTTGTTAGCATTTGCCTTATGTAGTGAGGTACACCTATTTTGGGTGCGTAAACATTTATAATTGTTTTATCTTTTTCTTGGATGGATCCTTTGATCATTATGTAGTGTCCCTCCTTATATCTTGCAAGAGTCTTTATTTTGAAGTCTATCTTATCTGATATGAGTATTGCTATTCCAGCTTTCTTTTGATTTCCATTTCCAATATCTTTTCCCATCCCTTTACTTTCAATCTGTATGTGTCCCTAGGAGTGTGTCTCTTGTAGGCAGGATATATATGGGTCTTGTTTTTGTAAACATTCAGCCAGTCTGTGTCTTTTGGTTGGGGCATTTAATCCATTTACATTCAAGTTTATTATTGATATGTATGTTCCTATTACCATTTTCATAATTGTTTTGGGTTTGTTTTTGTGGGTCTTTTTATTTTCTTGTGTTTCCCACCTAGAGAAGTTTCTTTAGCATTTGTTGTAAAGCTGGTTTGGTGGTGCTGAATTCACTTGGTTTTTGTTTGTTTGAAAATCTTTTGATTTCTACATTGAATATCAATGAGATCCTTGCTGGGTAGAGTAATCTTGGTTGCAGGTTTTTCTCTTTCATCACTTTAATTATATCCTGCCACTCCTTTCTGGCCTGCAGAATTTCTGCTGAAAAATCAGCTGATATCCTTATGGGGATCCCTTTGTATGTCATTTTTGTTTTGCCCTTGCTGCTTTTAATGTTATTTCTTTGAATTTATTTTTGTTGGTTTGATTAATATGTGTCTTGGTGTGTTTTTCCTTGGGTTTATACTGTATGGGACTCTGTGCGTCCTGGACTTGAGTGACTATTTCTTTTCCCATGTTAGGGAAGTTTTTGACTATAATCTCTTCAAATATTTTCTCAGACCCTTTCTCTTTCTCTTCTTCTGGGACCCCTATAATTCGAATGTTGGGGGATTTAGTGTTGTCCCAGAGGTCTCTAAGATTGTCTTCAATTCTTTTCATTCTTTTTCTTTATTCTGTTCCTCAGCAGTTATTTCCACCATTTTGTCTTCCAGCTCACTTATTCTTTCTTCTGCCTCAGTTATTCTGTATTTTTTTCCTTCTAGTGTATTTTTCATTTCAGTTATTGTGTTGTTCATCTCTCTTTTGTTTTTCTTTTGTTCTTCTAGATCTTTTTAAACTTTTCTTGTATTTTTTAAATCCATGCCTCCATTTTATTTCTGAGATTCTGGATCATCTTTACTATCAATACTCTGAATTCTTTTTCAGGTATATTGCCTATTTCCTCTTCATTTATTTGGTCTTGTAAGTTTTTACCTTGCTCCTTCATTTGATGACCTTTTTTTGCCATTTCATTTTTTTTTTTTTAAATGAGTGGGATTGTGTTCCTGTCTTACTTGTTGTTTGGCCTGAGTCTTCCAACACTGGAGTTTGTAGGCTATTGGGTAGAGATGGGTCTTGGTCCTGATGAGGACCTCCGTGAGATTTCACTCTGATGAATATTCAGTGGGGTCTGAGGTTCTCTGTTAGTCCAGTGGTTTGGAAGTGGAGCTCCCACCACAGGAGCTTCAGCCTGACCCCTGGATCGTGAACTAAGATCCTGCAAGATGCATGTGGTGGCCAAAAAAATTTTAAAAAGATAGAGAACAATAGCAAAGCAAAAAATAAAATTAGACTAGGAAATTAACAGATATGTTAGAAAGAATATAAAAATAAATACAGAAGAATCAACAACTGGAATGTACAACAGTACCAAAATAGTAAGAAAGAGGAGGAGGGAAAAAAAAAGAAAAGAGGGAAAAGACCTTGGCTGTGCTGGGCCATGCCTAAGGACAGGTGAGGTTTGGGTTGTGTGTGGGGCTTATGCTTACGAACCACAGGGCTAGAAAAGGCCCTGGAGGCTGTGGGTGGTGGGACTCTGGCTCAATGGAACAGAAGGGGCCCAGGTGTGCACCCAACCCCTGGTATCAGATGTTGGAGGACATCACCTGGGAGCTCAGCAGGTTACCCATGCCTGAGTGGGTGGGGCAAACATGCTCTCCTCCTCTCCTGCTCCTCCTGGAGAACCCCTCCTGCCTGCCTCTCCTGATCTCCCCAACCACAGGGGCGCTTATCCCGTCTGGCCTCCACTTCTCCTCCCTCTTCAGTCCCCCCACATCCTATCGGTTCACTTGGGGGTTCCTCCCATCTCTTTGGGTGTCCGGGTCTCCCACCAGCAGCGGGCAGCGCCCTAGTTGTTGGGAGACACTAACTCAGTGTCTTCCCACACCACCATCTTCTCTTTTCTTTTATTTTCTATCCTTTCCTTCTCTTTCTTTCCCTTCCCTTCCCTTCCCTTTCCTCCCTTCCCCTTCCTTTCTTTTTTTTTGTCTAGTTTTGAAGGGACTTACAAATTCACAAAAGTATTATAAGTGAATGGATACAGAATTCATACCTGTGACACTGTCACCTGTATAGATCAAATGTATTCAGTTAAACTGCCATTTCTCAATGTTAAGAGGGAAGAAAAAGTATTTATTTTTTATTCCATTCATGGTAGCACAGTGAAAAACAAACAAACAAAAATTCACAGAACTTTCTTAGCGCTTTGCAAACAAAGAGTAAAATTACAGAAATGTGCAATGGAGCAGCATGACCAAGTCACAGTTCAGTGGCAATTAGTGAGGATGATTGTGCTTGCTCTCTCCAGGAGATTTCACTAAAGAGATTGGCAAGTACATGCTTCACCTATTTGTGGCAAAATATATAATTGGGGGTGATGCAACTAGCAAGGGAGATGTAAAGCTTCACTCATACTGAAAATATATTTGTCTGTTTTAACTGTATTCTTCCTCTGAGTAAAGAGAAAAAAGAAAAAAAAAACATTGGGTAGCTTAATTTATATGAATGATTATTTTTTGTAACTGTTAATTAAGGAAGACCACTTTTATCCACATTTATAGAAGTATCACTGGAAAGGGGAGTCCTTGCTGTTGTATACTGAAATGGAAGAATTTTCTCTTTTCCAAAGAGAAGTCTTATATATTTTATTAGAGCCTCAGGGCAAGAGTTTGCTTGTAAGGTTTCAACATATTATTTATGCATTTACTTCCTTGAATATAAAGGAACATAAATATATTCACTTGGTAGAGCAGAAAGCTTATCTAGTTATCCATTTCAAGTTATCAAACTTTTTTTTTAACATCTTTATTGGACTATAATTGCTTTACAATGTTGTGTTAGTTTCTGCTTTATAACAAAGTGAATCAGCTATACATATATCCCCATATCTCCTCCCTCTTGTGTCTCCCTCCCACCATCCCTATCCCACCTCTCTATGTGGTCACAAAGCACTGAGCTGATCTGCCTGTGCTATGCGGCTGCTTCCCACTACCTATCATTTACATTTGGTAGTATATATAAGTCCACAGCACTCTCTCACTTTGTCCCAGCTTACCCTTCCCCTCCCTGTGTCCTCAAGTCCATTCTCTACATCTGTGTCTTTATTCCTGGCTTGCCCCTATGTTCTTTATAACCTTCTTTTTTTTTTTTAAGATTCCATATATATGTGTTAGCATACAGTATTTGTTTTTCTCTTTCTGACTTACTTCACTTTGTATGACAGACCCTATGTCCATCCAAATCACTACAAATATCTCAATTTCATTTCTTTTTATGGTTGAGTAATATACCATTGTACATATGTGCTATGTCTTCTTTATCCATTCATCTGTCAATGGACACTTAGGTTGGTTCCATGTCTTGACTATCGTAAAGAGTACTGCAATGAACATTGTGGTACATGACTCTTTTTGAATTATGATTATCTCAGGGTATATGGCTAGTAGTGGGATTGCTGGCTTGTATCATAGTTCTATTTTTAGTTTTTTAAGGAATCTCCATAATGTTCTCCATAATGGCTGTATCAATTCACTTTCCCACCAACAGTGCAAGAGGGTTCCCTTTTCTCCACACCCTCTCCAGTACTTATTGTTTGTAGATTTTTTGATGATGGCCGTTCTGACTGGTGTGAAGTGATATCTCATTGTAGTTTTGATTTTCATTTCTCTAATGATTAGAGATGTTGAGCATTCTTTCATGTGTTTGCTGGCAATCTTTATTATTTCTTTGGAGAAATGTCTATTTAGGTCTTCTGCCCATTTTTCGATTGGGTTGTTTTTTTTTTTTAATATTGAGCTGCATAAGCTGCTTGTAAATTTTGGAGATTAATCCTTTGTCAGATGCTTCATTTGAAAATATTTTCTTCCATTCTGAGGGTTGTCTTTTTGCCTTGTTTATGGTCTCCTTTGCTGTGAAAAAGCTTTTAAGTTTCATTAGGTCCTATTTGTTTATTTTTGTTTTTATTTGCATTTCTCTAGGAGATGGGTCAAAAAGGATCTTGCTGTGATTTATGTCATAGAGTGTTCTGTCATGTTTTCCTCTAAGAGTTTTTTAGTGTCTGGCCTTATATTTAGGTCTTTAGTCCATTTTGAGATTATTCTTGTGTATGTGTTAGGGAGTGTTCTAATTTAATTCTTTTACAGGTAGCTGTCCAGTTTTCCCAGAATCACATATTGAAGAGGCTGTCTTTTCTCCATTGTATATTCTTGCCTCCTTTATCAAAAATGTTGACCATATGTGCGTGGGTTTATCTCTGGACTTTCTATCCTGTTCCATTGATAAATATTTCTGTTTTTATGCCAGTACCATACTATCTAGATTACTGTATCTTTGTAGTATAGTTGGAAGACAGGGAGCCAGATTCTTCCAGCTCCATTTTTCTTTCACAAGATTGCTTTTGCTGTTAGGGGTATTTTGTGTTCTTTTTCATTTATTTCTGATCTGAACTTTATGATTTCTTTCCTTCTGCTAATTTTGGGGATTTTTTTGTTCTTTCTCTAATTCCTTTAAGTGTAAGTTTAGGTTTTTTACTTGAGATGTTTCTTGTTTCTTGAGGTAGGATTGTATTGCTATAATCTTCCCTCTAATAACTGCTTTTGCAGCATCCCACAGGTTTTCGGTCATTGTGTTTTCATTGTCATTTGTTTCTAATTATTTTTTGATTTCCTCTTTGATTTCCTCTTTGATTTCTTCAGTAATCCCTCCGTTATTAAGTAGTGTATTGTTTAGTCCCCATGTGTTGGTATTTTTTACAGATTTTTTTCCTCTAATTGGTATCTAGTCTCATAGAGCTGTGGTCCGAAAAGATACGTGATAGGATTTCAATTTTCTTAAATTTACCAAGGCTTGATTTGTGACCCAAGATATGATCTATCCTGGGGAATGTCCCATAAGCACTTGAGAAGCATGTGTATTCTGTTTCATTTGGATGGGATGTCCTATAAATATCAATTAAGTCCATCTTGTTTAATGTATCATTTAAAGCTTGTGTTTCCTTATTTATTTTCATTTTGGAAGATCTGTCCATTGGTGTATGGTGTCAATGTCCCCTACTCTTATTGTGTTACTGTCAATTTCCACTTTTATGGCTGTTTGCATTTGCCTTGTGTACTGTGGTGCTCCTACGTTGGGTGCATAGATATTTACAATTGTTATATCTTCTTCTTGGATTAATCCTTTGACCATTATGTACTGTCTTTATTTTAAAGTCTATTTTGTCTGATATGGGAATTGCTATTCCAGCTTTCTTCTGATTTCCATTTGCATGGAATATCCTTTTCCATCCTCTCACTTTCAGTCTGTATGTGTCCCTATGTCTGAAGTGGGTCTCTTCTAGACAGCATACACATGGGTCTTCTTTGTGCATCCATTCAGCCAGTCTTTTGGTTGGATCATTTAATCCATTTACTTTTAAGGTAGTTATCAATATGTATGTTCCTATTTCCATTTTCTTAATTGTTTTGGGTTTGTTATTGTAGGTCTTTACCTTCTCTTGTGTTTCCTGCCTAGAGAAGTTGCTTTAGCATTTGTTGTAATGCTGATTTGGTGATGATTAATTTTCTTAGCTTTTGCTTATCTGTGAAGGTTTTAATTTCTCTGTCAAATCTGAATGAGATCCTTGCTGGGTAGAGTAATCTTGGTTGTAGATTTTTCCCTTTCATCACTTTAAATTTGTCCTGCCAGTCCTCTCGCTTGCAGAGTTTCTGCTGAAAGATCAGCTGTTAACCTTATGGGGATTCCCTTATGTGTTATTTGTTGTTTTTCCCTTGCTGCTTTTAACATTTGTTCTTTGTATTTAATTTTTGATTGTTTGATTAATATGTCTCTTGGCATGTTTCTCCTTGGATTTATCCTGTGTGGGACTCTCTGTGCTTCCTGGACTTGATTAACTATTTCCTTTCCCATTTTAGGGAAGTTTTCAACTATAATTTCTTCAAATATTTTCCCTGTCCCTTTCTTTTTCTCTTCTTCTTCTGGGACCCCTATAATTTGAACGTTGGTGTGTTTAATGTTGCCCAGAAGTTTCTAAGACTGTCCTCAATTCTTTTCATTCATTTTTCTTTATTCTGAGCTGCAGTAGTTATTTCCACTATTTTGTCCTCCAGGTCACTTATCTGTTCTTTTGCCTCAGTTATTCTGCTATTGATTTGTCCTAGAGAATTTTTAATTTCATATATTTTGTTGGTCATCATTATTTGTTTGTTCTTTAGTTCTTCTAGGTCTTTTTAAAATGTTTTTTGTATTTTCTGCTTTCTATTTCCAAGATTTTAGATAATCTTTACTATCATTACTCTGAATTCTTTTTCAGGTAGACTGCCTATTTCCTCTTCATTTGTTTGGTCTGGTCGTTTTTTTCCTTGCTCCTTCATCTGCTGTGGATTTCTCTATCTTCCTATTTTGCTTAATTTACTGTGTTTGGCGTCTCTTTTCCATAGGCAGCTGGTCCATAGTTCCCATTGTTTTTGGTGTTTGCCCCCCAGTGGCTAAGGTTGGTTCAGTGGGTTCTGTAGACTTCGTGGTGGAGGAGACTAGTGCCGGTGTTCAGTTGGATGAGGTTGGATCTTGTCTTTCTGGTGGGCAGGACCGCATCCGCTGGTGTGTTTTGGGGTGTCTGTGACCTTATTATGAATTTAGGCAGCCTTTCTACTAATGGTGGGGTTGTGTTTCTGTCTTGCTAATTTTTTGGCTTAGGGTGCCCAGCACTGTAGCTTGCTCGTCGTTGATTGGAGTTGGGTCTTAACATTGAAATGGAGATTTCTGGGAGAGCTTTTTACCAGTTGATATTATGTGGAGTAGGAGGTGTCTTGTGGACCAGTGTCCTGAACTCAGCTCTCCCACCTCAGAGGCAAGGCCTGACACCCGGCTGGAGCAACGAGACCCTGTCAGCCACACAACTCAGAAGAAAATGGAGAAAAAAGAAAGAAAGGAAAAATAAAATAATTTTTAAAATAAATAATAAATAAAACTATTAAAAATAAAGAAGAGAGAAACAAAACCAAAAAACAAATCCACCAATTATAACCAGTGCTAAAAACTCTACAAAAAAATAATAACAAAAGAGAAAATAATGACAAAAAATGGAGAGATAGAACACAGAACAAATGGTAAACACAAAGCTATACAGAAAAAAACACACAAAGGAGCATACACATACACACTCACAAAAAGAGAAGAAGGAAGAAAATATAATATTGCTTCCAAATTCCACTGCCTCAATTTTGGGTTGATTCGTAATCTGTTCTCGTATTCCACAGATGCAGGGTACATCAATTTGATTGTGGAGATTTAACCTGCTGCTCCTGAAGCTGCTGGGAGAGATTTCTCTTTCTCTTCTTTGTTTGCACAGCTCCTGGGGTTCAGCTTTGGTTTTGGCCCCACCTCTGTGTGTAGGTCTCATGAGGGAGTCTGTCCCTCACTCAGCCAGATGGGGCTGGCAGCAGCTGATTAGGGGGTTCTGGCTCACTCAGACCAGAGGAAGGGAGGGAATGGAATGCAGGGCAAGACTGTGGTGGCAGAGGCCAACGTGACCTTGCAACTGGCTGAGGTGTGCCGTTTGTCCTCCAGGGGAATTTGTTCCTGTATCACCGGACCGTGGCAGAGGTGGACTGCATAGCCTCCCGGAATGGGAGGTGTGGATAGTGACCTGTGCTTGCACACAGGCTTCTTGGTGGCTGAAGCAGCAGTCTTAGGATTTCCTGCCCATCTCTGGTGTCTGTGCTGATAGCCGTGGCTGGTGCCCACCTCTGGAGCTTGTTTAGGCAGTGCTCTGAATCCCCTCTCCTCTTGCACCCCAAAACAATTTTCTCTTGCCTCTTAGACAGGTCCAAACTTTTTCCCAGACTCCCTCCAGGCTAGCTCTGGCACAGTAGCCCCCTTCAGGCTGTGTTCAATCAGCCAACCCCAGTCCTCTCACTGAGATCTGACCTCCGAAGCCTGAGCCTCATCTCCCAGCCCCCACCTGTCCCGACGACAGGCAGATGAGCAGATAAGCTTCTTGGGCTGGTGGGTGCTGGTTGTCAGCACCAACCCTTTGTGAGGGAATCTCTCCGCTTTGCCCTCTGCACCCCTGTTGCTGAGCTCTCCTCCGTGGTTCTGAAGCTTCTCCCTCCCCCATCCCCACACCCATCTCCACCAGTGAAATGACTTCCTAGTGTGTGGAAACGTTTCCTCCGTCACAGCTCCCTCCCAGTCACGCAGGTCCCATCCCTATTCTTTTTCTGTTTTCTTTTGCCCTACCCAGGTATGTGGGGAGTTTCTTGCCTTTTGGGAAGTCTGAGGTCTTCTGCCTGCATTCAGTAGGTGTTCTGTAGGAGTTGTTCCACATGTAGATATGTTTCTGATGTATTTGTGGGGAGGAAGGTGATCTCCATGGCTTACTCTTCCGCCATCTTGAAGGTTTCTATCAATCTCTTTAACACATTTGTGACTCAGCTTTATAATAGAGATTACAGATTTTATCTATGAGATTTTATTCATACTTCTACAAATATTTTAATGTAGATATTGCCATAGGAGAGCATATATTGTATTGATTGCAATATAAATGTCAGAATCAAAGACTATATTTAGGCTTTCAAAAACTACAGGACTAATTTTACCTGATGTACTTAATCAACTTAAAAATTTAGAAGTAGTTCTATTGTTTTTTCTCTTTTTGTATTTCTCAAAAAATGTGGATTGAAACTTTATTTAGATATACCTAGAGACAACTGAATATCATAAATTTAAAAATTATTTAATGTCATACTATTTGTCTTTCATTACTCTACATTAGCACCTGTCATATTGCTTAAGATAGGGAGGACTTCAATAGATATCCGCTTCTCTAATAAGTGAATTAATAAAGTATATAGTCACATTCATAGAAATTAATTTAGACTTGCTCATCATCATCTCATAATTCTTATATGGGTTGAACAAAAAATGGGTAACAAGGAAAATTTGTTTTTTAATTATTTGAAAGTCAGTGAGATTTTCTACAGGAATATATCACCACATCTCTGTGTCACCATTATTATTTGTATCAATTCCTCTTTCAATTTGAGGAAACTGGGCTGAAAATTACTAATATTAAGAGTTTTTCTTGTTAAATATAAATCTTGAGCAAATTATCAGGAAATATTTTGTTTCTGCTTGTTTTTCATCAAGGTAATTATTTTATACATGATAAATGATTTGAAATTTAGTAAAGCCTCTAGTGCATCAATAGCATGATAATATCATGTGTAAGTTTTACATATTTTATAACAAATAAGAGTAACTTTTCATTATTCATAAATTTACCTAAATATCAATTAAATTTTCAAATTTATTTCAGTAAATTAGTATATAGATTTCTCATGTGTATGATGACACAAAAGAAACTTAGATAGAAAACAGTGACATTTATCATAGGTGTGTTTAATTTAGGTGACTATGATTATATGTATTAGAGAGAGAGGGAGAGAGAGAGAGGAAGGTCTAAATAGAGTGTAGAGGAGAGAGATATTTAAATAGAGTGGACAGGTTGACATGTAAATTACTCAATGAGCTTATGCTAGTGAGTAGGCATGAGAAGGAAGACAGAAAACTGTTTTCTATTGGTTAAATTCAACTGCAGCAAGACCTGTAATGGTTTGAGCATCTCACAATGCAGTGTATAATGTAGAGTGTTCACATGTATGTTACAGATTTTTCATATCACTTGCTTACTAATTTTACCTCTAACCATTTTAAGAAACTTCAGTGCCAGAAGATAAACTAACTGTAGAATCTAATTAATAGGGTTCTTTATGGTTGACTTATGTGACTTTTAGAAAGATTTTGCTTATACTAATTCATTTTCCATACTTGTATACTTCCATACTCAAGCTTACTTTCCACCTTTACACTTGTATTTATAACTCTAAGCTACCTTCTAAGGCAAGTGCATATTTCTAAATTTTAAAAATCTCTTATTTATTAAAAAAGCCAGAATAATATAGTATTATATTCTCTATATCCTTGAAGAAAACATTCTATTGTTATACTGAAATGAAAAAAGAGAGCTATTTTAAGTAGTGTCTTGATTACTAATTAATAAATTACCATAGTGGTCCCCAAAATTCTTTTCACCACTCTGACAAACTTGAGAAATATTTCAGAGTTCCCATTATGCAAGTAATTTTCAAATGGGAATTAAGCACTCTGAAATGAATATTAGAAAAGTGAAAGGACAGAGAACTATAACTAGGGAGAAGACTTCTCAAGTGATTCTTACACATTTTTGGGGAGTTCTCTTAAGAATCATTGACATGAAAAGATTGGCATATGTGCTGCATAATTGATTCACATGCACACACACACATTTAAGAAAGAAGAATGACAGTAAAGAGGAAAGGGGACAAAATACAATGAAAGGCAAAAACACACAAATCAAATATTGAATAGTTTATAGCTTTGTCTAGTGGTAACTTATTTGTACCATCTGACTCATCTCTCTCAGATACTTTATGAAAATGTCTAAAGTGAAGGAATTTATGATAGATTCTTAATTGGAGGCCAGAGGCCCAAGGAAGTAACATTGGCTGTGTGGCCCTTGCTGCTTTGCACTTTTCCCTAATACTTGAACTACCCAGTCACTCACATTCCATTTTAAATATCTTATCATACAATTGCAATAAAATACATGAAATATTTCTTCCTGTTAAGTAAATTATTAACAGCAAAACAAGTTAAAAACTCTCCAGGCTTCAAGGCAGATGATATATCCATGGACACCAAACAATAAGCATAAAATAGAAGACTTTATGCATATGATAATGATGACATTTCATCTTGTCTCTTTAGCATTCAAAATCTTACAAATATTTGATGTCACTTTGGCTTAGGATTTATTAAGATCACTGTCTTTTCTATTTACCCATAAAAGAATTTGCCAGAATATTAAAATCAACAATGCCATGGATTTTAAACTAACTACAAGAGATAAAGTCCAAGAAAACCTTAATATTTCTGTCAGCTTGACTAAACCTCAGGCAGGCTTCTTGCTGCTGTTAGGTTCCTGACCTTTTCTCATAGCAGCTCTTACAGATTCCAAATGCCCTAACCACAGAGGTCCCTCCTCTTCCATTTCTTAAACTATTTTCTTGAGAAAACTTGTCTTTCTTTGTGCCTTGAAGTGTATGTAAATTCTTTCAAAAAGTTTCTTGCTGGTTTTACAATCCAGGGATATCTTTTTCAAGGACCCAGGAACCATCACTTTGAAATGTAAATATCGATCAAGATAGTGTTCCCATGTGCCAGTTTCTCTAGGAGGGTAAGGAGCCAAACTCTTATGACAGCCTTGCTTCAATTAGTAAAACTTCCTCCTGTCATGAGATATCTGGATAAGGCCAATTAGCAAACATAGATAGCCTTACAATTCCCTCCACCCCAGCTCTTAAAAACTCTTCTGCCCTTTTTTCTGTGGAGTTGAGTTCAGAACACACTCTGGTCTCCCTCTAATTGCAATAACCTTGAATAAGTTCTTCCTTACCTATTTACTTTTTCCAGTGAAATCTTTTCTTTGATAGTTATTATCAAGGTTTATAGAATACTTTGGTATATTAAAAGCCCAAAAGAAATTTAAGTCTTGCTGTCCTCTGAATTCTAATGAAGAACATAATTTATTTGAAACCCATCAATGTTACGATTATTCATATATTTATATATATTTTGTATTAATAAAATTATATTATTGATTTAAAAATAAATCTTTAGTGAATCTTCAAATTTTAAACAATTTCATTGAATATAAGTATCCGTATAAAAACTGGTAATAGGAGCTGAGATTTAATAAATAATTTGTCATGCAATATAAATTGTGCCTGTTTTCACACATTGCCAAATGGTATTCTTGTATCTCCCTGTAAAGGAGATACTATTATCATTCCAACAGAAAACTGAGGTTTAGACTAGTTAAGAAAATTGACAGAGGTCACACACTTTGTGAATTTTGAGCCTGAACAAACTTGAAGCCTGAAGTTTTCTATGATTTTGTTTATTTGTAGGGGTAATTATGGTATTTTACAATCATTTTTGGTTATTTCTATAATGATTACATCAGAACATATTCATCTCAGAAATGCCATCTCATTAACTGTACACACATTTGTTTATTCTAGGAATGATGTTTTCCACGTATATTCATTCTGCAAATATCTGAAATTGCACATTTAAGTCTCAACTTTGTTTAATTATTTCTAATTAAAATTATCTTAGTTAAAAATACTTTTAAAAATGATACAATGTTACTTTCCATTTATTCTAGTTTTAGTTCAATGATATTATTTTTAATGGTGTGATCTTTGATTCATATAAAGTGGTTTGTCCCTACATTAAATGAGTCC
This sequence comes from Delphinus delphis, assembly GCF_949987515.2. NCBI lineage: Eukaryota > Metazoa > Chordata > Mammalia > Artiodactyla > Delphinidae > Delphinus > Delphinus delphis. The sequence goes on along the minus strand of NC_082700.1, from coordinate 43,116,293 downwards.
AAATTGCTGTTGATGTTTTGCTGTGCAGATTGATAACATATTCAATTTTTCTTCTTTTCAGGTTTTATAAGCACTATCAAATAAACATGTTCCAGCTATGAGTCTACCATTCACAATAAGTAGGTTAAGATTGAAAAAGCTAAATAACTATTTTGTGTGAAAAGTAACCCCAATTAATATAATATTAAGTGAATGCCTGTGGTTTAAAACCATCTATGTATTTTCTTTGGCATATATATATATGTATATATATATATAAACCCTAACCTAATTATATACAATACATATAGGCTTGAGGCAAATGAAATTGAGTTTCAATCCTCTCTAATACATAGTTTCATGTGCCACAAATTTTCACATATACCAAAGAATCTTCCACATAATGGAAGTAAAAATAATAATAAACTTTCTATACAATAAGGTTATTTAAGATTAATTTATAATACAATACTATTCTCTATTTGTTTTTATCTTTACTTACTTTATTCTGCATCATTTTTTTGAATTTGTATAAAAATCAAATATATCTTGTATAGTCAGGCCTCTTTCAATTGCAACTAATGGAAATTCACTTCTAAGAAGCCAAAACAACAGAAGGCAATTATATTTCTTAATTAAACAAAAAAGCAAAACAAAACATGATATCAGAAGTGGCTAGCCCAAAGTTTTTAATGAAATCAGGGACTTTTTATTCTCTTATCTCTGTTTTTCTCTGATGGTTTTATGATCTCAAGTCAGCTGGATTCATGGCTGGCTATTTCCTAGGTTTATATTCTTAGAGTTCTGTGATCAAAGAGGAAAAGGAACGACTTCATCCTCAAAACAATTTGAAAATTCCTAGGAAAGGACACAGACATACTTGGATCATGTCGTATGCCTACAGCTTGAACCAACATCACTGCTGAGGAGGGGATGCATGTTTATCTCTGTAACAGGGATAGAATAAGATGAATGGATGGCTGGTGTGAAAGTCTAAGTGACTGGTTAGTGAAAAACAGTATACAAGTGTTTCATACTCTAGTAACAGAAATAAGTGACAAGGGTATATAGTAAAGAACTGAAATTGAAGTTTCCTCTGAAAAAGTATGGTGTGCTTAATTTTTATGTTCTTTATCAAGAATTAACATTTCATATACAGCATTGTTAATTGCAAACTTCTCCACAGAGTAATGTAAATGACATAGGCTAGCTTCATTAGATTAATAAGCCAATGACTTCAATTTTCTAATTATGCACAATGCACTGTTTCTTTCAAAATAAGACATCTTTTAATTAGATAAATATGTCATCTATAGGTCATTGACAGCTAAGATGATCACTGATGATTCAGTTTAGTCCAAGGTAACTTAATACTCCCATGGGATTTCCAGAAAAATTTCATTCTTTTCTAGTAAAGGATAATAGAGAAGCAAAATAAATTTCCAAATCCTTAACTTTTTCATACAGAGTAATCTAACTCAAAAGATAAATGCAATCTTTCCCAGAAACACGTGTGAAGATATCCTTTCAGTGGTGCAAACTAATTGTTTGAAAGAAAGCATATGATTGAAAAAGAAAGATTTTATTTAAAAATAAAATATTTTTTATTGTCAATATTTAATAAAATGTCATTCTTCTTAAGAAGAAAAAATATAAAATGTACTCAAAAGAAAAATATTTGGACCACCAAATAGTCATGGAAAACAATCCTTTCCATTTTTTATGTTCATCTATAAGAATATTAAAATTGATGCTCTGGGAATATTTGCTAAATATATTCTTTTTAAAAGTAACAAAATAATAGTACGTCAATTGAATGATTGCAAGTGGTGTAAATATTATTGCAAACACATAACAAATTATCTATTTAAAACAAGTATCATGTAAAGATTACAATTAGAAATAGAACAAAAATTTTTCATTTCCCCCCAGTCTTCATGCCAGTTGTCCAAATAGCATAATGCCAAATAATAAACCAAATAGCATAAGGCCAAATAATTAATATGATTATTAATATCATAGAATATTTTCATATCTATAGTTCTTACACAGAATATTATCAAAATGTTTTATATTCTTACTTATGGTGTCTTATCAGATTTGGCATGTAAACTAATCTTTATAAAGTTACTTATTCCACAAATGATATTGCAACAAAACACACTTATTTATAAAGATAAAAACTTTAGATATGAGATTTGGCATAATATTTTGTGTTTGTTGCAAAAGGATAATTTCATTTTTTCTCAGTGCTTTAATATCCTAAAAGAACAAAATCTTATGTTATTTGTGGACTTAAAGTTTAAAACTCAGAATAGGGATACAATACATATATGTACATTATGTTAATTTTTAATAAACGTCCTTTTTAAAAATATTTTGGAATTATTATTCCATTTCCTTAGGATATGATTTAACTAAAATTTGTTTTTCTGCTAATCTTTTCATTCAAAAGTCCAGATTTATTACCTTTTTTCTGTACTTATAATGCATAAACTTGAACAAACTATTCCTATAAGAAAATATTGCTATATGTTAGCTGAGTAGATTCTTCAGGGATTTCTGGATTCTAGCACACATTTCCATGGATTTTTATCAAGCATCTCTCTGTCTATATAAAACAGATTTAGATCATATGCTCTCAAAAATAACTGAAATGTGAGAATAATTTTTTTTTTTTCCGGTACACGGGCCTCTCACTGTTGTGGCCTCTCTCATTTTGGAGCACAGGCTCCGGATGCGCAGGCTCAGCGGCCATGGCTCACGGGCCCAGCCGCTCCGTGGCATGTGGGATCTTCCTGGACTGGGGCACAAACCCTTGTCCTCTGCATCGGCAGGCGGACTCTCAACCACTGCGCCACCAGGGAAGCCCGAGAATAATTTTTAAAAATCACTTTCACAGAACTTACAATCCAAAGAGGTCACTAGGCATACATATGTTATTAAAATTTTAAGAAGTTTTCTAAAGCACTAGGAATATTGCTAGAATCAAGGAAGATATGATCAAGGAATAAAGTGCCATTTGTTTCGGACCTTTAGGAGAGTTTATTACCAGATGTGATAGCATGTGGAGAATAATCTAGGTAAAGAGTTGGACCTTGACTAAAGACATAAAATGCAAATAGAAAGTGACATTTCTAAGAAACGACAAGGATTACAGAAATTTATTGGTCTCTAGAATGCATAAATGGGTGTATACAAGAGAAAATGTTTTAAAAATATGCTGGAGATAAATTATTATGCTCTATAAATTACTATTTAAATGTTTGGTTTATTTTGGTCAAAGAGTTTTTATTCAACAAACAACTCATTTGGAGAACTTTTGGAGATTAATTTCATAGTTTGGTGAAGGTTAAATTGAAGAAAAGAATCACATGTAGCAATTCTCAATTCTTTTAATATATGTCCCCCATTTTAATTAATTGTATATACTCATGGCTTCCTTTCTATTATACTGTAATATAGAATTTTTCTGAAATTTAAAATAAATAGTATAATAAAAAGAAAAACAAAATAAAGGGAAATGAGCAAAATTACATGCATATAAAGATTAATTTTTAACTAATTAGAGAGCCTAATGTTTTGGAATAATGCTAAGATACTCTTAAAATAGTATGTCAATTTACATTATTTTAATTTAAGCTTTAATTACAAATATATGTATATCTCTACATGTTTGTGTTTTATCTAAGGAGAAAGATTTTAGGCAGGATGTTATTTAAATAGGGAGCATGATCAACAAAAGTATTAAATGGTGTACTGTTTACATTACAGTCCACAATTTTTAAATTATGCATTTTGATTTTATAAAAGAATTAATAATTTCAAAATACTACAGATTAAGTTCCACTTTGAATTTTATACCAAGAATTGTCCAACATAGATTATATCCATTTAATTATTGAGCTCCCAGTATATTACTACATTAACTGTAATTGATAGGAATGTAGAGACAAAAGTGCCAGAATTACTGCTTTCTCAGAGATTTCAAACCAGAATGATATATTCTGAATAAGATAAAAAAAAGATTAATATTATGGAAAAAGAAACATGGAAACATTGGAAATCTATAACGGAATGCTTTCATCTGCTGTAAGGGGCCAAGGAAAACCTCTGTGAGGAAGACATTTTTCAGTTGAAGCCTAAAGGAGTTGTTCTCTTGGGAAATATGTAGGAACTTGTAAAAATGGAAATTCTTGAGCCCCACTCCAGACCTACTAAATCAGAAAGTCTGGGTAGTGAGATCCAGTAACGTGTATTGCTGTGTTGTAGGAGATTTTGATGTGCAGTAAAGTTTGAGTGTCTGACCTGTACTCTTAGAGAAAGAGCAGAAATTGAGTAGGCAAGAGGCAGGAGTGGAATGTTCTAGGCATTACACTTCAGGTACAAAGGCAAAGATGTTCTGCTCAAAGAACTAAAAGAAGGCAAGGGAGAACAGAGCAAAAGAAAAATGAGGAGAAGTGATGCTAGGTATATGATCAGGGGCTTAATTGTCAAAAAATAGGAGGACTGTACTTTATGTTAAGAAGAATTCAGTCATGCATTCAAAGTATGTCATTTTATATAGTCATAAGTCTCCACTCCTTACAATAGCAATATAAATAAGAATCTTATTAAAGGGACAATTTGTCATTCTTATTATGACACCATGAACATTATATTCTCCTTTGTTGCTTTCTTACTTTTATGTGTTACTGATAAAACAACTCTATGTAGTAGATAAATAAAAATCACTCTTTTCAACATTATTTGACCAATAAATTTAACAAATATGTACAGAAATTAATTAAATAAAACAATTATTTCCATACTTACAATACTCTTATGATATCAGACATTTTAAAGTTCAAAAGACACTTTTGCAAAAATTGAGTTAACAATTTCAATATCCTTTATAAGATCTATTTTATACTTATGAATTTAAAAAGCCTATTCAAGATTCCATACTAAGTAATATCTCTACTAAAGTATACAATCCACACAATTATATATTTTTCATCTGTTTCCTTTACTCAAGCACCTAGGTAAGTGCCTGAACCATAGTAGGTACTCAATGAATATGTTGGTTAAATGAGTGAGTATTTTAATAAGTTGTTGATTCACTATAGAATTATCAGCTATTAGCGTTTCTAGATTTTAAATGTCAAAATATTTCTTTGGTCATATAATTTTAAAATCTCCCACTACAGATAATCATTTTGCCCATCCTAGTCTTCATCCTTTTATGTACCATTGTAGGCTACATAAATAAATGTGTAGAATGTTTTATCAAATATACATCATTCACAACATTTGTCTATTTTTCCACTTCTTATTAACTGACCCTCATACAAATTTTAGCTGGCTGGGGTAAAATAGGACTCACACTTTTTCTTAATAGGAAAAAATATATATATGTATATATGTATGTATACATTTAAAATATATGTATACATGTATATATATATATACATGTTAATCTAGTTTGTTTTATGCAGTCATGTGGAGTGAAAGAATCATCTGTCATCTGCGTAAAAATCAAACGGTGAGTAGTCATTGTGCAATACATAGAGACAGCTATTTGTTCCTCCTTTCAGACACGACAAAGAGAGGGATTAAAAAGAGATGAGTGAAGATGCACATTTTTCCATTATATGTTTTTATATAACCACAAATAAGCTTTTTACAGCAAGAAGTTTAAAAAGTATGTTTTCTCAGTTCACTTTTCTCACATGAAAATATATGACTGCCTTGGTAACCTTTTCCATATTTACATCCTACTTCCATTTGGTTATACAAGCTCTCAAAATACCAGAAGACAATAAAGCATTGTAATACATTGGATGAAGCCAGTGAACAGAAGTAATTTTCTAAGTTTGTAACACATTAGTCACATGTTTCTGCAGTCTATTTCTATTTTTTCTCTAAAATAAAATGTATACATTCCAATTGGAAGGATGATATAAAACCAACGTGTAAAACATATATATTTATATATGAAATAAGACAAGTGGAAAAGATATTTACATTTGACAATATCTTTCATAAATGCTAAACAAACTCTCTGAGCCCCTAATTTGACTTGATGTAGAACTCAACATATGCACACACATAAACACACACACACATACCTCATCTCCACAGAAGATCAAATATTTTTTGTCATAAATTAAGTTTTTGTGTGTGTTTGAAAGAAAATCTATATACATATGTAAAATATAACATGTTTTCATTTGGGTCTCCTCTTTGGCACCATGGTGGAAAATGTGTAAGGACAAGCAGAGAACTTCCATAATAAGTATATATGAGCTAAATTCTAAGCATTTTTATTTATTAGATTCTGATTTGCTCCTTAACAATAGAGATCCTTAAACATAATGGTAGAAAGTCTGGTTCTAAAGTACACTTACCTGTGTTAAATTTTGAAATTTGTTACACCACTTAGGTGACTTTGACAAGGCAAGTAACATCTTTTAATTAGGAACGGAGTACTCTCATGAGTAAATGAGATATGACATTATGCACTTTGCTCAAATATAGTATTCACGGAAAGTGTGCCATCCTTGGTATTAAAGATAGAACAATATCAAGGTATACTATAGAATTATTTCATTTTTAAAATTTATTAGACCCACTGTATTGTTTCTGTTATACCCCTATCTAAATTAAATTAAATCTATTGAGTTATTTTGATAATATGTGAAGATTTATCAGTAAATAAAAAATACATTTGTGGGGTTTTTATTGTATTACTGTAGAAAATCCCATAGTGTAAATCTACATAAATTATTTCTTTTTATTTCTTGATTTTTTAATCTGTCCTGATTTTCGTACCCTCTGAAAAACCACTAATTATTACTTAGAAAGTCAGATATTTTGTATTTCCCTAATTTTGAAGTCCTGATCCTTTAAGACTGTGATGATTGTTGAACAAAGTAAGAATTTAAATGCTGTAATACTAAAGACTATCATAATGTTGCAAATCTATGTATTTAACATTTTGTTCTGTTATAATCCATTACTTGCTTTTTATATATCTGTTTAGTTATGTACTTATTTGTTCTCCAAACCTGACTTTTTCATGTATCGTCTCACCTTGGTGCCCTGATTAATGAGGTGACCCTTGGTAATTTGCTTTGTGACTTTACGCTTCTCTGGTTAACTCTGCGGGATACTGTTATGTCCCATGTTTCTGAAAGAAAAGCCCATGTGTGTCAGTCTTTTAATGTTTAAAATATATATTTCTGATGTTATAAAGTGGTAGTAATAATTGGTGGAATAATTGGGCTTCTGTTGATCTTTGTGACCTTTGTGATCTTTGATTTTCTGAGAATGGAATCATTTTGTGAATTTTATTGATTGGGTTCAAGTGAGATCAGTGAATCAGTTGTAAAAACCGTACTTCATATTTTGTAATCTTTGAGATGAATGGATTGACCAATTTCAAGGTTTAGAAGAAAAGAATCAGAAACAATGTTGCATTTGTTTACAAATGTGCAGAATGTGTTAGATAAACCAATCAGTATCTACTTACTAGTCTGCAGTCTTCTCTAATTTAATGCTCACACTTTCACAGAGATAAACTACCTGCTGTGTGACCTGATGTATTTGTTCTGACAGCACATTTAAAGAGACTGCTCAAAACCTGGCAATAACTACATTATTCCAAGATAAATAATTTTCCAAAAGACTTACTCCCACACATGTCCAAATAAATAAACAAAGCCAAAGAAATTCATGAGCAAATAAATGTACAAATCCCAAACCTCCCATTTTATATAAAGTAATTGAAACAATTTTTATCTATCTTATTTTATTTTTTATTAATAAAGTCCATCTTTTATTTAGACTTCCTTGGTGGTTTCTTAAAAATCTTTTGCCTGTGCTGCACAGCATGTGGGATCTTACTCCCTGACCAGGGATGGAACCCTGTGCTGGAAATGCAGTCTTAACCACTGGACTGTCAGGGAAGTCCGAAATGCAATTTTTTTAAAAAAAGCATTTCTTTCTTACTATAATTAAGGGAGAAAGTTTAAGGTTATTAGTTATAACACAGACTTCTATCTGTGACTTTATGTAGATTGATTAATGGGTTGAAAACCAATTCAATTATATTAGCTCAAACCACAGCGTGATCAGTTCACATAGAATTGAAAGCTCACAGCAGTTATCTCAGATTCTAACAAAATATAATTTAAAAATAGTTTAAATATTTTATTTTGTGTTATTCATGTATTGTAATCTATTACAAGCAAGACTCACTCTTAAGTTCTGAGTAGAATTCATGTATTCATAATCTATGTCCCTATAATCTATTAAGCAAGATAAATATGTACTCAGAGTATCTGATTACCAAACAGTGTTTTCCTTTTCTTTGAAATTCCAAAAAAGGAGAGTGCTTCAGCCAAAGAAGTCTTCAGGGAGAGGAGGAGAATAAATCATAAGAACATTTTCATCTCTTAGAGTAGTTTGTTTAAGTGAATTAATGTATTCATGTATATATGTGTTTATGTATATATATATATATATATATATATAATGTATATAATGTAATGTAATCTGCATTACATGCATAAATTGTAAATCAGAATATACTCCATCTAGATCTTATATTCAGATCTCAGTGAAACGATATATAATTTTAAAATTCAGATACACTCTGAATGGCAAATACCACATAATAGTATTACTGTTCTATATTATTTTCTTGGTGGTTCATATAATATTTGTTATCAATTTATTTTTAAAAGGAAATGTTATCTATATATTCTATCTTTGAAATTTCATCAATTTCTACATGTTGTTTCATTTTTAAATTATTTTATTTACATGCCCTTTACTTCTGGGAGAAGTATGTCCTCCTAAGCAGTGATTACAATGTTCACAATGTAACTTTTGGCATTAATTGTTTCAGATATTAAATGTATTACTTCATTTTAGATTTCTACAGATATTTTTTTCTAAATTCACAAAATTTTATTTTCAATTCAGTCGATTGAAGTCTGTTTTATACGTTGTAGCACCCTGATCCTAGTTGAGAAAGTCCACATGGTCTAACGTTATTGAGAGTAATAATGTTAACTAATTTCTGAAATTTCTTTCTGTTTAGCAAAGCAATTTTTTTTAAGCTGTGACTCCTATGAATATCCTCTTGTGATGCAGAATTGTTCCATAAGAGCATGTTGCTTTTTTTTTCATTTGACTTATATTTTAGTGAAGATTGATTTAACGAAACCCAATATTTAAATACTTTCAGGTAATGAGGAAGCTGCTTTTTTGGTTTTCTGAGATTTTATTTCCCAGAATGTGAACTGAAGTGGAAATTGAATTCTTCAACTTCCAGTACAGTATTCAGGGCCTGCAGACTTTGATCTCACATCAGTCTGGCCAAGCATATTGAATGAGCTCTGTCAGCTCACTCCTTTGATTAATTTTGAAATTTGCATGTAATGGGTAGATATTTTATTGAAAAAGAATTTATGAAATTGTGCCATCCCTATAACCAATATACCAAGATGAACTCCTCCTCTGAAACTATTACTAGCAACATCAATATCTGCAATCATACTTCCGAGTCCAAAAGAGAGTATGCTTATTTTAAGGTTTCAGAACCTAAAACCTACCTTCCCCTTCTTCACAGCTGTTCTTAAATCTGCCAGTTACTAATGTATACAATCAATATTTAGAAGAGAGGCTATGGTTGTATGAGGATAATATTTGTAACCACTAATTTTATAGGGAATGCAGAAATGTGTGTGTGTGTGTGTGTGTGTGTGTGTGTATTAGAATAGCTTGTACTTCTTTAATATAGGTTTCTTAGTCTGTTTGGGCTGCTATAACAAAATATCACAGACTGGTACCTTATAAACAATCAAAACATTTCTCACAGTGCTGGAGGCTGGGAAGTTCAAGATCAGGGTGCCAGCATGGTTGGGTGAGGGTCTTTTCCTGGTTTGTAGCTGCCACCTTTCTGATGTATCCTCACATGGTGGAAGGGACTAAAGTGCTCTGTGGGATCTCTTTTCCAAGAGCACTACTCTTCTTCATGAGGGCTTCACTCTTATGATCTAACCACTTCCCAAGGACCCAACCTTTTAATATCATCACATCTGGTGTTAGTGTTACAACATGTGAGCTTTGGGAGGACACAAATTTTAGACCACAGCAACATGCATATTTTTTATAAGGTTATTTACATATTTATATATTGTATATAGACAGGTGTATAGTTTATAAATATATACACATATATGTACTTATATATACTTATTACAGTATATGTAGACTTACATTTATGTGCATATGTGTATATTATGTATATAATATACATAATGCATATTTGTGTGTGCATGTGTGCAATTTCCTGCATGTGCACACATGAAAGTATGTTCTCTTGTGTATGATTGATCTATTTTTTGCAAGTTTTATGCATAGAATTGTATTTTTCTGTTACTACAGTTGATACACCAAATATTTCCCCTCATCACCAGTCACAAAATTACCATTTTTCTTCATAAAATCTGTTTCTCTTTATTATAGATATAGCATGTGCTTCCTGTTGGTATAAAAATGAAGACAACACTTTTTAATTCTTGCAAAGTTAAAGGTTTTTGTGTTGTTAAAGATGGTACTTTCATGGACTCTTTTTGTATTTGCTTCCAGTCAGTTTCACATTCCAGTAATCACAGTAAAATATATTCTTAAATATAATTGTAAATTCTGATATATTTAATGTTTTCTCACTCCCATGCCTCTCTTCTAAATTAATAGTAGTTATCTCCATGTCATTGGGATTAGGCACGGCAGACACCATTAATATGAACTTTGTTTCAAGGATGAGTTCTTACTAAGATTTTTGTCCCTAAAGGGTTTTTCAATCATTTTGTTTATATTCTAGAAGTTGATTTAACACTCTAAGTTCCCACATTTCTGGATTTTCTTTATTACTAGAATTTCTACTTGAAAACCACTTAATTTTTCCTTTGTCATCTTCTTCAAATAAAATCCTACTATAAGCAAATAATAGGACCCAACACATACTATCAGCTTGACTCTCTCTTGCCGGTTCACCTAGCACATCAGACACAGTTGCACATGGTAATTACAGACAACAGTTTAGCACATTTTTTCCCGAAAGCAAATCACAATTTGTCAGTACTCCTACCTGTGATCTCTGTTGCCTTCCTGCCTGTCACTTTATCACTAATCCAAGAACATATATTTAATGTATATTTTAGGCTAATACTCTTACTTAGTAATAAAGTTTTGCATTAGAAGTGAGTACTTGTAATATATAACAGTAAAATAAAAATGGCTTAGTACAATAGAAATTTATTCCTGGCTGTCATAATTCAAAAAGAGTTCAACAGGCAGCTTTCTAACTAGTAATTCTGAAAGCAATCCTCCCTCAGTCTTACGGATACAATGTTCTCCAGGAACTGAGATTTCTCTTTTTTCCCTGCAGATGAGGAAAGAGAAAGAAAATACAGTGGAAAAGATTTACATGGGGAAGACCTGGAAGGCACATCTATCACTTGGGAAGACATTCTATTGGTTAGAACTCAGTGAGGTGGCCGAGGTTCACAGTGAGGGAGTCTACAAAGTGTGGTCCAGCTACATCTCAGGAAAGAAAGGAAGCACGTAGATGTTGCTGGACATAGTCTCTTCTGGAGCTGCTCTAAACTAAGTGGCCCAGAGGCCACATTTTATATGTTATCTTAGTCCCAACTGGAAATACAGAATCACTTATGGTAGCGAATGAAAGGAGAAAATATCATAAGGTGCAATGAGTATTACAGTGATTTGAAGTCAGTGATCACTACTTGACAAGTTCTCATAAAATTTACTGTTGAGAGATCTTTAAAGATTATCCAGTATTTCAGGCTACATAATCATGTCATTTCTTATTCTATTTGTATATTTAGTCAGAGTCTAATCTTTTTCCTGGTCAATATTTTAGCTTTATTTTGCATGTGGACCCTTAGTAAAGCAACATTTTATACATTATCATTGCTGAATTAAGAAAGCTCTGTGTGCAGAGAAAGATTATATTTATTTTCTATATTTCACTTCCTGCATGTATAATATACAAACCTTGATTTGTATAACTTTTTCTAAATATCCCTGTCAAATATTATCAAATTATTATGATTAATGATATATTATAAAAAATAATTCAGAAATTCCAAACGGAAGTGTATCAATTCAGCCCCAGCATTATATCCAGAATATCTAAATTTTAACAAGCCACTTATTTTCTGAGTCCTCAGAACATGCAAACTTATAAAGCTATGCCTAAAAGTATCCTTCCTTTGTGAAGCAGCAACCCAGAATTTACCAAGAACAGGATTCTCATTCTAATTGTTCTTTGCTGAGTCATTGAAGAATCAGGACCATTTGTGGGAAATATTATGTTGAAGTTTTCTCCACCAAAGGTAATTTATACATCATAATTTTACCTTCAATTTCCAATTTGGTGTATAGCTCATTTATTTAATTGTATCAAAAATAAATGAGAAACAGACTCCCTTTTGTGACAGCACTGGAATCATAACTAACTGAAGAACAATCATTGACAGGAAGACACCGGAACTCACCAAAAAGACACCTTACATCCAAAGACAAAGGAGAAGCCACAATGATATGGTAGGAGTGGTGCAATCACAATAAAATCAAATCTCATAACTGCTGTGTGGGTGACTCACAAACTTGAGGACAATTATACCACAGAAGCCTGTCCACTGGAGTGAAGGTTCTGAGCCCCACATCAGGCTTCCCAACCTAGAGGTCCGGCAATGGGAAGAGGAATCCCAGAGAATTAGACTTTGAAGCCTAGTGAGATTTGTTTGCAGGACTTCAACAGGACTGGGAGAAAAAGAGATTCCACTCTTGGAGGGCACACGCAAACTACTGTGTGCATCAGGACCTGGGGAGAGGAGCAGTGACCCCATAGGAGACTGAACCAGACCTACCTACTAGTGTTGGAGGGTCTCCTGAAGAGTCGGGGGGTGGGGCTGTGGCTCACCACAGGGACAAGGATACTAGCAGCAGAAATACTGGGAAGTACTCCTTGGCATGAGCTCTCCTGGAGTCCACCATTAGCCCCAGAAAAGAGCCTGTAGCCTCCAGTGCTGGGATACATCAGGCCAAAGAACCAACAGGGAGGGAACTCAGTCCCACCCATCATCAGACAAGCAGATTAAAGTTTTACTGAACTCTGTCCATCAGAACAATACCCAGCTCTGCCCACCACCATTCCCTCCAGTCAGGAAGCTTGCACAAGCTTCTTAGAGAGCCTCAACTACCAGAAGGCAGAAAGCAGAAGCAAGAAGAATTACAATCCTGCAGTCTATGGAGCAAAAACCACATTCACAGAATGATAGACAAAATGAAAAGGCAGAGGACTATGTACTAGATAAAGGAACAAGATAAAATGCCAGAAGAGCAGCTAAGTGAAGTGGAGATAGGCAACTTCCCAGAAAGAGAATTCAGAAAAATGATAGTGAAGATGATCCAGGACCTCATAAAAAAAAAATGAAGGGAGGGCTTCCCTGGTGGCGCAGTGGTTGAGAGTCTGCCTGCTGATGCAGGGGATACGGGTTCATGCCCCAGTCTGGGAAGATCCCACATGCTGCAGAGTGGCTGAGGCTGTGAGCCATGGCTGCTGAGCCTGCGCATCTGGAGCCTGTTGTTCTGCAACAGGAGAGGCCACAACAGTGAGAGGCCCGTATACCACAAAAAAAAAAAAAAAAAAAAAAGAAGGGAAAAATTGAGAAGATGCAAGAAATGTTTGACAAAGACCTAGAAGAATTGAAGAACTAACACCTAAAAGAATTAAAGAACAAAAAAAGAGAGATGAACAAAAAAATATCTTAAAAGAAAAATACACTAGAGGGAAACAATAGCAGAATAACTGAGGCAGAAGAATGGATAAGTGACCTGGAAGACAGAAGGGTGTAATTCACTGCTGCAGAACAGAATCAGAATAAAGAAAAATAAATGAAAATAAATGAAAACAGACAAAGAGACATCTGGGACAATATTAAACACACCAACATTCACATTATAGGAGACCTAGAGGAGAAGAGAGAGAGAAAGGACCCAAGAAAATATTTCAAGAGATTATAGTCAAAAATTTCCCTAACATGGGAAAGGAAATAGCCACCCAAGTCCAGGAAGCACAGAGAGCCCCAGGCAGGGTAAACACAAGGATAAACACACCAAGACACATAGCAATTAAAATGACAAAAATTAAAGACAAAGAAAAATTATTAAAAGCAACAAGGGAAAAATGACAAATAACATACAAGGGAACTCCCATAAGGTTAACAGCTGATTTCTCAGCAGAAACTCTACAAACCAGAAGGGAGTGGCATGATATAATTAAAAAGACGAAAGAGAAGAAACTACAACGAAGATTACTCTACTAGGCAAGGTTCTTATTCAGATTCAAAGGAGAAATCAAAAGCTTTACAGACAAGCAACAGCTAAGAGAATTCAGCACCACAAAACCAGCTCTACAATAAATGCTAAAGGAACTTCTCAAAGTGGGAAACACAAGAGGAGAAAAGGACCTACAAAAACAAACCCAAAATAATTAAGAAAATGGTAATAAGAACATACATATCGATAATTACCCTTAAAGTGAAAGTATTAAATGCTCCAACCAAAAGACAAAGGCTTGCTGAATGGATACAAAAACAAGACCCCTATATATGCTGTCTACAAGACAGACACTTCAGACCTAGGGACACATACACATTGAAAGTGAGGGGATGGAAAAAGATATTCCATGCAAATGGATATCAAAAGAAAACTGGAGCAGCAATACTCATATCACATAAAATAGACTTTAAAATAAAGAATGTTACCAGAGAGAAGGAAGGACACTACATAATGATCAAGGGATCAATCCAAGAAGAAGATGTAACAATTATAAATATATATGCACCCAACATAGGAGCACATAAATACATAAGGCAAATGCTAAAATCTATAAAAGAGGAAATCAACAGTAACACAATAATAGAGGGAGATTCTAACACCTCACTTACACCAATGGACAGATCATCCAGACAGAAAATTAATAAGGAAACACAGGCTTTAAATGACACAATAGACTAGTTAGATTTACTTGATATTTACAGGACATTCCATCTGAAAACAGCAGATTACACTTTCTTCTCAAGTGAACATGGATCAATCTCCAGGGTAGATCATATCTTGGGTCACAAATCAAGGCTCAGTAAATTCAAGAAAATTGAAACCATATCAAGCATCTTTTCTGACCACAATCCTATGAGATTAGAAATCAATTACAGGGGAAAAAATGTAAAAAACACAAACACATGGAGACTAAACAAAACATTACTAAATAACCAAGAGATCACTGAAGAAATCAAAGAGGAAATCAAAAAATACCTAGAGAATAATGACAATGAAAACACAATGATCCAAAACCTATGGAATACAGCAAAAGCAGTTCTAAGAGGGAAGTTTATAGCAATACAGTCCTACCTTAAGAAACAAGAAAAATCTCAAATTATCTAACAGTGCACATAAAGAAACTAGGGAAAGAAGAACAAATGAAACCCAAAGTTAGTAGAGGGAAATAAATCATAAAGTTCAGAGCAGAAATAAATGAAATAGAAACAAAGAAAACAATAACATAGATCAATAAAAATAAAAGCTGGTTCTTTGAGAAGATAAAGAAAATTGATAAACCTTTAGCCAGACTCATCGAGAAAAAGAGGAAGAAGACTCAAATCAATAAAATTAGAAATTAAAAAGGAGAAGTTACAACGGACACCACAGAAATACACAGCATCATAAGAGACTACTACAAGCAACTCTATGCCAAAACAATGGACAACCTGGAAGAAATGGACAAATTCTTAGAAAAGTATAACCTTCCAAACTGAACCAGGAAGAAACAGAAAATATGAACAGACCAATCAAGTAATTCAATTGAAACTGTGATTAAAAATCTTCCAACAAAGGAAGATTAGTCCAGGACCAGATGGCTTCACAGGTGAATTCTATGAAACATTTAGTGAGGAGATAACACCCATCTTTCTCAAACTCTTCCAAAAAGTTTCAAAGGAAGGAAAACTCCCAAACTCATTCTATGAGACCACCATCACCCTGACAACAAAACCGGACAAAGATACTACAAAAAAAGAAAGTTACAGACCAATATCACTGATGAATATAGATATAAAAGTCCTCAACAAAATATTAGCAAACAGAGTCCAACAACACATTAAAAGGATCATACACCATGATCAAGTGACATTTATCTCAGGGATGCAAGGATTCTTCAATATATGCAAATCAACAAATGTGATACACCATACTAACAAACTGAAGAATAAAACCATATGACTATTTCAATAGAAGCAGAAAAAGCTTTTGACAAAATTCAGTACCCATTTATGACAAAAATTCTCTAAAAAGTGGGCACAGAGGGAACCTACTTCAACATAATAAAGGCCATATATGAAAAACCCACAGCAAACATCATTCTCAATTGTGTAAAACTGAAAGCACTTCCTCTAAGATCAGGGACAAGAAAAGTATGTCTACACTCACCACTAATATTCAACATAATTTTGGAAGACCTAGCCACAGCAATCAGAGAAGAAAAAGAAATAAAAGTAATACAAATTGGAAAAGAAGTAAAATCATAACTGTTTGAAGATGACATGCTGCTATACATAGATAATCCTAAAGATGCCACCAGAAAACTACTAGAGCTAATCAATGAATTTGGTAAAGTTGCAGGATACAAAATTAATGCACAGAAATCTCTTGCTTTCCTATACACTAACAATGAAAGATCAGAAAAATAAATTAAGGAAACAATACCATTCACCATTGCAAGAAAAAGAATAGAATACCTAGGAATAAATGTACCTAAGGAGGTAAAAGACCTGTACTCAGAAAACTATAAGACACTGATGAAAGAAATCAAAGATGACACAACAGATGGAGAGATACACCATGTTCCTGGATTGGAAGAATCAATATTGTGAAAATGACTATACTACCCAAAGCAATCTACAGATTCAATGCAATCCCTATCAAATTACCTGTGGCATTTTTTACAGAACTAGAACAAAAAAAATTTTAATTTATATGGAGACACAAAAGACCCCAAGTAGACAAAGCAATATTGAGGGAATAAAAATGGAGCTAGAGGAATCAGACTCCCTGACTCCAGACTATACCACAAAGCTACAGTAATCAAGAGAGTATGGTACTGGCACAAAAACAGAAATATAGATCAATGGAACAGGATAGAAAGCCCAGAGATAAACCCATGCACTTATGGTCAACTAATCTATGATAAAGTAGACAAGGATATACGGTGGAGAAAAGACAGCCTCTTCAATAAGTGGTGCTGGGAAAATTGGACAGCTACATGTAAAAGAATGAAATTAGAATCCTACCTAACACCATATGCAAAAATAAACTCCACATGGATTAAAAACATAAATGTAAGACCAGACACTATAAAACTCTTAGAGAAAAACACACGAAGAGCACTCTTTGGCATAAATCACAGCAAGATCTTTTTTGACCCACCTCCTAGAATAATGAAAATAAAAACAAAATAAACAAATGGGACCTAATGAAAGTTAAAAGCTTTTGCACAGAAAAGGAAACTATAAATAGACAAAAAGACAACCCTCAGAATGGGAAAAAATGTTTGCAAATGAATCAATGGACAAAGGATTAATCTCCAAAATATATAAACAGCTCATGCAGCTCAATATTAAAAAAAGAAACAACCCAATCCAAAAATGGGCAGAAGACCTAAATAGACATTTCTCCAAGAAGACATACAGATGGCCAAGAGGCACATGAAACACTGCTCAACATCATTAATTATTAGAGAAATGCAAACCAAAACTACAATGAATTATCAGCTCACACTGGTTAGAATGGGCATCAGCAGAAAATCTACAAACAACAAATGCTGGAGAAGGTGTGGAGAAAAGGGAACCCTCTTGCACTGTTAGTGGGGATTTAAATTGATACAACCACTATGGAGAACAGTATGGAGGTTCCTTAAAAATCTAAAAATAGAATTACCATATGACCTAGCAGTCCCACTACTGGACATATACACAGAGAAAACCATAATTCGAAAGGACACGTGCACCCCAATGTTCATTGCCACACTATTGACTATAGCCAGGTCATGGAAGCAACCTAAATGTCCATCGACAGATGAATGGGTTAAGAAGATTTGGTACCTATACACAATGGAATATTACTCAGCCATAAAATGGAATGAAATTGGGTCAGTTATAGAGACGTGGATGGACCTAGAGACTGTCATACAGAGTGAAAAGTCAGAAAGAGAAAAACAAATATTGTATATTAATGCATATATGTGGAATCTAGAAGAATGGTGCAGATGAACTGGTTTGCAGAAATAGAGGAACAGATGTAGAGAACACACATATGGACACCAAGAGGAGAAAGTGGTGGGTGGTGGGTGGTGTGGTGGTGGGATGAATTGGGAGATTGGGATTGACATATATACACTAATATGTATAAGATATATAACTAATAAGAATCTTCTGTAAAAAATTAAAATAAAATTCAAAAAAAATAAATAAATGGGAAGCAGAGAGAAATAGGAGGACTGTGATGGAGATGAGCAATGACATGGAGTTTTTAAGAGGTTTAAGGACTATTGCTACCCTGAAAATTCTCTCTGAATTGTCCTTTGCCCAGTCTACCAACCAGAGGGTAATTTTCATAATTAGGAAAAAAATGTAGTGGGAACTAGTTTTATACTGAATTATGCCAATTTTGGTTTTAGTTTCTCTAATTTCAGACTGCCTGCTTTGGGCAAAATGGCCTGTTTGAAACAGGGTCACTTTTGCTGCTGCATTTCTTTTATATTTCCAGCAGTATAACTTGGGATCAAGTTTACTTCTTTCTTGATATACTTAAGTTTATTAGAAATAGGTAAACAACTCTTCTATCTTTCCATAAGTTTATTAAAATCTTCCAAACTTTGTATTGTTTTGGAGGAATTCCACAGATCTTACTGTATAATGCTGTCAGTTTTGTCACTAATATTCCAGAGTGGAGGGGATTGACCACCCTCTATACAAAGCACATAATACATTTCCATGTTTTCTCTGAGAGTCTATTATCAGTTGCAATATTCCTAGTATAACGAGGTATGTTACTAAAAGCTAGTTAAGTTGTATTACTGAGAAATAATATTTAAAAGACCCCCTATATAACAACAAAACTTTAAAGGAAGTGAAGCAGGGAGACCATTAAGGCTTTGAAAATTCTCTCTGTCCCTCTCTCTGGATCCAAGTGGTCATAGTTTCTGTTCCTCTGAATATCTTTTTCTTTCATTCTTCTCTCAGTGGACTGACTTCTTAAACTTTAGTTTTATTGCACATGGTCAAACATATTTTCCAGTTTCCTTATAGTATGGCAACTCTCAATAATAATAATGATCCTATAAGTATATTTTCTTGATATGTCTTTTGATTATTTATCCACTACTAATAAGTCCAGGATCCTAAAAGTCAAATTTCAAATTCTTCACATAAAAATATGATGGTATCACACAACAGTTTTAGCATATCGCTGGCTACAGGTGATCTGCTCATTGGGCAAGTGTACAAATATGCTTCAGTCATCTGAAGGAAAATGATACAGAGCACACAAAAGTGAAGACTCATCATGCACTATAATCATGCTTTATATGAGACTTAATCATATAAAGCTATTAGCTTTTTATTGCTGTGTAACATGTTACTACAAATTTACTGGCTTAACACAACACAAATTTATTATCTCACAGTTCTACAGTTTAGCTGTCCAGGTAGAACGCAACTGCATTCTCTGCTCAGCATCTCATAAGGCTAAAATAAATGTCAACCAGCTACATTCCCATCTGGAACTTGGGGTTCTTCTCCAAATCCACGCATATTATTATTATTATTTATTATTATTATTTTTTTTGCCATACGCGGACCTCTCACTGTTGTGGCCTCTCCCGTTGCGGAGCACAGGCTCCGGACGCACAGGCTCAGCGGTCATGGCTCACGGGCCCAGCCGCTCCACGGCATGTGGGATCTTCCCAGACCGGGGCACGAACCCGTGTCCCCTGCATTGACAGGCAGACTCTCAACCACTGCGCCACCGGGGAAGCCCGCACGCATATTATTGACAAAGTTTCGATTCCTTGTGGTTGTAAAACTAAGATCCCTGTTTTATTGCTGGCTGTTGGCCAGAATTTGTTGACAATTCCTAGAGGGTTTTCTCAAATCCTTGCCATATTGCCTGCTTCAATCTATAATTCTGTCAATAGAGTAGGTCTCTCCATCTTATCTTTTTAACCACATAAAGGGCCAATCCCATTGAAGTGCTTATCATCTAAATCAGATCCAACAAGATAATCTCTCTTTTGATGAACTTAGTACCTTTAATTGCTATTAGTTCAAAAGTAATCACAAATTAGCTAGTAGTAATTAATCACTAATTATAAATTAGTTAATTAGTAAACTTGATTAATTAATTAAATCTGAAAATTATGTAATGAAACAATCTCAGGAATGACATTCCATCATATTCAATAGTCCTGCCCACATTCAAGGGAAGAGAGTTATATAAGGCATATAATAACAGTACATTAGGGATAGCAATTCTGAGGTCCACCTTAGAATTCTGCCTCCCATCATCCATACTCTGGCCTCCAATGACTTATTTCCCTCTCAAATGCAAAATACTTTATCCCAAGTTTCATCCTATTAGAGTGCCAGCTCATGTCCAACATCATATCATCTTAGCTAAATCTTATCTTATCAGTTTAAGCCTATAATATCAAAATTATCTACATCTATATCAGGTATGAATGAGGCTCCTGGGTATAAACCATTAAGTACAGCTCCTGGGCCACAAATGCTCTTCATCTTTGGACCTGTGAAACTAAAGAAACAAATATATACCCTCAATATATGCCACATATAATGTGGGGCAGATACAGAATAATAGTCATACATATTCTGGTTCAAAAAGAGCGGAAATCTTCAAAACTCCATCTTTTATGTCTCAAATGGCCATCATCTTTTGTGAAATGTCAGTTCAAATCATTTACCAATTGTGTGTGTGTGTGTGTGTATGGCTGTGTCTGTGGTGAGGGATAGTTTGACATTTTCTATTGATAGTAAGAATTCCTTACCATTTTATC
Organism: Delphinus delphis; assembly: GCF_949987515.2. Taxonomy (NCBI): domain Eukaryota; kingdom Metazoa; phylum Chordata; class Mammalia; order Artiodactyla; family Delphinidae; genus Delphinus; species Delphinus delphis. The sequence continues at coordinate 43,095,103 of NC_082700.1, read as the reverse complement.
AATTCTGGATATAAGTTCAATGTCAGATATAGGTACAATGACTAGTTTTTGAGTCGATTGCTCTCTTTTTATTTCTTAATGATGAAATTTCAAGTGAATGGAAGATTTGAATTTTGAAGTCCAACTTATCAGTTTTTTTTTTTCCTTGATGTTTAGTTCTTGTAGTTTCATGTACAGGATATCTTTGACAACACCAAGGTTGTGAAAATGTTTTCCTATTTTTATTCAACATTTTACAGTTTTAGATTTACAGTTAGATCTAGAATTCATTATGAGTTAATATTTTTATATGGTGTGATGTGAAGTTTGAGAATCCTCTTTTCCCATTAGAAAATTCTTTTTTTCTTGGCATAAGTTGTTAGAAACACTATTTTTCTCTTTATTAAAATATCATGAGACATCTTTAGAAAGTCAACTGGACATATATCCATACATTTTAGGATCTAATTCTGTCTTTTGTTCTACAAATCTATCCTTCCATACAGAAATACTAGATTGCTTTATTACAATAGCTTATGAGTCTCACGGTAAGGTGGTGTAAATTCTCTGAAAATGTTCTCCTTTTCAAATTGTTTTGGCTATTCTATGCCTTTTCCCTTTTGATAAAAATTATAGAATCAACATTATAATTTCCTCAGAAATGACCTGATTAGATTTTGTTCAGTATTTCTCTGAATCTGTAGATCCTTTTGAAGAAAATAAACATCTTAACAGTGCTGGGTTGTCAGTCCATAAACATGGTACATATATTAGGTCTTCATTAACATCTCAGCAATGTTTTGCAGTTTTTAGTGCAGAGGTCTTGCATGTCTTTGTTTAAATTATCTTTAATTATATTTTAATACTATGTTAATATTATTTTATATATCATGTTCCAAATATTCCTATTATTATATAGAAACAATATGATTTTTATAGTACTCTTCTATCATATGACCTTATTAAGTTTACTTCTTCTTTCTAGTAGACTTTCTGTAGATTCTATAGTGTTTTCTCCATGTTTGCAATCATAACATCATGAATATAGACAGTTTTGCTTCTTCCTTTCCAAGTGAGTTGTGTGATTTGTTTTATTTTTTCCCCCTTGTTTAATTTGCCAGCTAGGACTTCTAGCATTATGTTGTATAGGAATGATGAGACTGGGCGTAATTTCCCTTTATCCTTTCTTAGGGAGAAAATATTGCCTTTCACTTTGTTCATAACTAAACTTAATATGAATTGTGAGTTTTTTCATTGATCTACTTTACTGGATTTTAAAATCCCCCTCTACTTCTAGCTTGCTGAGCATTTTCATGACTGAGTGAATTTTGCCAAATATTTTATTTGAATTAATTACTATGATCATGCGGATTTTCTCTGTTATTCTATTAGTATCGGGAATTTAATTAATTTATTCTCAACTATTAAGGTAATCTTGCATTATTGCATTAACCACAATTAATTAGTCATGATGGATTATCTTTTTAATATATTGCTGGTTTCAATTTGCTATACAAGCAGAGCATTATAGTATATTACTAGAAAATATATACCAGATTTATTCACACACACACACATGTGTGTTTAAATATATTTCAGGATACTTTCTAAAGGCATTTTTAAGAGTGTCCTCAAATACAAATTAAGATACTTTGTAAAAAGCCCCAACTTAATGTTTTTTAATACTTCCTTGATTTATCAAATTATCAAGCATGCTGTTTGTAGATTTCTTATTTATTTATTCAAAGCCAGTTAACTTGGAAGTTATTATTGTATTGTATTCAATTTGTTACCAAAGATCACTTTCTTTTATAAAATGCATAACTTATATTTTAAATATTGAGCCAAAGAGGATGCTGGTAATAAATTCAAGTTATTGTTATACTGTTCCTAAGAGTTTGTGACTTTTTTTCTTCTACTGATAATTAAGAGAACATGTGCTTTTCTATTTCCAACATAACCCCAAAGATAATTTTTCATTAATCTTTAGTCAATTTTTGTTGTGATACTTTATTTATTTTCTCATTCATGCATTCAATAAATATTTAAACATCAATATTTGGAAGACCATTTTCTAGAACATCTCTGTGGTTAGGTAATTAAGTAAATATGCATTTGTGTCTCTACTATTTGCTTCTCTATTTTATCCATTGCATTTAAATTGAAACCATGTGATAAATGCTGAAAAATAAAACATGAGTAGAAGCAAAAGATGATGATTCTGGGAGAAGCATTGATGTTTAGGGTTTGTAATATTAGGGTAGCTTAAATTTAAAACCTCAATCTTTATTTGTTCTTAATTACCATGGTTTGTAATTTGTCTGAAACTATATATTGAAATAAATGTAAATTATTCTCTTTTCACATCCACCTCTATTTTATACTTCAATTTTGTCCTAAAGATAATGTTTCTACTCTTTGCAATTTGAAAATAATATTGTCCTTCATAAATAATGCAGGAACATATATGGATGATGCAACACAATTATTACAATTATTACAATTAACACAATTATTACAATTCAATGTTATTCACCAGAAATCATCTTCATGACAGATTGCAATATCATTCCCAGTTCTTCACTGCTTTTTGTATTTACACCCTTTGTCATGCCATATTCCAGTTTATTCCACTAGAGATGAACTATATTCCCCCAGCCCAATTGATATTTGGCTTAGTTATGTGATTTATTTGGCCAATAGAATGCTGGTGGCAGTAACAGTATATCCGATCTGTTCTGATGCTAAACCTTAAGAGGCATCACATGAAGTTTGTCCTTCTTATGCATCTACCACCATTATCAGAAGAACATCCACTGGTTAAAAGATAATGAGAGATTAGTGTTACAATCAAAAATGGTATAAGAATGTGAGTTTCTATTTGAGCAATTGCAGTTTATTCAATGCATTTAAAATTTATTGTAGCCTTAATGCACAGAATAAAATGACTTTCAAGCAATTTTTGTTAGCAATATCTAGAGAATGGGTAACTGACCATTCTGATGACCATAGTGGTAGTCTGCACCTGGTCCTCCTTGTGGCATTTCTAAAAGACACCCCCGCAAAGATTCACCTTGTTGACTAACAGGTAAAATAAAAGAAAGTATTCTAGAGGAAATAATACCAACAGGACTAAAAAAAAAGTGCTGCCAAAAAGTGAAGAGTCTGCTCTTCCAGGGGAAAGTGCAGTGAAACACGGTATATTTGTAAAAGATGTTCTGTTCCCCTGCACAGAGGTGCCTGCTATACTGCCTATCACCCTCTAACAAAATATTAGTATGCTTTAGTAAGACATGTACAAAGTTTCAAATAAATACATTAAGTACAAAAAAAAGTTATTAATATTTACTGAAATGCAGTGTTTCAATATTCACTCACATAACAAATCACCAGCCCTAGGCATTAGTTTCTACCAAAATCCCCCAGTCAGTAATGTGTTTAACAAAACCAGTCAAAGCATTTTATCTGCATTCATGGACTAGTTCTAATTCATTGCAACAAAGTAGTCTAAATGAAGATTTAAGACAAAACTCATAACTGATTTTTTTTTCATTCACTGTAAAATTAGTTACTGAAGAAAAATAACAAATTAAAGTCTAAGGGTGTTTATCCCTTTTTTCAAGTAAGTGTAGAAACAACATTGGCCAATATCATTTTACTTATAAAATGTCTGTTAACAGACACTTATTTAAAAACTCTTTTATTATAAAGGTAGTATGTTTTAATAACCTGCTGATCTACACCAAAATATTGCTTGGAGCACCTACTACTTTGGGCTCCAATAATAGCTCTAAAACTCAATATAAATTTAGACAAATACTGAAACAATTTTATTGATTTTTCTTTTTAACTAAATTTTACCAAAATATAATTACTGACAACATATTGCAAAGATTATTCATATTTGTTCACTGGAATCAGTAATGCTTTATGCCCTTGGTTGACTTATATTTGAAAAATACATTTCCAGAAATAAATTGATATTAGCATACATATAGAATTGACTATTATGTCAATAGTGATTGACAAAGTTGATATGTTGCTGGGTGCCTCATTTTTTTTTAAATTTAAATTAATAGACTTTATTATTTATAACAGTTTTAGGTTTACAGAAAACTTGAGCAAGATAGTACAGAGAGTTCCCATATCCCTTCTTTCCCCTACCCCACAGTTTCCCTATTCACATCTTGCATTAGTGTGGTACATTTGTTGCACTTGATGAACCCAATATTGATACATTATTATTAACTGAAGTCCATAGTTTACCTTAGAATATACTCTGTGTTATACAGTTCTGTGGGTTTTGACAAATATATAATATCCTGTATTTACCATTACAGTATCATACAAAGTAGTTTCCCTAAAAGTCCTCTCTGCTCTTTTGTCCATTTTTTAATTGGGTTGTTTTTTTCTTATTGCTGAGTTTTAAGAGTTCTTTGTATATTTTGAATACATGTCCTTTAACAAATAGATGTTTTGCAAATATTGTCTCACAGTCTTTGGCTTGTCTTTTCATTTCTTAATGGAGCTCATTTTCAATGAGCGTTTGTTGAATCAACCATTTTCTTTAAAGTCTTGGAATATTTGCTCTATATTCTCTGATTATGGTCTCTCGTGTACTCTTCTGAAAGTTTACAGTTTCACTTTTTATGCTTAGGTCTCTATTCCTAATCCACATGGATTTTTTGTTTGTGTACTTAGTATGATGTGTTGGGATTTAATTTAATTTTTTCCCACATGGATAACCAATTGCCCTGGTACCTTTTATTGAACTTAGTAATAACTAATAAGTTCTAATACTTTGTTGACTCACTTGGATTTTCTCAATAATAGTCAATTGGGTGCCTCATTTTAGATTTTTTTTTCTTGTAGGCAGAAAATGTAAAATAGCATTTCAATTTTCCAATCCATTTAAACTGAGAAGAAAGTAATTATCCAGAGAACAATGAAAAAGGGTTTTGCAGTTAGGATATGATTGACATATGGTTAAAATGTGGTTCAGATGTAAAGTCAGGCCAGTATCAATAAAACTGTGTTGACTCAGTTGGTATCCTCAGGCTCCCTTTGCCCACATATAATTGATTTTAAAACTATTACTACAAAAGGAAAAACTAACACTTTGTTATGTCTGTATGGATTTCCACTGATGTAGCCCTATTGTTTTACTTGAAATGCATTTGGGGGAAATGAAAATGTTACCTAAAGCAAGTATAGCTAATTTTCCTTAAGCATTTCCCATAGTGAAAAATAAACTTTGAAGCTTTGTATTTAATTATAATATAGAAAAAAGAATGTCTATATATGTACATGTATAATAACATAATAAATAATACACTACAAAAATAGAGTGTTATCAAATGCAGTTTTAGATACTAGAAAATGAATTATAAATATTTATAAAAGGAAGAACAGAAGGAAAGTAGAATTAAAAATGGAGAGGGAATTTGTACTACATTTAGAAAAGATAAATAATCTATGCAGAGAACTGTTGGAATGAAGAGGTTAAAGAAACTTAAATTCAGAACAGGAGTTTAATCAAAGTATAAAACCACATAATATAATAACTGAGCTCCTATATATCTGGTGAAAGACATGGATTTAAAGAATATATTAAGTTTTCACTTAAAATGTAAATAAATGGAACTTTCTTTTCAAGAGTTTTAACTTTATATACTGAATAATTATGAAGTTTTAAACTGGAGAAATAACACAATTTGATATATATTTTAGAATGAAAATTCTGGGAACAATATTGGGGATGAATTGGAGAAGGTAGGAAGGCATTCTAGACTGAATTCATTTTGTTTCCACCATCTTCTTCAAGAATCTCCTCATTCCTCTTAGGCAACTTAAGAATTTAAGAACAACCCTTAGTTCATTTCCAATTCCTTTTTCTTGATTTTGCTTCTTTTAAAGCTATGGTCATATGTTTCTTCTTTCTTCACTGCTGACTGTCTTTAATTCCTCACCTCCCTTTCATTCAAACTATTGTAGATTGACATGTGCATCAGTGTATGTACTGGAACTGTTCTTAAGATGAAAATTTTTTTACAATTCAATTTTTATAATTATGAGCTACCAAAAGAATATAAGTGAAGCCACATCAGTTCAAAGCACTTCATAAAATATCTTAGCTTTTGGGGGATAAAAATGTGTAAAAATAATTAAAATGAATGATAATTCATTATTCTTAGAAAATTCTATTGAAATGAGTATCAGAAAATATAGGCATAAAAGCAAGACACAAATTTCAAATTGTACATTATTTTGGACACACTTTTTTGACTGATTGAATTCCAAATATGAATCAAAAACAATTTCATAAATTATGGTAATGACATAATTTCTCTATTTAATACTGTGATAATATGTACCTCATGGGCTGATAAAACTAAGGTGAACTTATTCTAATTAAAATCCTTGTTTGTGCCCCTTTTTCTCCTTGACTTCTTACATGGTCTTTGAGTTGTATATCATCTGGTCTGGAGTACCACTGAGGAAATGCTGATTTTTTTTCCTCTTTTTACTTTTTACAACCACTGGGCTTCCTGCACACTTGTAAGTCACTGCAGAACCAGGCACTTCAGGGAAGTGATTGATGATAGCAGCCACTGTTGTTGACAGATTTTGATCCCCACCAGAACTTTTACATCCATTTGGTGCCTGAAATATTCAGTTGTTCCTTGATGATTTAGTATCCCAAATCTTATGTTCCAAAATTTATATTTGGAGTGAAAAAAATCTGTCATTTTGGAAAGGATGCAATAATTTCCATTATTTTTCAGTATCAGAAAGCTCAAAGGTAACCTTACAGTGAAAGCCATCATGTATCATATTTTTCATAATTAAAAAGAGAATAGCATGCCATTTACTTCCCTGTAGGTAACACCATCTTCCAACTAGAAGTCTATTCTGTGTATCAGATCACAGTACATCTGATTTATGAACTGCTCTGTACATCAACTTATGGTATGATACAGAATATAAAATACATTTTTGCTAATTTAGTATATTCCTGTATTTTCCTTTGTCAATATTTACCAAATACTGTTTTTCAAATAGTCCAAGATGCCAAGTCAATGTAATTAAGCATTTTACCATTAACTAGAAATTTTAATACAAACACTGACAAGAATGTAAAACTTTTTAAGTGAAAGAAAAGTGTCAAATTTAAGAGAGAGTTCAATGTTATGAATAAGTAATGAGTATACTTGTTTATTTTTATGCTTATATTTTCAAAGTTAACTTTGATTTCCTTGAAAAAAGAGTTTTTAGAAGAGACACCTAAAGAAGTATGAGATTATTAATCTGACATTAAATAATTCACAGGGAGAGAATAACCAACATAAACTAAGCAAGGCAAAAATATCTATTTTACGAGATAATATTTGGAAAAAATTTTTTACTTAATTTTATTTTTTGGTAAACTCAGTACTTAGTAGATGATATTTTATGGAGGGTTTCTCAAACTTTGGCATGCATAGGGTTCGTATAAACTTGTTAAATCAGATTCCTGGGAACAACCCTGGAAATTTTGACTTATGATTTTATCCACAGTATCTTTAACAAGTTCCCAGGTTTTAAAGATTCTTCCAGGAAGTAGACCACACTTTGAGTAGGACTTCTTTAGGATTCAAATATTAGAAGTACATAAGCAATAAGATATTGGTCCCTAGAAGACTGGTCTAGGAGAAAATGTACATGGTGATTCTCCTACTTTTCTCTAAATCATTCTTCATCAATGAGCAGTTCTGCATTGATAATGAGACCTGCTGTGTCCAGCTCTCCTCTGGGTACAACTTAGTCCCTTTATTACAGAACTTGGTATTTTTTCCTGGTGTCCAGGAAACTTTTGATATTCCATCTTCATTAGTTTGTTCTTCTAACTTGCCCATTAATACTCTAGAACTGCTTTTTAAGCATAAAAATTATTAGACCTAAGTTCTTTAGTAACAGATGTCTTGTCTGTCCTGAATACCCAGGCATCTCAAAGTGCCTGTCACCTAGTAAGTGTTCAACAAATGTTTATGGAATAAATAAATAAAACCTAAAATGTAATTCACAGCACAAATTAGTTTGTCTTTATCTAAACCGCTATTTTTTTTCCACAATACCTTATAAACTTTTGTGACTGAACTCACTAATGGCAATTATGATACATATAATCACTAACTTTCTCGTTTGTCTCCCCTATTAGGATGATTTCCTGAAAATAAGCTCTGCTTTCTTCTTACCTCTGGAGTCTCAGCACCTTGCAAGTGATTTGTATATTGTATGGCCATGCTTGATAAATGTCTACAGCACATATTGAGTGCACACCTTTTTCAGATTTCATTGTCTTCTACTCACTTTTGTTCTCAACTCATACTCTCAGGTCAAACTCTGCTTCCTTTAGGAATCCTCCCCTAGACCTCCAAGCTAGGTGAGATTATGCCATTGTACCCATTAATAGCATTCTATTTTGTGTCTGAATACTTATCTGAATGTCATTATATATTTATTTTTAATATTTGATTTCAAAAAAAAATCTCATACCTTCTTAAAGGTAAAAAATACATGTTTATTATGGCTTATTATTTTATCACATAATGCAATTTTCAATAAAACAAGTTGAAACAATACAGTAAATTATTAAAAATCAAATAATGTCAAAGCTATTATTCAAATGAGTAAGAACCAAATAGTTAAACAATGATAGATTTACTTTCCAATAGTGCCATATGTTGCTGTGCTCTTCTTTGGCTTTGTTTCTCATTATTTATCTGCATGCAATCCATAGATCAATGTGCTATTTAATTTAGAATTTCTAATAGTTTTCTGATGGAAAGTGTTTTGAGATACCAGTGATAAAATGTTTACGTTGAAATTTTCAACTAAACAGTCCAAACTGTAGCATAACAGGTAATTGGGAAAATGCTCCAACAAAAACAAAATGAGTATAAGCAATTAAAATTTACAGCTGAACTAAGCTCAATATAATTATACCATAGATTATCCAGGAAATCAATAGCCATAACTTTATCAAAGAACCATCATCAAAAGGACACACTGGGCAATGTAGATGTATAATGTGCAAAAAATTGAGTGCTTACATTAAAGGAACTCATAATTTTGTCAAAGGCTAAAATGGTTAGATATGAAAACTTATTGTAGGATATAGTCCAAATATAATTTCAAACAGAGTTACAAAATAAAGATACCTAGAAAAATTATTATTTAAAATTATTATTTAATTAAGATGCATAAAGATAAAATACAAACACATAAATGAATGAATAAATACAATATTTCTTTTTATGCCTGTAATTTAATTTATATACATATATGTATATTTTACATATATGAGAGAGAGAGAATGAGAATGGACAATGACTTGGCTGTGAGAAACACATGTAGGAATTTTAAACATTTTATTTTAGTTGTGAAGCAGGCAAGGAAGAAGTAGAGGATGACAGGGTAGGAAGGTATATAAGGCGAAGGATTGTTACCGAACTAAACCCCAGTCCACTCACCTGCATGCTGTAAAGCTAACCTACTGACACTGGATTGTGATGAAGAAATGTGCAGTGTTTATTGCAGGACACCAAACAAGGAGTCCGGGGCAGCTAGTGCTAAAAACACCCCAACTCCTCTATGGGTTTCAAGAAAGCATTTTTAAAGGCCAGATGAAGGAGGGGGAATGCCAGGGTATGTGATCAGCTCGTGCACAATTCTCTGATTAGTTGATGGTGAGGTAACAGGGTCCTGTCTAAGGGGTTAACATTATCAATCCTTAGGCACCAGTAGGTCTGAGGACTATCTGCTCATGGTCATCAAGTAGTTACTTTCTTCCATTTGGTGGTGGTTTTAGCATCTGTAAAACAATTCAGGAAATGTGCACCAGATACAATTATCTAGGTACTTCACAGAAGACCTAAAGCAGAAGATATGGGGGAGAGGTCTATCCTGGGGAGGGCCCTTAGGGTACTGCTGGGTTACAGGATGAAGGCATCTTGAACAGCATTTAAAGGATCTTGTTACTAGTTGTAAAAATAATAGTAGACTCTATATGGAAGACAAACCCACCAAAGGTCTTTGAGTAGTTTATTTGTTGATATTTAAGCTTATAAAATTCTGGGAATAATCATAGGTGTGAGTCTTGGTATCAACTTGTTAGTTTAAAAAGTGAGTAAATTTTTGAGTCTAGATATAATATTTAATCTCCAGCATAGAATTATTACTTAGTATTATTTAATACATTTCATTCCATGAATTACTTTCATCCATTTAAGAGAATCTAACACTATAATTTCTATTCTAATTCCCCAGAAATGTTAGTATATTTTCAATTTTTATTTGCAATAAAAAGGGATTGAAATACATTGCTTACAAAAAAAGATGCATCTTTTAAAAAATTGATATTAGAACTGCAAAATAATATTAGTGACCTAAATGACAAAATAAAAAATAAAATAATTACCTAATTGGAAGTATATTATCATTTCTGACACTCTCTTCCCAGTTAAATGCTATTTTAATGGGTACTTTGTTTAGCAGCAGCAGTGTCTCAAAGAGCAGCAAGCTGTGTAACCTTTATAAGACTTAAGTGAAAGGAATGCTATGACTTTAAATGAATTAAACCTTGGGCCCTTCATGACTCCTTCAGTGATTGTACAAAAAAGATATGAGAACAAAATACTTTTAATTTTAAAATACTGATAATTTCACTCTCTGCTGTCAAAAAAATGTATTAGGAATAGTGTGAATGTGTTATACTACAGCAAAGGTAACAATTCTGTGGAAATCCTTAAAAATAAACCTATTTCTATTATTGCAAGGGAAATTACCATGAAATTATATTCCACTGAGGCAACATTGCAGTAAAATATCTAAGCAATGAAAAGTCTAAAATAATTACAGAATTTTTTCAGGATAGAAAAAAATGTTTATATTTAGAGAAAGTTTAAAAATGGACAATGGAGATAGAGTTAACTTTCTGGCTGAAAATCAAATATGTTCTCTACTCCACCTAGTTGAAACCCTTTATGGTAAATACTGAGTGAGAGTGTTTTAAGGAGCCCTTGATATAAACCACCTGCATTTAATATTGCTGTATCTTGTGTGTGCCTTAGGGTGACATATTATTTTGGAAAATATTGTGAAAAATTAAAATTATAAAAGCAGATGGATATTATCTTCATGAACCAGGGAATAGAGATATTTACATGCTATTATGATAAAATAAAAGAAATCAAGTATTGCACATACCCCACCCCAAAAATGTCATAAAAATGTAAGAAGCTGGAAATGCTCCAGCAATGTAAAATCTAGAGTATTTTGTGGTAAAAATTGCCACAGAGAGGTGAGTTAGAGGCTGCAAATGAATTCAGTAGTATTAGCAGTAAAATTCTTCCTCTGAAATCTGGGGTCCCTGAGCTTTGGTATCTAGTTGAGCAATCATTGAAGAGCTTTGAGGCTGAAAAACAGTTTGGAAAACTTGTGCCTACATTACTTGGATATGCATTTAATAACTGCTTGGTGGGTATCTCTTTAACCATGGTCAATTATAGTTGATTAATCTATAATTCCCCAATCTCAGAATCCAAGGACATAGCTGTGACTCTCTATGTTCTCCACAATTCCCATCCTAGAATATGATATGCACATACACACACACACACACACACACACACACACACATGCACGCACACACACACACACACAGAAATTAGAAAGTTATTCACTGTCAATTTCTATAATGTGAAGTTTTCTGTGATTCTTAGAATAAATTACAACTGAATGGTACTCTCAAAACATTATTTTATTAATTCTTTCATTAGAAAAGTTTACCTCACTCATTCCAGACTTTAAGAGCATGTTACACTTTTCTCTTTATTAAATTGAGTAATTAATAAATGACATAAACTTGTCTCTATTTAGTTTTCCAATTAAAAAATTATCTGGGCCTTTACTCAGTGGAGATGGAAAACAGTTAGTTGCAAACTGTATAATTATGTTTGCACCTATTTAAAAAGATAAAAGAATATGAAGCCTCAATTCTAATATCAGACCTGCATATTGAAAGTTGCTCTATAAGACAAAGAACTCATTTTCTCTCAATTTAAGCAAAAGTTCTTTCTTCAATATTGGTATATTTGCTGCAGAAGTTAAAGGTTTTTTTTTCTTTTAAGTATATTTTTAAATTTTATTTTTTCAATGATTTGAAATTTAAACAATGTTTGACACTTAAGGAAAGTAAAATAACTTAGAATTTACATTCAATTTAAATGCTGTGAACAAAGTTGTTTAGTACATGGTATAAGAGCTTATCTGAAGTTTCTTTTTACTTCATGTGAAGTCAAATAATAATGATGCTCTCATACAATGTTTTGTCCTTCACATGGTGTATCAATTAATATTTGTTTATTATTTGTAATAAACCACCCCTCAAATATTAGTGTCTTAAAAGAAAAACCATGTATTTAACTCATGATTCTTAGGTGAGCAATTCGTGCTGTTCTTCTAGTCTGGGCTGGGCAATACTCAGCCAGGTTCAATCAAGTTTCTGCTGGGCTCAACCTATGTCTGGGGCAGGTTGATTTGTAATTGCAGGATAGTTAGGACAAATTGGGCCTCTTCCACATGTCTCTTATCCTCCAGTAGGTTATTCTTGTCTTGTTTACATGGTGATCACAAGGCTCCAAGTGATAAAGGAGTGTGTGGAAGGCCCTTGAGACCTGGGATCAAAATTGGCATAATAGTTCACAATATGACTCATTATGTGTCTGATTTCCCAAAAGAAGTCCAAGCCAGCTTCCAGTCAAGGTTTAGAGAAATGAATTTCATCTACCTGTGGGAAGATGTTCAAAGCATTGTGACCATTTTTGTAATCTACCACACATGGAGGACATGTTGGATGGTTATATATGAATTTTTAACAATGTAGTCCAAGGTCTCAAAAAGAGATCTTGTCTTTCTCAAAAGAGAGCCTGCAGAGTTGCAGCAATGGAAAAGTACCTTGTTTAAAATAGATTTCTTTTTAATATTTTATTCAATGAAATAAAATAGATAAGGAGAAACCTATATTTCACGATCAAATCCATTTCTTTTAACACAAACATGACAGTAGGAAGAAACCAAACGGATATCCTACAAACATTCCATTAAACTCCACTGAGCACATAATTGTATTTCCTGTTGCTAATCAAGATCAGTCTCCTCATCTAACATATTAACCACACACGTTGACTGCTTCGTCTGTGACATGAAAAATCCCAAATGGTCAGAAGGCAAACTCAAATTTGAGTTCAATGGATACATTCACTAACCTGTATAATGGAAACTTTCCTCCCTTGGTTACAAAGGCTTATAAAATGCAGAGGAAAAAGCCACAGTGATGGGAAGCAAACCTTTTAATTTTATGAGGTATAAATAGTTTGCTGCATCATTTCTACTTCCATCCCTTGTTTCCTGAATTTGAGTGTACTGGCTTTATTTGGAACAACTCCTATATAGTGTACCAGCTAATAGCACAGACTCTGTCCTGTAGGACAGCATCCTACACTCATCAGGTAGGATCTCCCACCTGGAACATAAACCAAATCTTCACAGGCCAGAGGACCATTTTTGTATTTCTGACAATAAGGGAGGGCAAAATCCATAAATTCTCTAATCTTCAGTTTGTTAAATAAACTTTTTGCTTCAAATCAGAAAATGTCCCATAGTTAGAGCAATGTTGAATGGAATAAGCTGGTGAATAAAGCTTTTAACAAATTTCCAACTTATGGTTCTAGCAGAAGCATGGATGGCAAAGAAGGTAAATCAATATTCTATTCCATTCTATAAACCACTTCCACTTCCATAATAGTTTGTCTCCAATGTAATCAACCTGACACCAGTATATTCATATGGGAGCTTATAGTTTGTAACTATTATAAGCCAGGAGGTCACTCAGTACTGACAGTAACCAGGACAATCCTGGTAAGAGAAATTCATATCCCTTTTTTGCATGTGCAACTTAATTTCCAACTCTGTGCCTTCTTTGTTCATACAACAATTATGTAAATACTGTGGTGGTTGGGGAAATAAGTCAACTGACATTCACCAGGTAAGAGATCTTAGATAATTAAGAGGGTTTAGGTCTTTTTGAGCATTTACATGGGACACAGTCTCACTATTAACAGCTTATTTGAAGATGTTTACCCACGTAATTTTCTCCAGAGTTCATTGTTTTCAATCATCTTTTCTAGTACTTATTCTATAATCCTGTTCCTACAAATCCCTGACCAACCAAACAAATAAATAATAACAGATCATGGGGCTTCCCTGATGGTGCAGTGGTTACGAATCCATCTGCCAATGTAGGAGACACGGGTTCGAACCCTGGTCCAGGAAGATCCCACATGCCACAGAGCAACTAAGCCTATGCACCACAACTACTGAGCCTGTGCTCTAGAGCCCACGAGCCACAACTACTGAGCCCACATACCACAACTACTGAAGCTGCGCACCTAGAGCCTATGCTACACAACAAAAGAAGCCACCGCAATGAGAAGCCTGCACACCACAACAAATGAATTGAGGTAGTAGTGTGACAAAAAGAACTGTTGGGGTAATTAGGTCATCCTTTCATGTAGCCTTCATGTACCTGTAGGATGTCTCCTGGGTCAAGCCACATACACTGGAAGATGGAATGATGTTGCCCACATATTTTGGTTTTGAGTCAAGTAGTATATAGTTCATAATGGAGAGTTAGTAACAGAGTCAATTATTATTCCATGCTCTTGTTCTAATCTCAGTGAGTACTAAATAATAAGCCAGAATTCTGTGTTTAAAGATGAATAAAACTCATTGAAGAAAGAGTTAATTTGCACGAAAAACAACTGTTGTATGTTTCCAAAAGAACTTGTCAATGTCTGATACTTTATGTATCAATGTATTCTCTAAGTTAGTATAGCCATTCTTTCCAGTTCCACTATTCAAACCTAGTTGCCTTATGGGCAATGCATTAGGTGGATTAGAGTTAAGCATTTCTTCCAAATTTAAAATATCTTAAGCACTATGCTACTTTCTTTTCTTCATTCAAATGAAACAATTTGCCTTTCCCTTGGGAGGATATTTTCTAACAGATTACAGATCACAACACCCTAAGTAACTTTATGAACGCAGACCCCTCACTTTCTGTGGAATTTATTGCTCAGTTTGGTACCATTTTTTTCCCAATAACAGTATGTGTTATTTACAGCTCACCATATTATCTTGGCATGATGTCTCAATGTATTGGTTATGAGTAATGATCTATAGGATGATGAGATACTCAAACACTATCCAGTGTAAATAGGTACTAATCCAGAAACATTATGGACCCTGGGGCAAAGTGTGGAAGGTGGCCTGCTTGGTTTAACAATTCTAGATCAACTGCTATAGATAAGATGTGGCTGTGATTTTTTTTTTCAAAAAATCTTTTTTTCAGAAACCACATCTCTAACAGCCACTGAAAATGGACTCATTGTTTGATTATAATAAATCAAATTTATTTAAGTGTAGATGTAATAAAAAGTTCATAATCCTTGCATATTTCAAGGCTTTAATGAAATGTTTATTTTGGTTAATCATGTTGGTAGGCAAAATGAACTAGATTGTTATGCTTGTCAGAGAGCTAATAGGGAACTCTGCCAGTGACTTTATATACCCATTCCAACTGTACACTTAGAAACTGAGAAAATAACCACAGGCTGTGTTTACAGAACTACTGGATTCACTAAGCAATTGAAATACATCAAATTTGATTTGTCCAGGTGACAATTTGGACCATAAGCTACCAATATTTTTCTTGATCACTAATTATTGAAACGATTGCCATTTTCCTTTCCTTGGTGCATTTACCTTGTTTATAAGTGCCAGATACCTGGTACCTTGTACAAATCCCTTCAGTGAATGTCAGGCGGTAGATTTATAATATGAATTTTTGCTAAAAATGTGGAGTCATTTTTCAAGGATACTTTCCCCTCAGTCAAGGGTTTCCATCTCTGAGAACTGACATAAAATTGAGAAATTTAGTAGGGACCATAAATCTTTGAGATGGCTGAAGTTTCTGTTGTTGTTGTTTATCTTGTTTATTTTGTTTTGTTTTAAAATTTTTGGTTGACCAAAAAGTGAGGGAGGAAGTTTTCCAGTATGATATATTTATTTATTTTTGTCCTATGATACCAAGATCAATTGGTCAATATTTTATTTGTCTATTGTTCTACCATCCTGATGACTATATTGATTCTGCTGTTCACTGTGAGAATCACACCAATGTTTCTGATTGCTGAATGCTGCTACATTATTCTGGTACTCTGGGATCTATCATCCCCAGTGAAATCAGGGAGTCCATTCCAGTGGAAATATAGTTCTTTCATTACTAACCTTAAAATTATTTTCAATGATACTCATACTCCCTTCACCAATATATGTTTCAATACTACAAAATAATGAATATCTTTTGCACTCTTTTGTGGAACAAATTTGGATTTGTCAGAATGCACTGAATATGATAAATCTACTCAACATTTCTATCAAACTAATTTTTAAATACTTTTACATCAAGAGGTTTCTAAACTTTATTTCATGTTTCTATTTAACCCAGGTTTCATTTAACCAATAAAGTTTCAAATCAGAATAATTTTAGAAGTGCAGGTTCAAACATTAAAGTCAGAATCTCTAAAAGGTTTCCTTTTTTTGATAATTATTTCATGGTCTCTCAATATAGAACATGAAAGGAGCATATAATGCTTTGGAAATACCTGAGTCTTTAGAATGTAACAGAAATGGGTTTGAATCCATCCTCCAAAATGTATTTGATCTATCACATTGGATGAGTTTTGGAATCTTTATGAGTATCATTGTCATCAACAGAAACATCATTATACTATAAAATTGTATTTCATATAAAAGTCATTGTGAGGATTAAATAAATGTCTAATAAATGGCAATGTTATAAAAGCAAACTATTATTAAAAATAAAATGAAACGGTGGTAACTCAATTAAAATTTTCATAATTGTCTACCAGGTAGCTAAAGTGTTTAAATAGAATGCATTAAAACCTCAGATATGATTTTTTTAAAACTATGTGACAGTTAAAACATTCTTGTCTAAACCATGTGTATGCTTTTAACGCTAGCCATATATAGTAGTTGAATGTTTCTGAAACTGAATTCAAAAAATATATACTGAAACATTGCATGTATACAGGCAATACAAACACTACTCTTTAATTTGAATTACTGCACACAAAGCAGTTCCATGTTGACAGATAACTATTATTTGTGAGAAGATGATATATTACTTTAAGTTCTCCTAACTGTCTTTATGTATATTTCTTTTACCCAGGACAGTTGCAATTTAATAATTCATTAAAAGACCATGTGCTATGCCATTTGCCATATGCTATATTTAAGTAGTCTACTCTATTTCCTGCTTGGGTCCTAATTAATATAGCAAACACTTCATTACGTTTCTAAAAAAAACTGACTTTATTTTAAGATTAATTATTAAACTATTGCAGCATCGACAGTTTAAGTACACATATATATTTTTCTTGATAGAAAATTCACAGGGTATAGGGCAAACTTTCTTTATAATATCACTGTAGTCATGCTTAATTTTAGTCTTTCTTTATAGGTTTGGCTTTGCCTTAAGCTACATAATATTCATTTTTAACATAGTATTAACTAGTAATTGAAAGATAATAACATGTAGCACTTAATGAAAGCCACTTAAAAAATGTAAAAAGACAATTATGTGATTTTTTTTAATATCACACAATGACTCACAGATTATCCACACACGAACAGTTCATTAAAAAGTGCACACTCTCCTATTCTCAAGAGGTCTTCCTAAACATTTCACCTTCCCTCACAATTTTGTAGACTCTGGCTATTAGCTTTTCTATTTGATGTAGGAAGTAGTCCTACTTCTTTATTTTTGCTTTTGTCTTCCTTGCCTGGGAAAGCATATCCAAAAAACATGTTACTAAGGCCCATGTCAAAGAGCATACTGCTTATGTTTTCTTCTAGAAGTTTTATGGTTTCAGGCATTACATTTAATTCTTTAATTCTTTTTGAATTTATTTTGTGCATGGTGTGAGAGTAATCCAGTTTGATTCTTTTGCATGTAGCCATCTAGTTCTCCCAACACCATTTATTGAAGATGTTGTCCTTTCCTCATTGTATATTCTTGCCTCCTTTGTTGTAGATTAACTGCCCATATTAGTGTGGGTTCATTTCATTTGTGTTTGGTTTTGTGCCAGAGGATTCCAATGCCATTCCATTTCCCAAGAAAATGAAAACACTAATTTAAAAAGTTATATACCCTCCTATGTTCATTTCAGCATTATTTACAATAGCCAAGACATGGAAGCAACCTAAGTGCCCATAAATAGATAAATAGATAAAGAAAATGTGATATATATGCATTGTATACATGCATACAATGGAATATCACTCAACCATTAAAAATGAATGGAATTTTGCCATTTGTGACAACATGGACGGATCTAGAGTATATTATGAAATACACTTAATAATAAGTTAGACAGAGAAAGACAGATACCATATGATTTCGCTTATATGTGGAATCTAAAAGACAAAACAAATGGACAAACAAAACAGAAACAGAGTTATAGATACAGAGAACAAGAAGTGGTTGCTAGAGGGGAGGTGGGGGGAGGAAAGAAATAGTTGAGGGAGATTAAGAGATGCAAACTTCCAGTTGCAAAATAAATGAACCATGGGTAAGAAATGTACAGTGTGGGAAATTTTTAAAAAAACCAACCTGACTTTTGCTTAAGAATAACATTTTAGGGCTTCCCTGGTGGCGCAGTGGTTGCAAGTCCGCCTGCCGATGCAGGGGACGCGGGTTCGTGCCCCGGTCTGGGAGGATCCCGCGTGCCGCGGAGCGCCTGGGCCCGTGAGCCATGGCTGCTGGGCCTGCGCGTCCGGAGCCTGTGCTCCGCAACGGGAGAGGCCACAACAGTGAGAGGCCCGCGTACAGCAAAAAAAAAAAAAAAAAAAAAAAATCTTGTTAAGAATAACATTTTAAAAAGATACTATTTTACTGCTTCCCATTAAATTTCTTACTACCATTTGGAGCACAACTAGCCTTTTTATAAAAAATGAAGTATATTTCTTAAAACAACAGATCAAGAATGAATCATTTATTTCTCCCATGTGCACAAATGACAGTGTGGGCACACACAAATGTACAACAATAAGTAGGGCCAAAAAGAAAACCACAGAACAGTCAAAAGCTGAATGATTGAATATGTGTTTCTCAGCAAGAAGAGACTTAGAAATATGTTTTCATTTGCATAATGATTGGTTTCCTATGCATTAAGGACTAAAACCTGAAATGTCAGTAGTTCATCAATTACCATCTAGTAGTGTCCTGTGATGGGCTTTCTTCTCAGAATTCATTTTCAAGCCATTATAGAATTTCATAAAACATTTCTATTTGTACTTAATTTTGACTTTCAATAAGTTTTGTATTTCAAGCAGAAAAAAAGTATGTTTCTAAAGACAATATTTTAAGATCATATTGGTCCTACTTGAGACAAAGCCCTTTGCTAATACAATGATCTTAAGGCAGAGGAAAATATAAAGCTTGTCATTCTCAATGAAGAGAAAAATGAACTCATTAAAACTGGCTAACTATTGTTATATAACCAATTTTATTTTTTTGATATCCTGAAGTCTTTGTAGTCTGCTTTATTAATGCATACAATAAATATTTATTAAATGCTCATTTTGTGCCCAGGAATCATATAAAAAGCACTAAAGTAACAAGCATAATTAAGTCCTTGATCCATCACTCCCTATGGAAAAGTAACAGTGTGGAGAGTTATTTTTACTGAAATTGAGTAAAAAAATGAATTTTCAAAGGTATAAATCAGAGGTTAAAATGACAAATAACAGATATTACCTACATTTATATATTAACCAAATAAAAATAAGACAAAAATCTGAACTTATTTGCAGATGCTATGCAAAAGAAATTATATAGATTCCATGTTTTCCAACTGGGACCTAACCTAATAAATAAAAGTAAAATACTAAGAAAATAAATACATAACCACATCATACATAGATATAATACTTAGCTTTTTTTTTTTCTTCTTTTATTGTGGTACGCGGGCCTCTCACTGTTGTGGCCTCTCCCGTTGTGGAGCCCAGGCTCCGGACGTGCAGGCTCAGTGGCCATGGCTCACGGGCCCAGCCGCTCCGTGGCATGTGGGATCTTCCTGGACCGGGGCACGAAGCCGTATCCCCTGCATTGGCAGGTGGACTCTCAACCACTGCGCCACCAGGGAAGCCCCAATACTTAACTTTTAAAAAGGAAAATAAAGTAAACCAGGATCACATATAAGAGATATTTTTCAAAATTAACATACACATTATGTTCAAAATAAAACATTAATGTATATGGTAACAGGAATAACAAAATAAAGGAAAAAAATCTTATTACCTATAAATTAGGCAAGGGGCATGGAAAAATATCTTCTTAAATATCCCTTAAAGAAAGAGATAAGAACATTCAAAAGAATACATTTCATAAGTAAGCAACATAACTTGAGAAATTATGTAAAACTTAGTGAAATTAAAATTAAAGTGTGTGTTAAAAGTGGTCATTCTAATAAGACAGAATATGTGATTACCATATTAGTTATTACTGTGTAATAGACTAGCCTGACAATTTCCTGCTGTGGAATCTGGCTAAGAGTGATTCAAAGTTCTTTGAGAAGGTAGAGGATATAACTGAAAGTCATATGCAAAAAGATTGATTTGGAGATGCATGTATCATGTAGGAAAGCTAATTGAGAACTTGTAGCAATGAATATAGAAATGACTTAATGATTTGGCATGGTAACAAAAACTTGACAATACCCTCTTCTCAACTCCACAACAGTCACTGGAGACATTACAGAAATAGCCCTTTTGAAAAGCCAAGGGTTTGCAGTAAATAAAAGTCAAAAGTTAGAAAGAAGGGAGTATATCTAATCACTAAAGTTTTCAAGAATTGGAGAAGGTCAGCCAATGATTTGGGAAGTGACAGTGGTGGAATTGGCTCTAGTTACTGGACGTGTAGGGTTGTTATAAAGTAAGAGGCACCCTACATTGATAACTTTTTCTTGATGTTTGACTCTTATTTTCAAAGAAGGACTACATAGAATGCTGACTATGACAATGAACAGGTCAAGTTAGTGTAACAGAATGACAAGAATGAACCAGGAGAAGTAAAACATACATTGAAGCTACCAAAGATGAGTGTAACCCGTCTTCTTCCAAAAATGTTGGCTACTTGACTGTTTAAGAGAACATAGGCATGTACGGGACTGTATCAGTCAATAAGTCTTGATATTCACACAGCATGAAGGAAAGAAAACAATGTCAGTGATATTTCCATTGGAGACAGAACTAAGAGCTAACTGAAAAAAGGAAGGTAATTATGAGGCTGGGTTGCAGAGAAGCAAGTTATGTAAAAAGATAAAAAGTGGACTGATGTCAGCAGTGGTTTTAGTTGTGACACGGTTTGTAGGTATTATGTGGGAACTGGAGATGGTGATTAGAGAAAAGAGCTGCATTGTTGATGGAGCATATTGACTTATAATGAATAATTTGTCTTGTTTAGTATTGTAATCATTTATAAAAAATATGAAAACTAATTAGAACATTCACAAGATAATGAAAATGTGTGCAACATGTCCAATATGCCATTCAAAGGAAGTAAATAAATTGGATATAAGGTTAATATCATACAAAATTGTTGGTAAAATATACAAAACATACCTTTACATATTACAGTACAACCTAGGTCACATTCCTCTCATTTTCTATTGATTCTCTAAGTTCTTTTTCTGACACTCAATTTGAACTAGAAACAATATGTCAAATGGTATCATTTTAGACCATCTGCACATCAAATTATAGTTGGTCTACTGAGTGTTGTAAACTTTCTCTAGTGCATTTTATCCAGATATTTTCTTTCAGGGACAACTGCTTTTTAAGAGTTTCAATGCATTTTCTGACAGGTGAGTCTTAGAAATTTTTTTGCCAATAATTTAAAAATAAAAATGTGGCCTACTTAGAAAATCACTGTAGTATCAAATATAATTTGATACCTTATGAAACTGTAAAATAAAATTACATTTCCTTCACTGTTTCTGTCAGCAGTTATATTAATGTTCATTTGAAATACATCTTATTTCAAGTGAAAAACTTTATGATTTTTATCTTATTTTTATAGTTCCACTTCATGTTAATTTTATAATTACCTTTTAGATAATTCTAGAAATTAATTATTCAACCAAATTTAAAATATTTTTCATCCACTGCTATGAAATTCAAATACTCTCTGTGTGTGGGGAGGTCTAAAGTTTTACTTCATAGTTTGTTATTCTTATATTATCAATTCATTTTTATTGACTAAAACTCTAACTATTAGAGATTAAGAAACTGAAGGAATGAAGAGATTTTTTTAATACTTTATTTTTTTAGAAAGTTTTAGGTTTGCAACAAAACTGAGAGGAAGGTACAGATATTTCCCATATACTTCTGCCCCCACACATGCATAGCCTCCCCATTATCAGCCTCACTCATCAAACTTCCAGCTATAAATAAAATAAAGTCAGGGGGATGTAATGTACATATAAGAAATATAATTAATAATATTGTAACAACTTTTTATGGTGACAGAAAGTAACTGATCTTATTTCAGTGATATTTTATAATGCAGAGAAATAGCAAATAACTATGTTGTGCACCTGAACCTAATATAATATTGTATGTTAATTATAACTCAGTTTAAAAGATAGTACATTATTTACCAAAGATGAACCTACCCTGACACACAATAATCATCCAAAGTCCATAGTTTATTTTAGGATTCACTCTTGGTGTTTTATATTCTATGGGTTTGGACAGATGTATAATGACATTACAATATCCTATAGAGTATTTCAGTACCCTAAAAATTCTCTGTGCTCCACCTATTCATCTCTCCTCCTTCCCACTCCTGTCAACTGCTGATCATTTTACTGTCTCCATAATTTTGCCTTTTCCAGAATGTTATACAGTTAGAATCATATAGTATGTATCCTTTTCAGATTGGCTTATTTAAGGTTCCTTCATGTCTCTTCATGGCCTGTAGCTCATTTCTTCTTAGTGCTACACTACCTGGAGGCCCACTCAACTTGTCTGAAATCCTGCATGTGTGAGTAACTTGGTGGGTAACCCCCTGGTCCCCAAACCCTCTTCCCTGGGCCTGCAACCGGGCAGGGCTGCTCTTTACACCACCTCCAAGGCTAAAGTCACCACAGGACAAGCAGAGGGAATACTGTCCTTCCCTTCCTGGCAGCTGAGCCAGTTCGTTCCCAAACCTTGCCCTCTTGTCCAAACTCAACTCTGCGTGACCCTGGGAAAGTTACTTAACCTCTCTGTGTCTCACTGTTTTTGTCTGAAAAATGAATATGGAAGCAAATGCCACCCCAAGGAGGGTCCTGGGATTAGTGAGATCTGAAGCTAGTGTGGAGGGTTCTTTACTCACACCACTGGTTTGTCTCTCTAGAAACTTGCAACCCCCTTACAAGGGCTTGCACCTGAAAGCATCCACCTGGTCCTCCAACCCTGTCTTCCAGAGCATCCTCTGTGCACCCCACAGAGCCCATCCTTGTGAGAGTTCCCTGCTCTTAATTCCTCACCCACTCCGAACTCTTGGCCCTAGCCCCTCTAACTCCCTGCCTCTTGCTTCTCTTCTTCACTACATAACAAAACTCCTCACCCACTGCTCCTCCCTTCCTACTGCTCCTCATGCCACACATTCTGGGACCTCCCCAACAGCCCCCCAGTCAAAGTCTCCAGTGGTCTCCACTATCTGCCAAGATCCCTCACTCTCCTTTCTCTCCAATCACCAACCTATTCTTGGATGTGCCATATTGCAGGATCTTGAAATCATATTACTTGTTGAAAATTCACATTTTATAAGTTGAATTCTCTGTGAATTTTCAGAACTATGTTAGGAGAAAGATTCTATAAAAGACTGAATTTCCCACTTGTCAAACACATGGAAGTCAGAGACACCAAGATTTGAAGGCTTATGTTAATATCACCACCTTTGGGATTACCCCTTGGTGAGACCATGGGCCTTGAGCTTACATATGTGGTTATTAGAAGTTTGCACAAAAGAATTCATAGACTGAAGGATTAGGTGAATGGATACAATGAGGTTTTGTATATTAATTTCAATTATCTTTATTTAGTTTTTCTAATAAAATAAATATATCATATTATTCTGGTTTTCTTCATCTCCACTGCCATTCACTAGTCAAAGCTACCATCATCTGGATTAGGCAGCCTACACACTTGTCATTTCCATTCTTTCTCTGCTCCAAGTCATTCTCCACTTTTAGAACCCACTTTATAGTTACTGTGATTTTTCAAAGCTATAGATCTGATCAGTTTTGCAAGCTTACTTACTATCCTTCTATGTCTTTCTACACTTAAGTTAAAAATGGGGACATTTTGCATCAGAAGGCAAAAATCCAAAGAATACAGCTCTCTGATGTTAGAATAAAACATGTCTACACAAATGTTTCCATGTGTTACTTATTCCCATTGTAAAGGTATTATAAACTTCATTTACAATATTATTTTGAAATATTATAAACCTTGAAACATGGGACTATTAATATATATTTTTCAACACACCAGGTTTTCCTATGTAAATTACAATAACCATTTTGGAAAGTATTTTTCAAGATATGACCCTTCAAATCACTTTAAAAAGGTTATATGAGTATTTGCTCTGTATTTTTTTAATATATTGAAACTGTGTAACCTAAAATAAATGTGACTCAATTAGGTCAGTTTTCATAAAATAACAATGGGAAGATTCACAATTGTGTCCTTAAATAAAAGAGCTATTTTTATCATAATCTTTTATAAAAAGCTAATTTTATATA
Source organism: Delphinus delphis (assembly GCF_949987515.2). Lineage (NCBI taxonomy): Eukaryota > Metazoa > Chordata > Mammalia > Artiodactyla > Delphinidae > Delphinus > Delphinus delphis. Next base: position 43,070,147 of record NC_082700.1, on the reverse strand, counting down.
TTTGGTTAAAATGATATTTTTAAGAAACAGAATATTGATGATAAGTATTAAAAATACTTCAAACTAATAGCAAAATAAATTCATTAGAAGAATTGGCTAGATTTTTTTCTCATTGAGTGATTAATTTGGTGCATAATCTAGGAGAAGCATCTTAATGCCTATTGTTAAATCAGAATTAGTGGAGAGGAGTTTGCATGGTCCTGTGCAGATACATCAAAAATACATCTACATGTGGAACAGCTCCTACAGAACACCTACTGAACACTGGCGGAAGACCTCAAACTTCCAAAAAGGCAAGAAAATCTCCACATAACTGGGTAGAGCAAAAGAAGAAAGAAGGAAAAAAAAAAAACAGATACAAAGGAATAGGGAAGGGATGGGACCTGTGTCTCTGGGAGGGAGCTGTGAAGGAGGAAAAATTTCTGCACACTAGGAAGCCCCATCACTGGCGGGGACAGTGGAAGCTTCAGAACCTCAGAGGAGAGCACAGAAATAAGGGTGCAGAGGGTAAAGCAGAGATAATTCTGCACAGAAGGTCAGTGCCGGTCAGCACACCCCAGGTTGAGACGCTTGTCTGCCTACAATGGCGGGTGGGTTCTGGGTGCTGAGGCTTGGGCTTTGGATGTCAGACCCCAGGGAAAACACTGGGGTTGGCTGTGTGAAGACAGCCAGAGGGGGCTAGTGAGCCACAGCTGAGGGAGTCCAGGAAGAAGCCTGAACTTGCCAGAGAGGCAAGGAACCATTTTTGCAGGGTGCGTGAGGAGAGGGGCAGGCCTGCCACAGGAGCTTCTTGCTCTGTGCACTCACAGATGGCAGGGAATGGCCTACACGAGCTCCGGAGACTGGCATGAGCAGCGGTTCTTATCTCGGACTCCAGAGGCAGGCACAATGGCTACTGCTGCCACTGCTGCCACCATGGGTCCTGTGAGCAAGCAGAGGTCACTGCCCACACCTTCCTGGGACCCTGTGCTGAGGGTCCTGTGATCGGTGACCAACTTCTCCAGGAGAGCACAAGGTGCACCCCAGGCTTTTGCAAATTTCTGTTGGCCTATGCTGCCACAGGCACTCCCCACACATCCCAGTTGTGACTACCTTACCCTCCCTCTCTCATGGCTGAGTGAGCAAGTGAGCCCTAATCAGCCACTGCTTTTGCCCCCTCTTGCCTGTGTGGGGAACAAACACGTGAGGGTGGCCCACATGCAGAGGTTAGGACACAACCAATGCTGAACTCCATGGGCAGTGTGACCAAAGAGGGAGGGAAATCTCTCTGTACAGCAGCAGGAGCAGTGGATTAAATCCCTGCATTTGGCTTCGTAAACCCTGCATATGTGGAGTACCTGAATAGACAATGAGTGTTCCCACAATTGAGGCTGTGGACTTTGGGGGCAACTGTGGACTTTGGGGACAAGTAAACACAAGAGTAAGGTCAGATCAGAGTATGAGATGGCCCCACAGTGCCAACAGCAGGTCCAGAGGCCTACCTAGAAGTATTGGAGGACTTCCTGGGGAGGCAGGGATTGGCTGTGGCTCACTGTGGAGGCAAGGACACTGACAGCTGAGGGCCCAGGAAAATGCTATTATTACTACTATATTTTTTTCATTTTGTTCTGTTGTTCTTTCTTTATTATTCTTTTAATTTTTTATTTACTTTTTCTTTTTTTTTAGTTTTTATGCTTTTATTTTATTTATTTATTTTTTAAGAGTACATTTTATTTTATTTATTTATTTTTTTTGTGGTACATGGGCCTCTCACTGTTGCTTTTATTTTTAATATTTAATTTTTTTTTCTATTTCTACTTTACGTTTTCCTTATATTGTGTTTTTTCCTTTTTTGTTGTTTTCATTTGTATGGCTTTGTTTTCATCTTCTTTTTATATTTTTCTATTTTTACTTTACTTTTTTGCTGTTTTGTCCTTTTGTTTTGTTTTCTTTTCTTTTTATCTTTTTTTTGATAGTTTTGTGTGTTTTTTTGTGCTTCCTTTGCCTTATTTTAGTTTGCTCTGCTTTTGATTTCTTTTTGTTTTCTTTTTTTTTGTTAGTCTAGTTATTAGTGTTTGTTTTCATTTTTTGGTTCATTTATTTGTTTGGTTGCTCTTTTTGTTTTCTCTCTCTTTTTTTTTTTTATTTTGAGGATGAGTTTCTTCATGTGTTTTGGTCTGTTTGATTTTGCCTTTACCATTTGTCTTGAGATTTTGTCTGTTTTCTTTCTTTTTCTTTTTCTTTTTTTTTGCACTATGCAGCTTGAAGGGGCTGGGCCTGAGCCTCTGAGGTGAGAGAGCTGAGACCAGGATGTTGGACCACCAGAGAACTACCAGCCCCAGGGAGTATTAATTGATGAGATATCTCCTAGAGGTCTCCCTCTCAACACTAAGACCCAGCTCCAACCAAAGGCCAGCAAGTTCCAGTGCTGGATGCCTCACACCAAACAACTAGGAAGACAAGAACATAACCCCATCCATTAGCAGGCAGGCTGCCTAGAGTCATACTAAGCTCACAGGCACACCAAAACATACCACTGGATGTGGCACTGCCCATCAGAGGGACAAGATCCAGCTCCAACCCCTAGAACACAGGCACAAATCCCCTCAACCAGGAAGCCTACAAAAGCCACTGGACAAAACCCACCCACTGGGTGCAGACACCAGAAGTAACAGGCATTACGACCATGCAGCCTGCAGAAAGGAGACCTCAAATGCACTAAGTAAACAAAATGAGAAGACAAAGAAATATGCTGCAGATGAAGGAACAAGGTAAAAATCCACAAGACCAAACAAATGAAGAGGTAATAGACAGTCTACCTGAAAAATAATTCAGAGTAATGATAGTAAAGATTATCCAAAACCTCAGAAATAGAATGGAGAAAATACAAAAAATGTTTAATGAGAACAGAGAAGAACTAAAGAACAAACAAACAGTGATGAACAACAAAATAACTGAAATTAAAAATACTCTAGAAGGAATCAGTAGCAGAAGAACTGAGGCAGAAGAACAGAAAAGTGAGCTGGAAGATAGAATGGTGGAAAAAACTGCCATGGAGCAAAATAAAAAAAAAAAAAGAATGAAAACAATTGATGGCAGTCTCAGAGACCTCTGGGACAACATTAAACACACCAACATTCAAATTATAGGGGTCCCAGAAGAAGAAAGGAAAGAGAAAGCGTCTGAGAAAACATTTGAAGAGATTATAGTCAATGGCTTGCCTAACATGGGAAAGGAAATAGTCAATCAAGTCCAGGAAGTGCAGTGACTCACATACAGGATAAACTCAAGGAGAACATGCTGAGACACATAATAATCAAACTATCAGAAAGTAAATACAAAGAAAAATATTGAAAGCAGCAAGGGAAAAGAGACAAATAATATGCAAGGGAATCCCCATAAGGTTATCAGTTGATCTTACAGCAGAAACTCTGCAGGCCAGAAGGGAGTGGCAGGATATATTTAAAGTGATGAAAGGGAAAAGCCTACAACAAAGATTACTCTATCTGGCAAAGATCTCATTCACTTTTTTTGTTTGTTTGTTTGTTTACTAACAGCTTTATTGATGAATAATTCACAGATCACAAAATTCACTCTTTTAGAGTGTACAATTCAGTGGTCTTTGGTATACTCAAGGAGTTGTATAACTATCACCACTATTTTATTGCTACCCAAGGAAACCTCGGACACAGTAGCAGTCACTTCTCACCCTGCCCTCTCCCTAGTTGCCAGGAACTACCAGTCTTTTTGTCTGTATGGATTTGTCTGTCCTAGACATTTTGTATAAATGGAATCATATAATATGTGACCCTTTGTGACCAGCTTCTTTCACATAGCATCATCTTTTCAAGCTTCATCCATGTTGTATGTATCAATAATCCATTCCTTTTTATGGTTAACTAACAGTCCACTACATGGATTTATCACATTTTATGTATCCATTCATCAGTTGGTGGCCATTTGGATTGTTTCTACTTTTGATTTTTATGAATCCTGCTGATATGAACATTCAAATACAGTCTTTTGTGTGGACATATATTTTCATTTCTCTTAGATATATGCCTACAAGTAGAATTGCTGGGTCATATGGTAAATACATGTTTAATCAGTGGAGGAACTGCCGGACTCTTTTGCAAAATGTCTGCACCATTTTACATTCCCACTAACAATGTATGAAGGTTCTAATTTCTGCACAACATTATTGTCTGTCTTTTTTATTATAGCCATTCTAGAATGTGAAGCGGGTTCACACTGTGGTTTTGATATGCATTTCCCTAGTGACTAATGATGTTGAGCATCTTTTCATGTGCTTATTGGCCACTTGCGTATCTTCCTTGGAGAGATGACTATTCAATTATTTCCCAGTTTTAAATTGGGTTATTTGTCCTCTTGTTGTTGAATTACAAGAGTTACTTATGTATACTGGAAACATGCCCTTTATCAGATATATGTTTTGCAAATATTTTCTCCCATTGTGTGGGTTATCTTTTCACTTTTTTTTTTAAACATCTTTATTGGAGTATAATTGCTTTACAATGGTGTGTTAGTTTCTGTTTTATAACAAAGTGAAACACTTATACATATATATATGTTCCCATATCTCTTCCCTCTTGCATCTCTCTCCCCCCCACCCTCCCTATCCCACCCCTCTAGGAGGTCACAAAGTACCGAGCTGATCTCCCTGTGCTATGTGGCTGCTTCCCACTAGTGATCTATTTTATGTTTAGTAGTGTATATATATTCATGTCACTCTCTCACTTTGTCACAGCTTACCCTTCCCCCTCCCCATATCCTCAGGTCCATTTTCTAGTAGATCTGTGTCTTTATTCCCATCTTTCCCCTAGGTTCTTCAGGACCCTTTTTGGTGTTTTTTCCTTAGATTCCATATATATGTGTTAGCATATGGTATTTGTTTTCCTCTTTCTAACTTACTTACCTCTGTATGACAGATTCTAGGTCCATCCACCTCACTACAAAAAACTCAATTTCGTTTCTTTTTATGGCTGAGTAATATTCCATTGTATATATGTGCCACATCATTATCCATTCATCTGTTGATAGACACTTAGGTTGCTTCCATGTACTGGCTATTGTAAATAGAGCTGCAATTAACATTTTGGCACATGACTCTTTTTGAATTATGGTTTCCTCAGGGTATATACCCAGTAGTGGGATTGCTGGATCATATGGTAGTGCTATTTGTAGTTTTTTAAGGAACCACCATACTGTTCTTCATAGTCCCTGTATCAATTTACATTCCCACCAACAGTGCAAGAGTGTTCCCTTTTCTCCACACCATCTCCAGCATTTATTGTTTCTAGATTTTTTGATGATGGCCATTCTGACAAGTGTGAGATAATATCTCATTGAAGTTTTGATTTGCGTTTCTCTAATGATTAATGATGTTGAGCACTCTGTCATGTGTTTGTTGGCAATCTGTATATCTTCTTTGGAGAAATGTTTATTTAGGTCTTCTGCACATTTTTGGATGGGATTGTTTGCTTTTTTTGATATTGAGCTGCATGAGCTGCTTGTAAATTTTGGAGATTAATCCTTTGTCAGTTGCTTCATTTGCAAATATTTTCTCCCATTCTGAGAGTTGTCTTTTGGTCTGTTTATGGTTTCCTTTGCTGTGCAAAAGGTTTTAAGTTTCATTAGCTCCCGTTTCTTTATTTTTGTTTTCATTTCCATTTCTTTAGGAGCTGGGTCAAAAAGGATCTTGCTGTGATTTATGTCATAGAGTGTGCTGCCTATGTTTTCCTCTAAGAGTTTGATTGTGTCTGGCCTTATATTTAGGTCTTTAATCCATTTTGAGTTTATTTTTGTATATGGTGTTAGGGAGTGTTCTAATTTCATACTTTTACATGTAGCTGTATAGTTTTCCCAGCACCATTTATTGAAGAGGCTGTCTTTTCTCCACTGTATATTCTTGCCTCCTTCATCAAAGATAAGGTGACCATATGTATGTGGGTTTGTCTCTGGGCTTTCCTCTTCCATTGACCTATATTTCTGTTTCTGTGTCAGTACCAGGCTGTCTTCATTACTGTAGCTTTGTAGTATAGTCTGAAGTCAGGGAGCTTGATTCCTCAAGCTCCATTTTTCTTTCTCAAGATTGCTTTGGCTGTTTGAGGTCTTTTACATTTCCATACATATTATGACGTTTTTTATTCTAGTTCTGTGAAAAATGTCAGTGGTAGTTTGACAGTGATTGCATTGAATCTGTAGATTGCTTTGGGTAGTAGAGTCATTTTCACAATATAGATTCTTCCAATCCAAAAACATGGTATATCTCTCCATCTATTTGTATCATCTTTAATTTCTTTCATCAGTGTCTTATAATTTTCTGCATACAGGTCATTTGTCTCCTTAGGTGGGTTTATTCCTAGATATTTTATACTTTTTGTTGCAATGGTAAATGGGAGTGATTTCTTAATTTCACTTTCAGATTTTTCATCATTAGTGTATAAGAATGCTGGAGACTTCTGTGCATTAATTTTGTATCCTTCTAATTTACCAAATTCATTGATTAGCTCTAGTAGCTTTCTGGTAGCATCTTTAGTATTCTCTACATATAGTATCATGTCATATGCAAACAGTGACAGCTTTACTTCTTCTTTTCCGATTTGGATTCCTTTTATTTCCTTTTCTTCTCTGATTGCTGTGGCTAAAACTGCCAAAACTATGTTGAATAAGAGTGGTGAGAGTGGGCAACCTTGTCTTGTTCCTGATCTTATTGGAAATTATTAGAGTTTTTCTCCATTGAGGACAATGTTGGCTGTGGGTTTGTCATATATGGCCTTTATTATGTTGAGGAAAGTTCCCTGTATGCCTACTTTCTTCAGGGTTTTTATTGTAAATGGGTGTTGAATTTTGTTGAAAGACTTCTCTGCATCGATTGAGATGATCATATGGTTTTCTCCTTCAGTTTGTTAATATGGTGTATCACATTGATTTGCATATACTGGAGAATCCTTGCATTCCTGGGAAAAACCCTATTTGTTCATTGTGTATGATCCTTTTAATGTGCTGGTGAATTCTGTTTCTTAGTATTATGTTGAGGATTTTTGCATGTATGTTCGTCAGTGATTTTGGCCTGTAGTTTTTTTTCTTTGTGACGTCTTTGGCTGGTTTTGGTATCAGGGTCATGGTGGCCTCATAGAATGAGTTGGGAGTGTTCCTCCCTCTGCTATATTTTGGAAGATTTTGAGAAGGATAGGTGCTAGCTCGTCACTAAATGTTTGATAGAATTCACCTGTGAAACCATCTAGTCCTTGGCTTTTGTTTGTTGGAAGATTTTTAATGACAGTTTCAATTTCAGTTCTTGTGATTGTTCTGTTCATATTTTCTATTTCTTCCTGATTCAGTCTGAGAAGGCTGTACATTTCTAAGAATTTGTCCATTTCTTCCAGGTTGTCCATTTTATTGGCATATAGTTGCCTGTAGTAATCTCTCATGATCCTTTTGTATTTCAGCAGTGTCAGTTGTTACTTCTCCTTTTTCATTTCTAATTCTATTGATTTGAGTCTTCTCCCTTTTATTCTTGATGAGTCTGGCTAATGATTTATCAATTATGTTTACCTTCTCAAAGAACCAGCTTTTAGTTTTATTGATCTTTGCTCTCATTTCCTTCATTTCTTTTTCATTTATTTCTGATCTGATCTTTATGATTACTTTCCTTCTGCTAACATTGGGGTTTTTGTTCTTCTTTCTTTAATTGCTTTAGGTGTAAGGTTAGGTTGTTTATTTGACATGTAGAAACTAGAAAGTTTCTCAAGTTAGTATTTTATTGCTATAAACTTCCCTCTTAGAACTGCTTTTGCTGCATCCCTTAGGCTTAGTGTCATGGTGTTTTCATTGCCATTTGCTTCTAGGAATTTTTTGATTTCCTCTCTGATTTCTTCAGTGATCTCTTGGTTATTGAGTAGTGTGCTGTTTAGCCTCCATGTGCTTGTATTTTTTACAGATTTTTTCCTGTAATTGATATTTAGTCACATAGCATTGTGGTCAGAAAAGATACTTGATACAATTTCAATTTTCTTAAATTTACCAAGGCTTGATTTGTGACCTTAGATATGGTCTATCCTGGAGAACATTCCATGAGCACTTGAGAAGAATGTATATTCTGTAGTTTTTGGATGGAATATCCTATAAATATCAATTAAGTCCATCTTGTTTAATGTATCATTTAAGGTTTGTGTTTCCTTATTTATTTTCATTTTGGATGATCTGTCCATTGTTGAAAGTGGGGTGTTAAATTCCCCTACTATGATTGTGTTACTGCTGATTTCCTCTTTTATGGCTGTTAGTATTTGCCTTATGTAATGAGGTGTCCCATATGTTGGGTTCATAAATATTTACAATTGCTATATCTTCTTCTTGGATTGATCCCTTTGATCATTATGTACTGTCCTTCTTTTCCTCTTGTAAGAGTCTTTATTTTAAAGTCTATTTTGTCTGAAATGAGAATTGCTACTCCAGGCTTCTTTTGATTTCCATTTGCATGGAATATCTTTTTCCATCCCCTCACTTTCAGTCTGTATGTGTCCCTAGGTTTGAAGTGTGATTCTTGTATACAGCATATATACAGGTTTTGTTTTTGTATCCATTCAGCCAGTCTATTTCTTTTGGTTGGAGCATTTAATCCATTTACATTTAAGGTAGTTATTAAGACATATGTTCCTGTTACCATTTTCTTAATTATTTGGGGTTTGTTATTATAGGTCTTTTCCTTCTCTTCTGTCTCCTACCCTGAGGAGTTCCTTGATCATTTGTTGTAAAGCTGGTTTTGTGGTGCTGGATTCTCTTAGCTTTTGCTTGTCTCTAAAGTTTTAAATTTCTCCATTGAATCTGAATGAGATCCCTGCTGGATAGAGTAATCTTGGTGTAGTTTTTTCCCTTTCATCAGGTTAACTATGTCCTGCCACTCCCTCCTGGCTTGCAGAGTTTCTCCTGAAAGATAAGCTGTTAACCTTAGGGGGATTTCCTTGTGTGTTATTTGTTTTTTTCCCTTGCTTCTTTTTATTATTTGTTCTTTGTATTTAATTTTTGATAGTTTGATTAATATGTGTCTTGGCATGTTTCTCCTTGGATTTATCCTGTATGGGAGTCTCTGTATTTCCTGGAATTGATTAACTATTTCCTTTCCCATATTAGGGAAGCTTTCAACTATAATCTCTTCAAATATTTTCTCAGTTCGTTTCTTTTCTCTTCTTCTGAGACCCATATAATTCGAATGTTGCTGACTTTAATGTTGTCCCAGAGGTCTCTGAGACTGTCCTCAGATCTTTTCATTCTTTTTTCTGCTCTGTAGTAGTTTTTTCCAGTATTTTATCTTCTAGATCATTTTTCCATATTTCTGCCTGTTATTCTGCTATTGAACCCTTTTAGAGAATTTTTAATGTATTGTTTTTTTCATCATTGTGTGTTTGCTGTTTAGTTAGTTCTTCTAGGCCCTTGTTAAACATTTCTTGTATTTTCTCTATTCTGTTTCCAAGATTTTGGATTGTCTTTACTATCAATATTCTGAATTCTTTTTCAGGTAGACTGCCTGTTTCATCTTCCTTTTTTAGGTCTGGTGAGTTTTTACCTTGCTCCTTCATCTGCTGTGTGTTTCTCTGTCTTCTCATTTTGCTTAGCTTACTGTGTTTGTGTTCTCCTTTTCACAGGCTGAAGGTTCCTATTGTTTTTTGGTGTCTGTCTCCAGTGACTAAGGTTGGTTCAGTGGGTTGTGTAGTCTTCCTGGTGGAGGGGACTAGTGCCTGTGTTCTGGTGGATGAGTCTGCATCTTGTCTTTCTCATGGTCAGGTCCACGTCTGGTGGTGTGTTTTGGGGTGTCTGTGACCTTATTATGATTTTAGGCAGCCTCTCTGTTGATAGATGGGGTTGTGTTCCTGTCTTGCTAGTTGTTTGGCATCAGGTGTCCAGCACCGTAGCTTGCTGGTCAATGAGTGAAGTTGGGTCTTGGCACTGAGATGGAGATCTCTGTGAGAATTTTGCCATTTGATATTACATGGAGCTGGGAGGTCTCTTGTGGACCAGTGTCCTGAACTTGGCTCTCCCATCTCAGAGGCACAGCCCTCATGCCTGGCCAGAGCACCAAGAGACTTTCATCCACAGGGCTCAGAATAAAAGAGAGAACAAATAGGAAGAAAGAAAGAAAGAAAGAAGATAAAATGAAATAAAATAAAGTAAAATAAAATAAAAAAATAAAGAATAGTTATTAAGAAGAAAATTTTAAAAAGTAAAAAAAAAAAAAAAAAAAATGGACAGACAGAATCCTCAGACAAATGGTAAAAGCTAAGCTATACACACAATGTCAAACACAGAAGTATATACATACACACTCACAAAAAGTGAAAAATGGGGAAAAAATATATCTTGGCTCCCAAAGTCCACCTCCTCAATTTGGGATGATTCATTGTCTATTCCGGTATTCCACAGATGCAGGGTACATCAAGTTGATTGTGGAGATTTAATCCACTGCCCCTGAGGCTGCTGGGAGAAATTTCCCTTTCTCTTCTTTGTTCACACAGCTCCCGGGGTTCAGCTTTGAATTTGGACCTGCATGTAGGTTGCCTGAGTTCATCTGTTCCTCACTCAGAGAGGATGGCGTTAAAGGAGCAGCTGATTCGGGAACTCAGGCTGGGGGTATGGAGCGGTACGGATGTGGGGTGAGCCTGTGGTGGCAGAGGCCAGCATGACATTGCAATAGTCTGAGGCACGCCATGTGTTCTCCCGGGGAAGTTGTCCCTGGATCATGGGACCCTGGGAGTGGTGGGCTGCACAGGATCCTGGGAGGGGAGGTGTGGAGAGTGACCTGTGCTTGCACACAGATGTTTTGGTGGAAGCTGCAGCAGCCTTAGTGTCCCATGCCCATTTCTGGAGTTTGTGCTGATAGACATGGCTCGTGCCCATCTCTAGAGCTCCTTTAAGCAGCACTCTTAATCCCCTCCCCTCACACACCAGGAAACAAAGAGGGAAGAAAAAGTCTCTTACCTCTATGGAAGGTCCAGACTTTTTCCCAGACTCCCTCCCGGCTAGCTGTGGTGCAGTAGTCCCTTCAGGCTGTGTTTACACAGCCAACCCCAGTCCTCTTCCTGGGATCCGACTGAAGCCTGATTCTGGGCAGCCCTTGCCTGCCCCGGCAGGTGAGCAGACAAGTCTCTCGGGCTGGTGAGTGCTAGTCAGCACAGTTCTCTGTGCAGGAATCTCTCTACTTTGCCCTCTGCACCCCTGTTGCTGTGCTCTGCTCTATGGCTCTGAAGCTTCCCCCATCTGGCACCCACAGTCTCCACCCGTGAAGGGACTTCCTAGTGTGTGGAAACCTTTCCTCCTTCACAGCTTCACACAATGTCAAACACAGAAGTCAGCACAAACTCCCATCCATATTCCTTTGTCTCTGTTTTTTCTTTTTTCTTTTTCCCTACCCAGGTACCTGCAGAGTTTCTTGCCTTTTGGGAGGTCTGAGGTCTTCTGTCATTGTTCAGTAGGTGTTCTATAGCAGCTGTTTCACATGTAGATGTATTTCTAATGTATTTGTGGGGATAAAGGTGATCGCTGCATCTTACTCTTCTGCCATCCTGAAGCTCCTCCCGCTCATTCAGTTTTGACAGAGAAATCAAAAGCTTTATAGGCAAGCAAAAGCTAAGACAATTCAGTACCATCAAACCAGCTCTACAACATGCTAAAGGAACTTCTCTAATCAGGAAACACAAGGGAAGAAAAGGATCTAAAAAACAAAAGCAAAGCAATTAAGAAAATGGTAATATGAACATACATATTGATAATTACCTTAAATGTGAATGAATTTAATGCTCCAACCAAAAGACGCAGACTGGCTGCATGGATACAAAAAGGAAACCCGTATATATACTGTCTACAAGAGACCCACTTCAAACCTAGGGACACATACAAACTGAAAGTGAGAGGATGGGAAAAGATATTCCATCAAATGAAAATGGAAAAAACTGCTGAAGTGGAAATACTCATATCAGATAAATTAGACTTTAAAATAAAGAATGTTATAAGGGACAAGGAAGAACACTACATAATGATTAAGAGGTCAATCCAAGAAGAAGGTATAACAATTATAAATATATATGTGCCCAATAAAGGAGCACCTCAATACATAAGGCAAATGCTAACAGCCATTAAAAGGGAAATAGTAACACGATAATAGTGGGGGGTTTTAACACCTCACTTACACGAATGGACAGATCATCAAGACAGAAAATTAATAAGGAAACACAAGCTTTAAATGACACAATAGACCAGATAGATTTAATTGATATTTATAGGACAGTCCATCCAAAATCTGCAGATTACACTTTCTTCTTAAGTGCCCATGGAACATTCTCCAGGATAGGTCACAAATCAAGCCTCAGTAAATTTAAGATAATTGAAATAATATCAAACACCTTTTCCAAACACAACACTAATGTATTAGATATAAATTACAGGAGAAAAGAACTGTAAAAAACAGAAACACATGGATGCTAAACTATACGCTACTAAATAACCAAGAGATCACTGAAGAAATCAAAGGGAAAAGCAAAAAATGCCTAGAGACAAATGACAATGAAAACCCAACAACCCCAGCCTATGGGATGCAGAAAAAGCAGTTCTAAGAGTGAAGTTTACAGCAATACAATCCTACCTCAAGAAATAAGAAAAATCTCAAACAAACAATCTAACCTTACACCTAAAAGAACTAGAGAAAGAAGAAACAAAAAAATTAAAAAACAACAACAACCAAAAAAACAAAGTTAGTAGAAGGAAAGAAATCATAAAGATTACAGCAAGAATAAATGAAATATAAACAAAGAAAACTACAGCAGAGATTAATAAAACTAAAAGCTGGTTCTTTGAGAAGATAAACAGAATTGATAAACCTTTAGCCACACTCATCAAGAAAAAGAGAGAGAGGACTCAAATCAATAAAATTAGAAATTAAAAATAAGTTACAATGGACACTGCAGAAATTCAAAGGATCATAATCAACTACCACAGGCAACCATATGCCAATAAAATGGACAGCCTGGAAGAAATGGACAAATTCTTAGAAAGGAATAACCTTCCAAGCCTGAAACAGGAAGAAATAGATAAACTGAACAGACCAAGCAGTGAAATTGAGACTGTGATTAAAAATCTTCCAAAAACAAAAGCCCAGGAACAGATGTCTTCACAGGTGAATTCTATCAAACACTTAGTGAAGAGATAGCACCCACCTTTCTCTACTCTTCCAAAAAAGTGCAGAGGTTGCAACACTCTCAAACTCATTCTATGAGGCCACCATCACCCTGATACTAAAACCGGACAAAGATATCACCTAAAAAGAAAATTACAGACCAATATCACTGATGAATATAGGTGCAAAAATCCTCAACAAAATACTAAGCAAACAGAATCCAACAATGCATTAAAAGGATCATACACCATGATCAAGTGGCATTTATCACAGGGATGCAAGTATTCTTCAATATATGCAAATCAATCAATGTTATACACCACAATAACAAACTGAAGAATAAATCCATATTATCATCTCAATAGATGCAGAGAAAGCTTTTGACAAAATTCAACACCCATTTATGATAAAAACTATCTAGAAAGTGAGCACAGAAGGAACCTACCTCAGCATAATAAAGGTCATTTATGGCAAACCAACAGCAGACCTCATTCTCCATGGTGAAAAATTGAAAACATTTCCTCTATGATATGCATCAAGAGAAATATGTGCACTCTTGCCACTATTATTCAACATAGTTTTGGAAGTCCTAGCTATGGCAATCGGAGAAGAAAAAGAAATAAAAGGAATATAAATTGGAAGGGAAGAAGTAAAACTGTCACTGTTTGCAGATGACATGATACTATACATAGAGAATCCTAAAGATTCTACCAGAAAACTACTAGAGCTAATCAATGAATTTGGTAAATTTGCAGTATACAAAATTAATGCACAGAAATCTCTTGCATTTCTATACAGTAACAACAAAATATCTGAAAAACAAATTAAGGGAACAATCCCATTCACCACTGCAACAAAAAGAAGAAAATACCTAGGAATAAACCTACCTAAGGAGGTAAAATACATGTACACAAAAAATTATAAGACACTGATGAAAGAAATAAAAAATGACACAGATGGTGAGATACACCATGCACTTGGATTGGAAAAATCCATATTGTGGCAATGACTATACTACCTAAAGTGATCTATAGACTCAGTGCAATTCCTATCAAACTACCACTGGCATTTTTCACAGAACTTGAACAAAAAATCTTAAAATTTGTATGGAGACACAAAAGACCCCAAATAAAAAAAGCAATCTTGAGGAAGAAAAATGGAGCTGGAGGAATCAGACTCCCTGATGTCAGAATAAACTACACACTTATAGTAATCAAGACAATATGGTACTGGCACAAAAACAGAAATATAGATGAATGGAACAGGATAGAAAGCCCAGAGATAAACCCACGCACCTATGGTCAACTAATCTATGACAAAATAGGCAAAGATATACAATGGGGCAAAGACAGCCTCTTCAATAAGCAGTGCTGGGAAAACTGGACAGCTCCATGTAACAGAATGAAATTAGAACAATCCCTAACACCATACACAAAAATAAACTCAAAATGGATTAAAGTACTAAATGTAAGACTGGACACTATAAACTCTTACAGGAAAACATTGGAAGAACACTCTTTGACATAAATCACAGTAAGAACTTTTTTGACCCACCTCCTACAGTAATGGATATAAAAACAAAAATAAACAAATGGGACCTAAGAAAACTTAAAAGCTTTTGCACAACAAAGGAAACCATAAACAAGACGAAAAGACAACCCTCAAAGTGCAAGAAAATATTTGCAAATGAATAAGTGGACAAAGGATTAATCTCCAAAATATATAAACAGCTCATGCAACTCAATGTCAAAAGAACAAAGAACCCAATCAAAAATGGGCAGAAGACTTAAATAGACATTTCTCCAAAGAAGATATACAGATGACCAACAAGCACATGAAAAGATGTTCAATGTCACTAATTATTAGAGAAATGCAAATCAAAATTACAATGATGTATCACCTCACACCAGTCAGAATGGCCATCATCAAAAAATCTACAAACAATCCTTGCTGGAGAGGGTGTGGAGAAAAGGCAGCCCTCTTACACTGTTAGTGGGAAAGTAAATTGATACAGCCACTATGGAGAACAGTATGGAGTTTCCTTAAAATAAAGGATAATAGAATTACCATGTGACCCAGCAATCCCACTACTGGGCATATACCCAGAGAAAACCATAATTCAAAAAGACACATGCATCCCAATATTCATTGCAGCACTATTTACAATAGCCACATGCACCTCAATATTCATTGCAGCACTATTTACAATAGCCAGGACATGGAAGCAACCTAAAAGTCCATCAACAGACAAATGGATAAAGATTTGTTACATATATACAATGGAATATTACCAGCCATAAAAGGGAATGAAAATGTGTCATTTGTAGAGATGTGGATGGACCTAGAGACTGTCATACAGAGGGAAGTTAGTCAGAAAGAGAAAAACAAATATTGTATATGAACACATATATCTGGATCCTGGAAAAATGGCACAAATGAACCTGTTTGCAAGGTAGAAATAGAGACACAGATGGAGAGAACAAATGTATGGACCCCAAGGTGGGAAAGCAGGGGGGTGCCTTGTGGTGATGGAATGAATTGAGAGATTGGGATTGATATATATATACACTAATATGTATAAAATGGATAACTAACAAGAACCTTCTATATAGCCCAAGGAACTCCACTTTACTTCACTGTACATTGGAAACTAACACAACATTGTAAAACAATTATACCCCAATAAAAAAAAATCAGAATTAGCTTTGAATTAAAATGGAAGGGACTTAGAGTTATCAGCTATCTGCAACATAGTTACTTATGGTTTTCCATTTTTAATTAGTTGTAATTTACATAATTTACATTCAGTAAAATTTACCCTTTTAATTTCATAAATACATTCATTCATGTGACCACCACCAATATGATACCTATAGACTCTACGGTGAGTTGAGAAAAAATAATGTCATTTTATGACAATTTGAAGCCAATGGAAGGTGATGGAAGCTTGAGAATTTAATACCAGTAAAGGATGGTTTGATAATTTTAGAAAAAGATTTGGCTTAAAAAATATCAAGATAATGGGAGAAGCAGTTTTTGCCTACCCAGAGGTAGCAGATGATTTGCCAGACACCATTAAGGTAATCACTGAGGAAAAAAATATCTGCCTGAAGAGGTTTTTAATGCAGATGAAAGTGTCATATTCTGGAAGAAAAAGCCACAAATGACATTTATTAGTAAGGAAGATAAGTGAGTCCCAGGATATAAGGCAGAAAGAGATAGACTAACTCTACTGTTTTGTGCAAATGCAGTCTAGTTTATAATCAGGACTGCCCTTATCTATAAAGCTTCTAAACACTGAATCTTGAAAGGAAATGATAAACACCAGCTGCTAGTTTTTTGGTTGTACAACAATAAGGCTTTGACAACAACAATGAGAACACATTTTCTGGAAGAGTTCCATCCATACTTTGTCCCCGAAATCAGAAAGTACTTTGCCAGTAAGATACTGCTTTTTAATATTATTTTGATATTGGACAATGCCCCTTGCCTCCCAGACCCCATGAGGCCAACACCAAAGATGTCAGAGTGGTCTGCTTGCCCCCAAGCACAATGTCTCTAATTCAGCCTCTGGATACGGGGGTCATAAGGACTTCTAAGGCTCATTACACACAGTAAGTACTCTATGGAGAGGATGGTTAATGCTATGAAAGAAAACCCCATAGAGGGAACATCATGGAAGTCTGGAAGGATCACACCATTGAAGATGTCTTCATTATTAAAAAAGCTATGAAAGCCATCAAGCCTGAAACAATAAATTCCTGCTGAAGAAAACTGTATCCGGATGTTGTGCATGACTTCATAGGATTTATGACAGAGCCAATCAAGGAAATTATGAAAGAAATAATGGATACAGCAAAAAAGGTGGAGGGTGAAGTGTTTCACAATTTAGATCTTGAAGAAATTGAAGAACTAACAGCACACCAATGGATTGACAGAAGACAACTTAATGATTGCTTCTGAACCAGTGCCATACAAAGAGGAAGAAGACATAGAAGCAGTCTCAGAAAATAAATTGACATTAGCCAATCTGGCAGAAGTGTTCTGATTATTCAAGACTGCTTTCACTTCTTTTATGACATGGATCTTTCTATGATATGAGCACTGAAACTAAAGAAAACAGTGGAAAGATTTGTACCATATAGAAATATCTTTAGAGAAATGAAAAAGCAAAAAAAAAAAAAAAAAAAAAAAAAAAAAGACATAATATGATGTACCTCCATGAAGTTACATTGAGTGTGCTTACCTCTCCTGCCTTCCTTTTCACATCCTCCACCTCTGCCACTTCTGTCACCCCTGAGACAGAAATATCAACTCCTCCTCTGCCTCGGCTGACTGAACTTGAAGACGACTAGGATGAAGATATTTTTGATCATCCACTTCCACTTAATGAATTGTAGAAAACCATCATACAATATAGTTAATAAACTTTTCTGCTGTGTGTGTGTATCTTCATGTGAAATCTAATAACTGTATGGTAAGAACTGTATGAGATGTTTTTATGTAAACATTATAATTGCCTAATCACCATCATCGTTATCACCTAGTATCCATCATGTGCAAGACTTGTATTGAAGTGCATAGCCTATCCTTACATAGGCATAAGAGGAGTGATATTTAATGTAAACTTAATAATGTGTTAGTTTTCTTACTGTTTTATAACTTTACTCTCAAGTAATTACATTCTCATACAGTATGCCTCTCTCTTGTAATTGGAGAAACTGTATATCAGCCTGTCATCTCAGGTAAATATTTTTTAAATTGTAGCAATGTATCTAATGCTGCATTATGATTATCACTTCAATACTATATGCCATAAAAATTTTATAACAATTCATTTATTAGCATATGTTGTGTTACCTTGAAATAATCCTATTGATTACACTAGGCTACTGTAAAACAATCATATTGCTGCTTCCTCATAATCAATGCATGAAGGGTTAAACCTGTAAATAAATATGAATTTCTTTTTCATATTATCTCTTCATTTTTTATGTCTACTGTTAGCAATACATATAAAGTTGTTATATTGATGTAGGTACTGACAGATAATTCACCTTATAAATAGATGACATAAACTTATGGTAAAAATAAATACCATAAAGGTATTTTCTCTTCCTTATGATTTTCTTAATAACACTTTCTTTCCTCTGGCTTACTTTTTGTAAGAATACAGTATATAATATATGTAATATAAAATATGTATTAATTGACCATTTATGTTATTGGTAAGGCTTCCAGTCAACAGTAGGCTGCTAATAGTTATGTTTTGGGAGAGTCAAAAGTTAGAGGCAGATTTTCGACTGTACAGTTGATCGGTGCCCCATCCCTCATGTTGTCCAAGAGTCAACAGTATTGTGTTTTACCTTTAGCTATATACATGCTTAATTTTAAAAATGGAAATTTATCTTATATTTTCATGTTCAGCTCAAATTGAAAATATAGAACCACTTGTCTTCCTCCTCCGTAAATAATCTTCCTCTGTAGACTGCTTCCCTTTGTAAATTGCTTGGTACTTTCAGTAAAGTTTTAAAAAGTACAATGTGATAGTATTTGGAACATAAGCAATAGATTTGCAAATGTTTTCTGTGTAAATAATTCTGGCTTTAAAACATTTGTTATAATATTAAGCCTCAGAACATTCAGTGTCCATACTTTCGCTTCAGTTTCTTCTGAAAAGATAAAACCTAAGAATTAAACATCAGGCAGTGAAATAAGAGTTGATGTAATAAAGTTTTTTTTAAGATGCCATATTATTTTTCAGAGGTATCAAACTTTTTCATTAATATTTGTGGATATTTAAAAATTGGACAATATAATCTACTACATATCTTTACAATCTGGGAAATGTTTGCCAAGCACAGGAAGTTAAATATCATTCTTCCTCATCCACATTTTCCCTGATCCATTCTAACTTGTAGGTAACAAAGACTCTATGTTTCCCAATGCTCCCCTCCTAGAGCTAAAGAAACAGGAAAAAGAAATAGGAAGTTTAAAAGAAAAAATAAGTTTAGTCTATTGTTAATAGAATGTCTTTAAAAATATATGTGCTACTTGTCACCAGTGACTATAATACTATCAGTTCAACCTAATAAGATAGAGCTACATTTTTTCAAGAATGGCGATGAATTCTCTTTATATTATATTTTGTATGATTTACAATAAGCATCACTAAACCACAGCATTATATGCATAAGGTCATAGTATCTTAAATTACTTAATGCACTGTATTCATGCAAGCAAGACAACCATATGGGTGAGTTACATTTTTTATTATGTAAGCTTTAACTTTTTTCTTTAACATTTTATCAGCACAATTCAGTACAAAGAGTTTAAACATTTTCTTTATTAAACCTCTTAGGGAATAAATAACCTGCATATTTTCTTTGTATTAAACAACATAGTAATAACTTTTAATTTTAAATTCCAAAGGAAATAAATATAACACAGATTTTCACTGGTATATCATAAATTATGTCAAATTTGTCTTGTGAGATGGGATAAAAAAGTTATATAAATATGACAATGGAACATTTGGTATTCAAAATTCCATTGGGACTACTTCTGTATATTACATGCAACCTTTCTGATTTGGTATAATCAAATGATTCTAATTTACGAAGTTCTCTTAAACAGCTGCATCATATTTTAAATGTATATTGCTAGACTCATCAATATGAAAAACGTCAAAAGACACTTCATTTTGGAAATTGAGGTCGGTAGCTTTTCATAAAAACAAGGAGTTCATTATATTTTGAAAGATGTATTTTTTACATTTATGCTTTGAAATGATCACTATCATAAAAGTTGAATTAGAGGGATTTCACTATTCGGGGATGCTGAAAAATGTTAATTTTTAATTTTATGGCATTAAGTTCACATCTTTGTGCCTAATCCCAAGAAGCAAAACAAAATAAACACATTAGCTGCATATTCTATCACCTCTCTACAATGTTGTAAGTAACTAATTTGGTCAGTTTGAAAAAAGAAGGAAGAGGAGGAGGAGGACAAAGAAGGGGAAGAACTCATGCAAATTCATAAACAGAAAACACAAGTACCCAATTAACCAAAAATATTTTAAATGAAAATATGTCATTAAATTCCAGACTGGATTTATAAGAAAATAAATGCCTCTATGCATATATTGATAACATTCTGCACCTCAAAAGAAAAAAAAAATGATAGTCTCATAAGCTTTCAGGGAGAAAGTACAGGTTACATACAAAGAGTAAAAGACATGCTGGCATTGGGATACTCCCTTTCCAGTCTTGATCCAAGAAAAGAGGCCAAAGAAAGAATAGGATTACAATTCATAAATGCTGTAACCAGGCAAAGTGAGGATATCTTAAGGATATACAAGAATTTAGTACCACATCAGAGCCCCCACAAATAGTAATTTAAAAAATTTTAAAAAGCACTATACAGTTACCTCAACTTGGAAGAAGATGAATGGAGGAGGACATAGTTAGCAATATATATACAACTCAATTTTATTTCTTTACATGGCTGAGTAATATTGCATTGTATATGTGCCACATCTTCTTTTCATTCATCTGTTGATGGACACTTTGGTTGCTTCCAGGTTCTGGCTCTTGTAAATAGTGCTGCAGTGGACATTGTGGTACATGAC
The DNA here is from genome assembly GCF_949987515.2 of Delphinus delphis. Taxonomy (NCBI): domain Eukaryota; kingdom Metazoa; phylum Chordata; class Mammalia; order Artiodactyla; family Delphinidae; genus Delphinus; species Delphinus delphis. Next base: position 43,049,352 of record NC_082700.1, on the reverse strand, counting down.
TCTTTATGAATTATGGTTTTCTCAGAGTATATGACCAGTAGTGGGATTGCTGGGTCATATGGTAGTTCTACTTTTAGTTTTTAAAGGAACTTCCATACTGTCCTCCACAGTGGCTGTATCAATTTACATTCCCACCAACAGTGCAAGACTGTTCCCTTTTCTCCACACCCTCTCCAGCAAGGATTATTTGTAGATTTTTTGATGATGGCCATTCTGACTGTTGTGAGGTGATAACTCATTGTAGTTTTGATTTGCATTTCTCTAATGATTAGAAATGTTAAGCATTCTTTCATGTGTTTTTTGGCAATCTGTATATCTTCTTTGGGTAAATGTCTCTTTAGGCCTTCTGTCCATTTTGGGATTGGGTTGTTTGTTTTTTTGATATTGAGCTGCATGAGCTGCTTGTAAATTTTGGAGACCACTCCTTTGTTAGTTGCTTCATTTGCAAATATTTTCTCCCATTCTGAGGGTTGTCTTTTTGTATTGTTTATGGTTTCCTTTGTTGTGCAAAAAAATTTAAGTTTCATTAGGTCCCATTTGTTTATTTTCATTTTTATTTCCATTTCTCTATGAGGTGGGTCAAAAAGGATCTTGCTGTGATTTAATTCTTAGAGTGTTCTGCCTATGTTTTCCTCTAAGAGTTTTATAGTGTCTGGTCTTGTATTTAGTTTTTTAATCCATTTTGAGTTTATTTTTGTGTAGGGTGTTAGGGAGTGCTCTAATTTCATTCCTTTACATTTAGCTGTCCAGTTTTCCCAGCACCATTTATTGAAGAGGCTGTCTTTTCTGTATATTCTTGCCTCCATTATAAAGAAAAAAGGTGACCATATGTGCGTGGATTTATCTATCTCTGGGCTTTCTATCCTGTTCCATTGACCTATGTTTCTGTTTTTGTGCCAGTACCATACTGTTTTGATGACTGTAACTATGTAGTATAGTCTGAAGTCCAGGAGCCTGATTCCTCCAGCTCCACATTTCTTTCTCAACATTGCTTTGGCTATCCGGGGTCTTTTGTGTTTCCATACAAATTGTGTAATTTTTTGTTCCAGTTCTGTGAAAAATGCCATTGGTAGTTTGATAGGGATTGCATTGAATCTGTAGATTGCTTTTGGATAGTATAGTTAATTTTACAATGTTGAGTCTTCCAGTCCAAGAACATGGTATATCTCTCCACCTGTTTGTATCACCTTTAATTTTTTCAACACTGTCTTATAGTTTTCTGCATACAGGTATTTTGTCTCCTTAGGTAGGTTTATTCCTAGGATTTTATTCTTTCTGTTGCAATGGTAAATGGGAGTGTTTCCTTAATTTCCCTTTTAGATATTTCATTATTAGTTATAGGAATGCAAGTGATTTCTGTGCATTAATTTTGTATCCTGCTATTTTACCAAATTCATTGATTAGCTCCAATAGTTTTCTGGTAGCATCCTTAGGATTCTCTAGGTATAGTATCATGTCATCTGCAAACAGTGACAGCTTCACTTCTTTTTTGATTTGGATTCCTTTTATTTCTTTTTCTTCTCTATTTGTTGTAGGAAAACTTCCAAAAGTATGTTGAATAATAGTGGTGAGAGTGGGCAACCTTGTCTTATTCCTGATCTTAGAGGAAATTGTTCAGTTTTTCACCATTGAGAATGATGTTGGCTGTGGGTCTGTCATATATGGCCTTTAATATGCTGAGCTAAGTTCCCTCCATGCCTACTTTCTGGAGTGTTTTTATCATAAATGGATGTTGAATTTTGTCAAAAGCTTTTTCTACATGTATTGAGATGATCATATGGTTTTTCTCCTTCAATTTGTTGATATGTTGTATCACATTGATTGATTTTTGTATATTGAAGAATCCTTACATTCCTGGTATAAACCCCACTTGATCATGGTGTAGGATCCTTTTAATGTGCTGTTGGATTCTGTTTGCTAGTATTTGCTGAGGATTTGTGATATGGGCTTGTGATATGGGATGGTAGTTTTCTTTCTTTGTGATATCTTTGTCTGGTTTTGGTATCAGGGTGATGGTGGCCCTGCAGAATGAGTTTAGGAGTGTTCCTCCCTCTGCTATATTTCGGAAATGTTTGAGAAGGATAGGTGTTAGCTCTTCTCTAAATATTTGATACAGTTCACCTGTGAAGCCATCTGGTCCTGGGCTTTACTTTGTCAGAAGATTTTTAATCACAGTTTCAATTTCAGTGCTTATGATTGCTCTGTTCATATTTTCTTTCTTCCTGATTCAGTCTCGGAAGGTTGTGCTTTTCTAAGAATTTGTCCATTTCTTCCAGGTTGTCCAATGTATTGGCATATGATTGCTTTTAGTAATCTCTCATGATCCTTTGTATTTCTTCAGTGCCAGATATAACTTCTCCTTTCTCATTTCTAATTCTATTGATTTGAGTCTTCTCCCATTTTTTCTTGATTAGTCTGGCTAATGGTATATCAATTTTGTTTATCATCTCAGTGAACTAGCTTTTAGTTTTATTGATCTTTACTATTATTTTCTTCATTTCTTTTTCATTTATTTCTGGTCAGATATTTATGATTTCTTTCTTTCTGTTAACTTTGTGGTTTCCTTGTTCTTCTTTCTCTAATTGCTTTAGGTGTAAGGTTAAGTTGTTTATTTGAGATGTTTCTTGTTTCTTGAGGTAGGATTTTATTGCTATGAACTCCCCTCTTAGATCTGCTTTTGCTGCATCCCATACGTTTTGGCTCATTGGGTTTTCATTGTCATTTGTTTCTAGGTATTTTTGATTTCCTCTTTGATTTCTTCAGTGATTTCTTAGTTATTTAGTAGTGTATTGTTAAGCCTCTATGTGTTTATAAGTTTTACAAATTTTTTTTTCCTGTAACTGATATCTGGTCTCATAGCATTGTAGTCAGAAAAGATACTTGATACAATTTCAATTTTCTTAAATTTGTCAAGGCTTGATTTGTGACCCACGATCTATCCTGGAGAATGTTCTACGAGCACGTGAGAAGAAAGTGTATTCTGTTGTTTTTGGATGGAATGTCCTATGAATATCAATTAAGTCCATCTTGTTTAATGTATCATTTAAAGCTTCTGTTTCCTTATTTATTTTCATTTTGGATGATCAACCCATTGGTGAAAGTGGGGTGTTAAAGTCAGCTACTATGTTTGTGTTACTGTCAATTTCCCCTCATAAGGCTGTTAATATTTGTCTTATGTATTATGGTGCTTCTATGTTGCATACATAAATATTTACAATTGTTTTATCTTCTTCTTGGATTGATCCCTTTATCATTATGTAGAGTCCTTTTTTGTCTCTTGTAATAGACTTTATTTTAAAGTCTATTTTGGCTGATATGAGAATTGCTACTCCAGCTTTCTTTTGATTTCCATTTGAATGGAACATCTTTTTCATTCCCTTCACTTTCAGTCTGTATGTTTCCCTAGGTCAGAAGTGGGTCTCTTGTAGACAGCATATATACTGGTCTTGTTTTTGTATCCATTCAGCCAGTCTATGTCTTTTGTTTGGAGCATTTAATCCATCTACATTTAAGGTAGTTATCGATATGTAGGTTCCTATTACTATTTTATTAATTGTTTGGTGTTTGTTTTTGTAGGTGTTTTCCTTCTTTTTTGTTTCCTGCCTAGCGAAGTTCTTTTAGCATTTGTTGTAAAGCTGGTTTGGTGGTGCTGAATTCTCTTAGATTTTGCTTGTCTCTAAAGGTTTTAATTTCTCCATTGAATCTGAATGAGATCCCTGCTGGATAGAGTAATTATAGTGTAGGTTTTTCCCTTTCATCACATTAACTATGTCCTGTCACTCCCTTCTGGCCTGCAGGGTTTTTGCTGAAAGATCACCTGTTAACCTTATGGGGATTCCCTTATGTGTTATTTGTTTTTTTCCCCTTGCTGCTTTTAATATTTTCTCTTAGTGTCTAATTTTTGTTAGTTTGATTAATATGTGTCTTGGCATGTTTCTCCTTGGATTTATCCTGTATGGGACTCTCTGTGCTTCCTTGACTTGATTAACTATTTCCTTTTCCATATTAGGGAAGTTTTCAACTATAATCTCTTCAAATATTTTCTCAGTCCCTTTCTTTCTCTCTTCTTCTTCTGGAACCCCTATAATTCGAATGTTGGTGTGTTTAATGTTGTCCCAGAGGTCTCTGAGACTGTCCTCAATTCTTTGCATTCTTTTTTCTTTATTTGCTCTGTATTAGTTATTTCCACTCTTTTATCTTCCAGGTCACTTATGCTTTCTTCTGCCTCATTTTTTCTGCTACTGATCCCTTCTAGAGAATTTTAAATTTCATTTATTGTGTTGCTGATCATTGTTTGTTTGCTCTTTAGTTCTTCTAGAACTTTGTTAAATGTTTCTTATATTTTCTCCATTCTATTTGCATAATTTTGGATCATCTTTACTATCATTACTCTGTCTTCTTTTTCAGGTAAACTGCCTATTTCCTCTTCATTTGTTTGGTTTGGTGGTTTTTTGCCTTGTTCCTTCATCTGCTGTGTGCTTCTCTGTTCTCTCATTTTACTTAATTTACTGTGTTTTGTGTCTCATTTTCACAGGCCACATGTTTGTAGTTCCCGTTGTTTTTGGTGTCTGCCCCCAGTGGGTAAGGTTGGTTCACTGGGTTGTGTAGGCTTCCTCATGGAGGGGACTGGTACCTGTGTTCTGGTGGATGAAGCTGGATCTTGTCTTCTGGTGGGCAGGTCCACGTCTGGTGACATGTTTTGGGCTTTTTGTGACCTCATTATGATTTTTGCAACCTCTCTGCTAATGGGTGGGGTTGTTTTCCTGTCTTGCCAGTTGTTTGGCATACAGTGTCCAGCACTATAGCTTGCTGGTCACTGAGTGGAGCTGAGTCTTATCGTTGAGATGGAGATCTGTGGGAGAGCTTTCTCTGTTTGATATTAAATGTAGCCAGGATGTCTCCGGCAGACCAATGTACTGAACTGAGCGCTCCCACCTAAGAGGCATAGTCCTGACACCCAGCAGGAGTGCCAAGACCCTATGAGCCACACAGCTCAGAAGAAAAGGGAGAAAAAAGAAAGAAAGAAAAAATATAATAAAATAGTTATTAAAATAATAAATAAAAATACTAAAAATTTAAAAAGTAATAAAAAGAGAGGAGTTTAAAGATGGTGGAAGAGTAAGATGCAGAGATCACCTTCCTCCCAACAAATACATCAGAAATACATCTACATGCAGAACAACCCTTACTGAACACTGGCAGAAGATCTAAGACCTCCCAGAAGGCAAGAAACTCCCCACATACCTGGGTAGGGTGAAAGAAAAAACAGGGACAAAAGAATAGGGATGGCACCTGCACCAGTGAGAGGGAGCTGTGAAGGAGGAAACATTGACACACACTAGGAAACCCCTTCTCAGGCAGAGACTGTGGGTGGTGGAGCAGGGAAGGTTCGGAGCCATGGAGGAGACCACAGAAACAGGGGTGTGGAGGGCAAAGCAGAGAGATTCCTGCACAGAGGATCAGTGCCGACCAGCACTCACCAGCCCGAGAGGCTTACCTGCTCCCCCGCCAGAATGAGTGGGGGCTGGGAGCTGAGGCACAGGTCTTGGAGGTCAGATCCTAGGGAGAGGACTGGGGTTATCTGCATGAACAGAGCCTGAAGGGGTTAGTGCACCACAGCTAGCCAGTAAGGAGTCCGGGAAAAAGACTGGAGCTGCCAAAAAGACAAGAGACCTTTTCTTACCTGTTTTCTGGCTCATGAGGGGAGGGGATTAAGAGGGCTGCTTAAAGGAGCTCCAGAGATGGATGCAAGCCACAGCTATAAGCATGGATGCAAGAGACGAGCATCAGATGCTAAGGCTGCTGATGCAACAACCAAGAAGCCTGTGTGCAAGTACAAGTCACTATCCACACCTCCCCTCTGGGGAGCCTGTGCAATCCACCACTGCCAGGGTCCCGAGATCCAGGGACAACTTCCCTGGGAGAACAAATGGTGTGCCTCAGACTGGTGCAAGGTCACGCCGGCCTCTGCCACTGTAGTCTCAACCCACATCCATACCCCTCCCTACTCCCTGACTGAGTGAGCCAGAGCCCCTAATCAGCTGCTCCTTTAACCCTGTCATGTCTCAGCAAAGAACAGAGGTCCTCAGGTGACCTACATGCAGAGACAGGGCCAAATCCAAAGCTGAACCCCGGGAACTGTGCAAACAAAGAAGAGAAAGGTAAATTTCTCCCAGCAGCCTCAGAAGCAGCAGATTAAATCTCCACAATCAACATGATGCATCTTGCATCTGTGGAATACCTGAATAGACAATGAACCATCCCAAGTTGAGGAGGTGGACTTTGGGAGCAATGATATATATATATTTCCCTTTCTCTCTTCTTGTAAGTGTGTATGTGTATGCTTCTGCATGTGATTTTGTCTGTATAACTTTGCTTTTATCATTTGTCCTAGGATTCTGTCTGTCCTTTTGTTTTACTTTAAAAAATTTTCTTAATAATTATCTTTTAGTTTTTATTTTAATAAATTATTTTATTTTACTTTATTTTATTTTATCTTCTTCTTTCTTATTTTTCGCCCTTTTATTCTCATCTGTGTAAAGGACAGGATCTTGGTGCTCCAGCCAGGTGGCAGGGCTGTGCCACTGAGGTGGGAGAGCCAACTTCAGGACACTGATCCACAAGAGACCTCCCAGCTCCATGTAATATGAAACGGCAAAAGTCTCCCAGATATCTCCACCTCAACACAAAGATGCAGCTCCACTCAAAGACAAGCAAGCTACAGTGCTGGACACCCTATGCCAAACAACTAGCAAGACAGGAACACAACTCCATCCATTAGCAGAGAGGCTGCCTAAAATCATAATAAGGTCACAGACACCCCAAAACACACCACCAGACGTGGACCTGACAATGAGAAAGACAAGATGCAGCCTCATCCACCAGAACACAGGCACTAGTCACCTCCACTAGGAAGCCTACACAACCCACTGAACCAAACTTAGCCAGTGGGGAAAGACACCAAAAACAACAGGAACTATGAACCTGCAGCCTGCGAAAAGGGGAACCCAAACACAGTAAGTTAAAATGAGAAACACACAGCAGATGAAAGAGCAAGGGTAAAACGCACAAGACCAAACAAATGAAGATGAATTAAGCAGTCTCCCTGAAAAAGAATGCAGAATAATGATAGTAAAGAGGATCCAAAAATTTGGAAATAGAATAGAGAAATTGAAAGAAACGTTTAAAAAGGACCAAGAAGAACTAAAGAGCAAACAAACAGTGATGAACAACAAAATAAATGAAATTAAAAATTCCCTAGAAGGGATCAATAGCAGAATAACTGAGCCAGAACAACGGATAAGTGACCTGGAAGAAAAAATAGTGGAAATTACTACTGCAGGGCAGAATAAAGAAAAAAGAATGAAAAGAATTGAGGAGTGTCTCAGAGAACTCTGGGACAATATTAACCACACCAACATTCAAATTACAGGGGTCCCAGGAGAAGGAGAGAGAAAGAAACGGACTGAGAAAATATTTGAAGAATTATAATTGAAAACTTCCCTAATATGGGAAAGGAAATAGTTAAACAATCCAGGAAGCACAGAGAGTCCCATACAAGTTAAATCCAAGGAGAAACACACCAAGACACATATTAATCAAACAATAAAAACTTAAATACAAAGAACAAATATTAAAAGCAGCAAGGGTAAGACAGCAAATAAAACATAAGGGAATCCCCACAAGGTTAACAGCTGATCATTCAGCAGAAACTCTGCAAGCCAGAAGGGAGTGACAGGACATATTTAAAGTGATGAAGGAGAAAAACCTACAACCAAGATTACTCTACCTAGCAAGGATCTCATTCAGATTCGATGGAGAAATTAAAACCTTTAAAGACAAGCAAAACAAATAGATTTCAACACCACCAAACCAGCTTTACAAGAAATGCTCAAGGAAATTCTCTAGGCAGGAAACACAAGAGAAAAAATGACCTACAATAATACACAGAAAACAATTAAGGAAAACGGTAATAGGAACATACATATCAATAACCACCTTAAATGTAAATGTATTAACTCCTCCAACCAAAAGACATAGACTAGCTGAATGGATACAAAAACAAGACAAATATATATGCTGTCTACAAGAGACCCACTTCAGACCTAGGGACACATACAGACTGAAAGTGAGGAGATGGAAAAAGATATTCCATGCAAATGGAAATCAAAAGAAAGCTGGTGTAGCAATTCTCATATCAGACAAAATAGCCGTTAAAACAAAGACTATTACAAGAGACAAGGACACTACATAATGATCAAGGGATCGAGCCAAGAAGAAGATATAACAATTGTAAATATTTATGCACCCAACATAAGAGCACCTCAATACAAAAGGCAAATACTAACAGCCATAATAGGGGAAATCAACAGTAACACAATCATAGTAGGGGACTTTAACACCCCACATTCACCAATGGACAGATCATCCAAATGAAAATAAATAAGGAAGCACAAGCTTTAAATGATACATTAAACAAGATGGACTTAGGAGATATTTATAGGACATTCCATTCAAAAACAACTGAATATACATTCTTCTCAAGCGCTTATGGCACATTCTCCAGGATAGATCATATCTTGTGTCACAAATCAAGCCTTGGTAAATTTAACAAAATTGAAATCATACCAAGTATTTCTCCAACCACAACTCTATGAGATTAGATATCAATTACAGGAAAAAATATGTAAAGAAACCAAACACATGGAGGCTAAACAACACACTACTTAATAACGAAGAGATAACTGAAGAAATCAAAGAGGAAATCAAAAAATACCTAAAAACAAATGACAATGAAAGCACAACAACCCAAAACCTATGGGATGTAGCAAAAGCAGTTCTAAGAGGGAAGTTTATAGCAATACAATCCTACCTTATGAAAAAAGAAGCACCTCAAATAAATAACCTAAACTTACATCCAAAGCAATTAGAGAAAGAAGAACAAAAATCCCACAAAGTTAGCAGAAGGAAAGAAATCATAAAGATCAGAATAGAAATAAATGAAAAACAAATAAAGGAAATGATAGCAAAGATCAATAAAACTACAAGCTGGTGCTTTGAGAAGATAAACAAAATTGATAAACCATTAGACAGACTTATCAAGAAAAAAAGGGATCTAATTCAAATCAATAGAATTAGAAATGAAAAAGGAGAAGTAATAGCTGACACTGCAGAAATACAAAGGATCATGAGAGGTTACTACAAGCTAGTATATACCAATAAAATAGACAACCTGGAAGAACTAGACATATTCTGAGAAATACACAACCTTCCAAGACTGAACCAGGAAAAAATAGAAAATATGAACAGATCAATCAGAAGCACCATAATTGAAACTGGATTAAAAAGCTTTGAACAAACAAAAGCCCAAGACCACAGGGCTTCACAGGTGAATTCTATCAAACATTTAAAGAAGAGCTAACACCTATACTTCTCAAACTCTTTCAAAATATAACAGAGGGAGGAACACTCCCAAACTCATTCTATGAGGCCACTACCACACTGATACCAAAACCAGACAAAGATGTCACAAAGAAAGAAAACTACAGGCCAATATCGTTGATGAACATAGATGCAAAAATCCTCAACAAAATACTACCAAACATAATCCACCAGTACATTAAAAGTATCATACACTATGGTCAAGTGGGGTTTATCCCAGGAATGCAAGGATTCTTCAATATACGAAAATTAATCAACGTGATACACCAAATTAACAAATTGAAGGAGAAAAAACATATGATCATCTAAATACACGCAGAGAAATGTTTTGACAAAATTCAACACCCCTTTACGATAAAAACCCTTCAGAAAGTAGGCATAGAGGGAACTTTCTTCAACATAATAAAAGCCATATATGACAAACTCACAGCCAACATCGTCCTCAGTGGTCAAAAATTGAAACCATTTCCACTAAGATCAGGAACAAAACAAGGTTGCCCACTCTCACCACTATTATTCATCATAGATTTGGAAGTTTTAGCCACAGCAATCAGAGAAGAAAAAGAAATAAAAGGAATCCAAATCAGAAAAGAAGAAGTAAAGCTGTCACTGTTTGCAGATGACATGATACTTTACACAGAGAATCCTAAAATTGCTACTAGAAAACTACTAGAGCTAATCAATGAATTTGGTTATGTAGCAGGATACAAAATTAATGCACAGAAATCTCTGGCATTCCTTTACACTAATGATGAAAAATCTGAAAATGAAATTAAGGAAACACTCCCATTTACCATTGCAACAAAAAGAATAAAATATCTAGGAATAAACCTACCTAAGGAGACAAAAGACCTGTATGCAGAAAATTATTACACTGATGAAAGAAATTAAAGATGATACAAATAGATGGAGAGATATACTATGCTCCTGGATTGGAAAAATCAACATTGTGAAAATGATTTTACACCCAAAGCAATCTGCAGATTCAGTTAAATCCCTATCAAATTACTACTGGCAGTTTTCAGAGAACTAGAACAAAAAATTCACAATTTGTATGGAAACACAAAACACTCTGAATAGACAAAGCAATCTTGGGAAAGAAAAGCGGGGGTGCAGGAATCAGGCTCCCTGACTTCAGACTATACTACAAAGCTACAGTAATCAAGACAGTATGGTACTGGCACAGAAACAGAAATATAGATCAATGGAACAGGATAGAAAGCTCAGAGATAAGCTTATGCACATAGCGTCACCTTATCTTCAATAAAGGATGCAAGAATATACAGTGGAGAAAAGACAGCCTCTTCAATAAATGGTGCGGGGAAAACTGCACAGCTACATGTAAAAGAATGAAATTAGAGCAGTCCTTAACACCATACACAAAAATAAACTCAAAATGGATTAAAGACCTACATGTAAAGCCAGACACCATCAAACTCTTAGAGGATAACATAGGCAGAACACTCTGTGACATAAATCACAGCAAGATCCTTTTTGACCCACGTCCTAGAGAAATGGAAATAAAAGCAAAAATAAACAAATGGGACCTAATGAAACTTAAATTTTTTTCCATTGCAATGGAAACCATAAACAAGATGAAAAGACAACTCTCAGAATGGGAGAAAATTTTTGTAAATAAAGCAACTAACAAGGGATTAATCTCCAAAATTTACAAGCAGCTCATGCAGCTCAATGTCAAAAAAACAAATAACCCAATCCAAAAATGTTCAGAAGACCTAAATAGACATTTCTCCAAAGAAGATATACAGATTGCCAACAGACATATGAAAGAATGTTCAACAGCATTAATCATTAGAAAACTGCAAATCGAAACTACAATGAGATATCATCTCATACCAGTCAGAATGGCCATCATCAAAAAATCTACAAAAAATAAATGCTGGAGAGGGTGTGGAGAAAAGGGAACCCTTTTGCACTGTTGGTGGGAATGCAAATTGATACAGCCACTATGGAGAACAGTGTGGAGGTTCCTTAAAAAACTAAAAACAGAACTACCATACAACCCAGCAATCCCACTACTGGGCATATACTCTGAGAAACCATAATTCCAAAAGAGTCATGTACCACAATGTTCATTGCAGCTCTATATACAATAGCCAGGACATGGAATCAACCTAAGTGTCCATCAACAGATGAATGGATAAAGAAGATGTGGCACATATATACAATGGAATATTGCTCATAAAAAGGAATGAAACTGAGTTACTTGTAGTGAAGCGGATGGGCCTAGCGACTGTCATACAGAGTGAAGTAAGTCAGACAGAGAAAAACAAATACCGCATGCTAACACATATATATGGAATCTAAAAAAAAAAAAATATGGTCATGAAGAACCTAGGGGCAAACCAGGAATAAAGATGCAGACCTACTAGAGAATGGATTTGTGGATGTGGGGAGGGGGAAGAGTAAGCTGGGACAACTAGAGAGTGGCATGGACATATATACACTACCAAATGTAAAATAGATAGCTAGTGGGAAGCAGCAGCATAGCACAGGGAGATCAGCTCGGTGCTTTGTGACCACCTAGAGGGGTGGGATAGGGACTGTGGGAGGAAGGAAACACAAAAGGGAAGAGATATGGGGACATATGTATATTTATAACTGATTCACTTTGTTATAGAGTAGAAACTAACACACCATTGTAAAGCGATTATACTCCAATAAAGATGCTAAATACAAAAATAATAAATAAAAGAAAGAAAGAAAGAAGAGAGCAACTAAACCAAAAATTAAATCCACCAATGATAACAAGCACTGAAAACTATACTAATAAAATAAAATAAAAAAGGACAGAACCCTAGGACAAATTGTAAAAACCAAGCTATACGAAATCACACAAAGAAGCATACACATCTACACTCACAATAAGAGAATAAGAGAAAAAAAAATGTATATATGAAAAAATTAAAGGAAGGGAGCAACGAAATCAATAAGCGAATCTACCATTGATAATGAACTCTAAATACTAAACTAAGATAAACATATAATCAGAAACCAATTAGAGGCAGAAATCAAACCCCCGGTCTACAGTTGCTCTCAAAATCCACTGTCTCAATTTTGGGATGATTTGTTGTCTATTCAGGTATTCCACAGATGCAGGGTACATCAGGTTGACTGTGGAAATTTAATCCCCTTCTCCTGAGGCTGCTGGGGGAAATTTCCCTTTCTCTATTTTGTTCGCACAGCTCCTGGGGTTCAGCTTTGTATTGGCCCCACCTCTGCATGTAGGTCGCCTGAGAGCACCTATTCTTTGCTCAGACAGGACAGAGTTAAAGTAGCAGCTGATTAGTGGGCTCTGGCTCACTGAGATTGGGAGGAGGGAGGGGTAAGGAATGCAGGGCAAGCCTGAGGCAGTAGAGGCCGGCATGACATTGCAACAGCCTGAGGGTCACTGGGTGTTCTCCCAGGGAAGCTGTCCCTGGATCACGGGACACTCGCAGTGGCAGCCTGCACAGGATCTTGGGAGCGGAGATGTGGTTAGTGACCTGTACTTGCACACAGGCTTCTTGGTGGCTGCAGCAGCAGTCTTAGGATTTCCTGCCCATCTCTGGTGTCCGTGCTGATAGCCGCAGCTCATGCCCTTTTCTGGAGCTCGTTTAGGCAGTGCTCTGAATCCCCCTCCTCACGCACCCCAAAACAATGGTCTCTTGCCTCTTAGGCAGGTCCAGACTTTTTCCTGGACTCCCTCCCAGCAAGCTGTGGCACATTAGCCCCCTTCAGGCTGTGTTCATGCAGCTAACCCCAGTCCTCTCCCTGGGATCTGATCTCTGAAGCCTGACCTCAGCTCCCAGCACCCACCCACCCCAGCAGGTGAGCAGACAAGACTTTCAGGCTGGTCAGCACTGATCCTCTGTGCAGGAATCTCTCCACTTTGCCCTATGCAACCCTATTGCTGTGCTCTCCTTCATGGCTCCGAAGTTTCCCCCTGCCACCCTCCTATCTCCACCAGTGAAGGGGATTCTTAGTGTGTGGAAACTTTTCGTCCTTCACAGCTCCCTCTTAGAGGGAGGGAGTGTTTTTTCTTTTGCTCTACCCAGTTTCATGGGGAGTTTCTTGCCTTTTGGGAAGTCTGAGGTCTTCTGCCAGCATTCAGTAGGTGTTCTGTAGGAGTTGTTCCATATGTAGATGTATTTCTGATGTATTTGTGGGGAGGAAGGTGATCTCTATGTCTTACTTCTCCACCATCTTGAAGGTCTTCTCTCAATTTATTTTAAATATATGTACACATTCATAAATAAAATGAGTAACAACAGACTATCTAGAAAATTTTAATATAAATTCTAAATAAGAGCTCTAAAATTGAGAACTCTTCCCTAAATGAAAGCCAAATAAGTACTAAAGTACCTTAACAAATTCCAGTGGGGATGGGAGGAAGAAAATATAACCAGTAATAAATTACAAAGTTAAATAAAGTTAATACAAATAATAATATTAATTATAGTAGTCATTATGTCTAAGGGAAATTCATTAATTCTTCCATTAAATTTGAGGCTATTTGATCAGCTTAAAAGATGCAACTCCAGTTACATTCCAATTATAAGGGGCACACTGACTTAATGAGGACAAATATGGTATACAGCTAGATTTTAGTAACTACAATATAATAATCAAGAAATAGACATTAATTTCAGAGATGGGATTTAACTTTAAGCTTGAAAAGATTAAAATAGAAAAATTTTACACAGTGTATACAATATCTAACATGAACCAAATGACATGGTAGTTAAAAATCTATTTTAAAGAAACCTATTAAAAATTCAAGGACATACTTGTTATTGGATTTTTGGAATTTTTTCAGGAGGAAAATTCAATAGTCACAAAGGTACACAGACTCAGTATAAAAATATAATTAATATGGCAGTAAATAAAAGACAAAAAAATTTTGCCTGTAGGAAGCTTTTATTTTTTGTTTGGGAAAACAATAACTTACCACGCCAATAAGTATATTATTTAATGTAGTATTTAATATTATATTCTACCTAGGGATGTGAAGTGTATATATTCATTAAACATATAACTAAATAAGTTACATTTTATAGTAATCATGACTGTAATTAAAAGAGGAAAAATTGTAAAACCAAGTAAAAGAGACCTGAGAACAGTCACACGGTGAGGAGTTTCAATTTGAAAAATGACATTCAATTTGAATTTCTATTCAAAAATAGGTTTCATGCATATATATATATATATATAATATATTATATTATAGTATATATAAAATGGAATATTACTCAGCCATGATAAATAATGAAATAATGTCATTTGCAGCAACATGGATAGACCAAGAGGTTATCAAACTAAGTAAAGTAAGCCAGACAAAGACAAATATCATATGATATCACTTATATATGGAATCTTAAAAAAAATACAAATGAACTTATATACAAAACAGAAATAGACCCACAGACATGGAAAACAAACTTATCATTACCAAAAGGGAAAAGAGTGAGAGAGATAAATTAGGAGCTTGGGATTAACATATACACACTACTATATATAAAATAGAGAATCAACCAGGACCTACTTACTCTATAGCAATAGAGAACTATACTCAGTGTTTTGTAATAACCTATAAGGGAAAAGAATCTGAAAAATTTTGCTTTACACCTGAAACTAACACAATATTGTAAATCAACTACACTTCAATTAAAAAAAAAAATAGGCTTCATGGGAAAATGGCATGTGACCAAAGACTTGAAGGAGTAAGAGTGTTGACCATGAAGATATCTGGTGGAAGAACTTTCCAGGCAGAGGGAACAGCCAGTGACAGTTTGAATGGAGCCAGTGGGTAATAAGAAAATAAAGGATGAGGTGAGAGAGGTAACTGGAGAACTAGAGAATAATCCATAGGGCTTTATTGGGGTGGGTAGGTAACTACAGAATAATTGGTAGGAGCTCATGGGCCATTATAAAAATTTTGCTTTTGACTCAATAAAATTGGTGGTCTTGAAAATTTTTAAGCAAAAATGATAATTGCTGAAAATAAAATGAATGTTTTATTTTACCTTTTACCTATTTAACCTTTTACCTATTAATTGTTTTAATCTGGCTTGGGGTATGGAATACAATTTATAATTGAGCTCACCAGCAAATAAGCAAGGGAAAAACATTCAAATAGTTTGATAATATATTATACATTATTAAGGGATTTAAAGGCAAAGATAAAATTTCGGTATAAATGTTGAAAACTTCAGATTTTTTTTTCCTTAATAGAGTTTTTTAAAAACGTATTTATGTATTTTTGACTGTGTTGGGTCTTCATTGCTGCGTGAGGGCTTTCTCTAGTTGTGGCGAGCAGGGACTACTCTTTGCTGGGGTGTGCAAGCTTCTCATTGCAGTGGCTTCTCTTTTTGCAGAGCAAGGGCTCTAGGCATGCAGGCTTCAGTAGTTGTGGCACGTGGGTTCAGTAGTTGTGGCTCGTGGGCTACAGAGTGCAGGCTCAGTAGCCGTGGCACACGGGCTTAGTTGTTCTGTGGCATGTGGGTTCTTCTCTGATCAGGGCTCAAACCCATGTTCCCTGCATTAGCAGGCAGATTCTTAACTACTACGCCACCAGGAAAGCCTGCATTAATAGAGTTTTATTCTTATCTATGTAGACTGGATTCCCAGTAAAAGAAAATATTTCTTTTTATAATTCTAAGCCTAAAAATATATATTCTAAGATATTTACCATTGTATTCATTTTCTTAAAAAAATCTCTTTTTAAAAATATTTTCAGAATTAATAAAATGTTATATTTTGTATTGTAGTAAAAATAATCCAGAAAGCTATGTTTTCCTGCATAACAGTTTTAAATATTCCCGTGATTTATAATTTGTAAAATTTATATTTCAAAATATCATGTACAATGTTAGTGCTGCAACATCACAGATTCATTGATTCTGAATAAAACCAGCTAGTGTTATTTATTTTAATCATTCAGGGTACATTTTATTTTCTGATCCTAGATATTGTATTGTAGGGGGATATTTTGCAGATGTCAAAACTCATGAGTAACTCATTAAGGCCACATGGCTCTATGTAGCAAAACAGATTCATAACTTGCTCTGTGCTCCTTCTCTTAAACCACAGATGAACAGTGATGGAACAGAAAATATTACCTCTCCCAAAAAAGAAATTTAAATATTTCTTTTTTAAAAGTAAATGCTGATCATATATTATTTTATTATGTCCTCTTAATCTCTCTTTGGTGTGTTAGAGTTAACAGGGAACTTTTTAATATTGTCAGAAGAGTTAATCTAAAGTCAAACTATGCTTGAGTCTGAAAGTTTCTGTTTTCTTGATTGCATTAAATGCAGAGTGCTCACTTATATGCACAAACACTGACATTCAGCAGAGCCCTTATTACCACGCTGAGCAGTGTGGATTCAAATTAAAGCTGCCTGTTAGACAACGGCTTGAATAAGCTAAGGCTTGTTAAAACAATGTCAATGAGCCCCTATTGTATTGAGCAGCTTCATTTTTTCAATCTTTCAAATTTGTTCACATGAGGCCTGGGTAGTGCTGAAACTGATTAAGTCTGAAATAGGCCTGGAAACTCTCTAATGAGCCACTTGAGGTGAAGGGAATTAGAAAAATCAGAAACAAAGAGACATATAAATTTTACTTTAGGTTAAAAACATGGTGATATAACTTCCCCTATGTGTCATAATTTTTTTCAGGCATATTTTAAAAATCTGGCTAAATAGATCATTTATAAGATAGTTAGACTAACATAACAGTTATCTGCATTTATATTTTTAGTGTAATTTGGCAGAGCTTTCTAAGGCTTTTCTGACTTGTTTTCTTCTCCTACAATTATTTTCTTTACTATGAAAATCTTTTCTTGTGGCCAGGTAAAATCTGTTCTCAGTGTTACTGAACCCAGGTTCGGCTACTCTCTGCTCAAAAGTCAATAATTTGAGGGGCAAGTGTTAGTAGAAAGGAAAGGTGCTTTAATCAGAAAAGCCAGCAATCTGGGGAGATGGTGGACTCAGGTCCAGAGGCCAACTCCGAAGATTCTGCTCAGCCATGACAGTTTTTAAAGAGAAAACTGGAGGAGGGCAAAGAAACTCAGTAAATCATTGAAGCAGGAGGTTGGATTCTGCATCATTCTCCATTGTGTGCAGACTGGCTGACTCTCTTTTCAGATGTTATCTTGCCGGAGTGATCTGACTGAAGAATTTCTTAGGAATGGGCTGTTTGGGGTAGAGAGCTAGCCATTTTTTTAACTGCTTAATTGTTCATTCTTCTTTTTATCTAGGAGTTATGTTAAATTGCCTAGTGATCTCATTCCTATGATTAGGTTCTTTTAAGGTTAGAGGGGAACAGAAATCTGCAAACAGGAAAGGGGCAGAGAGCTGCTTTCACCAAAGGGAAAAATACCTTATAAAAAATGAAGTCCCCTGCTCAACAGTTACTATTGTTGTGTTACTTTATACCTTATGAAATTAAAAGGAAATATTTGAAAATTAATTTTAAAATTAGTATGTCTATCTGAGTATTTCTAGTAACTACATGATGAAATCTAAACACTTTATCAGTTATAAAGGATTGACACTTTATATGATCACCATGCCACAGGGTAGGTGTAAAAACACAGGCTCAAACACAAACATGCACTTTGAAATACGATTTACATACTTGTTTAGATTATAGACATCAACGTTATCAAGCTGTTTAAACTTTTTTTAAGATTACAGATATCAGAAATTTTAAATTGTTAAAAAAATGTAATTTCATATCAACCTACTCATGATTTTCTTAACCGTTGTTTGGTTCTTACCCACAGACGTTAGTGATTCTCCTACCCGCAGTGGACACAAGTTGCCAATCACTCTGGGGTACTTGAGAAGTTAAACATTTTTGAAAAATAGAGATGAAAGTAATACCAATATAATGATATAGCAATTGACAAGGAATCTTCCAGCTATTTAAGGAACATATTAGAAATTATCATCTATAGATGTTCTATAGAAGTGACCTACACTTAATGGGACATTATTTCTTCTACCACTATTTTATTGATATGAGAAACAAATTAAAATAATCTAAATGCATCCTGATAATCATTAAGTGCTATGAAGTGTGGGAATATCATATGGTCAAGGCATGAACTGATAAAGAAGGGGTGGGAGAAACAGCACACACAGACAGTTGCTCACAGGAGAGAAATTACATTTTTCCTTTTTTACTGTTACCCAATCTTGAGATCTTTGTGATTTTTTTTTAACATCTTTATTGGGGTATAATTGCTTTACAATGGTGTGTTAGTTTCTGCTTTATAACAAAGTGAATCAGTCATACATAAACATATGTTCCCATATGTCTTCCCTCTTGCGTCTCCCTCCCTCCCACCCTCCCTATCCCACCCCTCCAGGCTGTCACAAAGCACCGAGCCAATATCCCTGTGCCATGCGGCTGCTTCCCACTAGCTATCTACCTTACTACGTTTGTTGGTGTGTATATGCCCATGACTCTCTCTCGCCCTGTCACAGCTCACCCTTCCCCTTCCCCATAACCTCAAGTCCGTTCTCTAGGAGGCCTGCGTCTTTATTCCTGCATTACCCCTAGGTTTTTCATGACATTTTTTTTCTTAAATTCCATATATATGTGTTAGCAGGCGGTATTTGTCTTTTTCTTTCTGACTTACTTCACTCTGTATGACAGACTCTAGCTCTATCCACCTCATTACAAATAGCTCAATTTCATTTCTTTTTATGGCTGAGTAATATTCCATTGTATATATGTGCCACATCTTCTTATCCATTCATCCGATGATGGGCACTTAGGTTGTTTCCATCTCTGGGCTATTGTAAATAGAGCTGCAATGAACATTTTGGTACATGACTCTTTTTGAATTTTGGTTTTCTCAGGGTATATGCCCAGTAGTGGGATTGCTGGGTCATATGGTAGCTCTATTTGTAGCTTTTTAAGGAACCTCCATACTGTTCTCCATAGTGGCTGAACCAATTCACATTCCCACCAGCAGTGCAAGAGTGTTCCCTTTTCTTCACATTCTCTCCAGCATTTATTGTTTCTAGATTTTTTGATGATGGCCATTCTGACTGGTGTGAGATGATATCTCATTGTAGTTTTGATTTGCATTTCTCTAATGATTAATGATGTTGAGCATTCTTTCATGTGTTTATTGGCAGTCTGTATATCTTCTTTGGAGAAATGTCTATTTAGGTCTTCTGCCCATTTTTGGATTGGGTTGTTTGTTTTTTTGTTATTGAGCTGCATGAGCTGCTTGTAAATTTTGGAGATTAATCCTTTGTCAGTTGCTTCATTTGCAAATATTTTCTCCCATTCTGAGGGTTGTCTTTTGGTCTTGTTTATGATTTCCTTTGCTGTGCAAAGCTTTTAAGTTTCATTAGGTCCCATTTGTTTATTTTTGTTTTTATTTCCATTACTCTAAGAGGTGGGTCAGAAAGGATCTTGCTGTGATTTATGTCATAGAGTGTTCTGCCTAGGTTTTCCTCTAAGAGTTTGATAGTTTCTGGCCTTACATTTAGGTCTCTAATCCATTTTGAGCTTATTTTTGTGTATGGTGTTAGGGAGTGATCTAATCTCATACTTTTACATGTAACTGTCCAGTTTTCCCAGCACCACTTATTGAAGAGTCTGTCCTTTCTCCACTGTACATTACTGCCACCTTTATCAAAGATAAGGTGTCCATATGTGCATGGGTTTATCTCTGGGCTTTCTATCCTGTTCCATTGATCTATCTTTCTGTTTTTGTGCCAGTACCATACCGTCTTGATAACTGTAGCTTTGTAGTATAGTCTGAAGTCAGGGAGCCTGATTCCTCCAGTTCCTTCTTTCGTTCTCAAGATTGCTTTGGCTATTCAGGGTCTTTTGTGTTTCCATACAAATTGCAAAATTTTTTGTTCTACTTCTGTGAAAAATGCCAGTGGTAGTTTGATAGGGATTGCATTGAATCTATAGATTGCTTTGGGTAGTAGAGTCATTTTCACAATGTTGATTCTTCCAATCCAAGAACATGGTATATCTCTCCAACTATTTGTATCATCTTTAATTTCTTTCACCAGTGTCTTATAATTTTCTGCATACAGGTCTTTCATCTCCTTAGGTAGGTTTATTCCTAGATATTTTATTCTTTATGTTGCAATGGTAAATGGGAGTGTTTTCTTGATTTCACTTTCAGATTTTTCATCATTAGTATATAGGAATGCCAGAGATTTCTGTGCATTAATTTTGTATCCTGCCACTTTACCAAATTCATTGATTAGCTCTAGTAGTGTTCTGGTAGCATCTTTAGGATTCTCTATGTATAGGATCATGTCATCTGCAAACAGTGACAGCTTTACTTCTTCTTTTCCAATTTGGATTCCTTTTATTTCCTTTTCTTCTCTGATTGCTGTGGCTAAAACTTCCAAAACTATGTTGAATAAGAGTGGTGAGAGTGGGCAACCTTGTCTTGTTCCTGATCTTAGTGGAAATGCTTTCAGTTTTTCACCATTGAGGATGATGTTTGCTGTGGGCTTGTCATATATGGCCTTTATTATGTTGAGGAAAGTTCCCTCTATGCCTACTTTCTGCAGGGTTTTTAGCATAAATGGGTGTTGAATTTTGTCAAAAGCTTTCTCTGCATCGATTGAGATGATCATATGGTTTTTCTCCTTCAATTTGTTAATATGGTTTATCACATTGATAGATTTGCGTATATTGAAGAATCCTTGCATTCCTGGAATAAACCCCACTTGATCATGGTGTATGATCCTTTTAATGTGCTGTTGGATTCTGTTTGCTAGTATTTTGTTGAGGATTTTTGCATCTATGTTCATTAGTGATATTGGCCTGTAGTTTTCTTTCTTTGTGACATCCTTGTCTGGTTTTGGTATCAAGGTGATGGTGGCCTCGTAGAAGGAGTTTGGGAGTGTTCCTCCCTCTGCTATATTTTGGAAGAGTTTGAGAAGCATAGGTGTTAGCTCTTCCTTAAATGTTTGATAGAATTCGCCTGTGAAGCCATCTGGTCCTGGGCTTTTCTTTGATGGAAGATTTTTAATCACAGTTTCAATTTCAGTGCTTGTGATTGGTCTGTTCCTATTTTCTATTTCTTCCTGATTCAGTCTTGGCAGGTTGTGCATTTCTAAGAATTTGTCCATTTCTTCCAGATTGTCCATTTTATTGGCATAGAGTTGCTTGTAGTAATCTCTCATGATCTCTTTTATTTCTGCAGTGTCAGTTGTTACCTCTCCTTTTTCATTTCTAATTCTATTGATTTGAGTCTTCTCCCACTTTTTCTTGATGAGTCTGGCTAGTGGTTTATCTATTTTGTTTATCTTCTCAAAGAACCAGCTTTTAGTTTTATTGATCTTTGCTATCATTTCCTTCATTTCTTTTTCATTTATTTCTGATCTGATTTTTATGATTTCTCTCCTTCTGCTAGCTTTGGGGTTTTTTTGTTCTTCTTTCTCTAATTGCTTGAGGTGCAAGGTTAGGTTGTTTATTCGAGATGTTTCCTGCTTCTTAAGGTGGGCTTGTATTGCTATAAACTTCCCCCTTAGAACTGCTTTTGCTGCATCCCACAGGTTTTGGGTTGTTGTGTCTCCATTGTCATTTGTTTCTAGGTATTTTTTTATTTCCTCTTTGATTTCTTCAGTGATCACTTCATTATTAAGTAGTGTATTGTTTAGCCTCCATGTGTTTGTACTTTTTACAGATCTTTTCCTGTAATTGATATCTAGTCTCATGGCGTTGTGGTCAGAAAAGATACTTGATACAATTTCAATTTTCTTAAATTTACCAAGGCTTGATTTGTGACCCAAGATATGATCTATCCTGGAGAATGTTCCATGAGCACTTGAGAAAAATGTGTATTCTGTTGTTTTTGGATGGAGTGTCCTATAAATATCAATTAAGTCCATCTTGTTTAATGTATCATTTAAAGCTTGTGTTTCCTTATTTATTTTCATTTTGGATGATCTGTCCATGGGTGAAAGTGGGGTGTTAAAGTCCCTAATATGAATGTGTTACTGTCAATTTCCCCTTTTATGGCTGTTAGTATTTGCCTTATGTATTGAGGTGCTCCTATGTTGGGTGCATAAATATTTACAATTGTTATATCTTCTTCTTGGATCGATCCCTTGATCATTATGTAGTGTCCTTCTTTGTCTCTTTTAATAGTCCTTATTTTAAAGTCTATTTTGTCTGATATGAGAATTGCTACTCCAGCTTTCTTTTGGTTTCCATTTGCATGGAATATCTTTTTCCATCCCCTTACTTTCAGTTGTATGTGTCTCTAGGTCTGAAGTGGGTCTCTTGTAGACAGCATATATAAGGGTCTTGTTTTTGTATCCATTCGGCTAATCTGTGTCTTTTGGTGGGAGCATTTAGTCCATTTACATTTAAGGTAATTATCGATATGTATGTTCCTATTCCCATTTTCTAAATTCTTTTGTGTTCGTTATTATAGGTCTTTTCCTTCTCTTGTGTTTCTTGCCTAGAGAAGATCCTTTAGCTTTGTTGTAAAGCTGGTTTGGTGGTGCTGAACTCTCTCAGCTTTTGCTTGTCTGTAAAGGTTTTAATTTCTCCATCTAATCTGAATGAGATCCTTGCTGGGTAGAGTAGTCTTGGCTGCAGGTTTTTCTCCTTCATCACTTTCAGTATGTCCTGCCACTCCCTTCTGGCTTGTAGGGTTTCTGCTGAGAGATCAGCTGTTAACCTTATGGGGATTCCCTTATGTGTTATGTGTTGTTTTTCCCTTGCTGCTTTTAATATGCTTTCTTTGTATTTAATTTTTGACAGTTTGATTAATATGTGTCTTGGCGTATTTCTCCTTGGATTTATCCTGTATGGGACTCTCTGTGCTTCCTTGACTTGATTAACTATTTCCTTTCCCATATT
The DNA here is from genome assembly GCF_949987515.2 of Delphinus delphis. NCBI lineage: Eukaryota > Metazoa > Chordata > Mammalia > Artiodactyla > Delphinidae > Delphinus > Delphinus delphis. Next base: position 43,026,039 of record NC_082700.1, on the reverse strand, counting down.
AGGGAAGTTTTCAACTATAATCTCTTCAAATATTTTCTCAGTCCCTTTCTTTTTCTTTTCTTCTTCTGGAACCCCTATAATTCAAATGTTCGTGCGTTTAATGTTGTCCCAGAGGTCTCTGAGACTGTCCTCAGTTCTTTTCATTCCTTTTTCTTTATTCTGCTCTGCAGTAGTTATTTCCACTATTTTATCTTCCAGGTCACTTATCCGTTCTTCTGCCTCAGTTATTCTGCTATTGATCCCATCTAGAGTACTTTTAATTTCATTTATTGTGTTGTTCATCGTTGCTTGTTTCATTTTTATTTCTTCTAGGTCCTTGTTAACTGATTCTTGCATTTTGTCCATTCTACTTCCAAGATTTCGGATCATCCTTACTATCATTATTCTGAATTCTTTTTCAGGTAGACTGGCTATTTCCTCTTCATTTGTTAGGTCTGGCGCATGTTTATCTTGCTCCTTCATCTGCTGTGTGGTTTTCTGTCTTCTCATTTTGCTTATCCTACTGTGTTTGGGGTCTCCTTTTTGCAGACTGCAGGTTCGTAGTTCCCGCTGTTTTTGATGTCTGTCTCCAGTGGCTAAGGTTGGTTCAGTGGGTTGTGTAGGCTTCCTGGTGGAGGGGACTAGTGCCTCTGTTGTGGAGGATGAAGCTGGATCTTGTCTCTCTAGTGGGCAGGTTCATGTCTGGTGGTGTGTTTTGGGGTGTCTGTGGCCTTATTATGATTTTAGGCAGCCTCTCTACTAATGGGTGGGGTTGTGTTCCTGTTTTGCTAGTTGTTTGGCATAGGTTGTCCAGCACTGTGGCTTGCTGGTCGTTGAGTGAAGCTGGGTGCTGGTGTTAAGATGGAGGTCTCTGGGAGATTTTTGCCGTTTGATATTATGTGGAGCTGGGAGGTCTCTTGTGGACCAGTGTCCTGAAGTTGGCTCTCCTACCTCAGAGGCAGAGCCCTGACTCCTGGCTGGAGCACCAAGAGCCTTTCATCCACACGGCTCAGAATAAAAGGGAGAAAAAGTAGAGGGAATTAGTAGAAGTATGAGGAAAGAAAGAAGGAAAGGAGGGAAGGAAGGAAGGAAGAAAGAAAGAAAGAAAGAAGCAAAGAAGGAAAGAAGGAAAGAAAGGAGGGAGGGAGGGAGGGAGGAAGGAAGGAAGGAGGGAAAGAAGGAAAAACAGAAAGAAAGAAGATACAGTAAAAATAAAATAAAGTATAATAAAGTTCTTGAATTAAAAAATTCTTATTTAGAGAAAAAAAAAAAAAAGGACGGATAGAACCTTAGGACAAATGTTGGAAGCAAAGCTATACAGACAAAATCTTACACAGAAGCATACACATACACCCTCACTAAAAGACGTAAAGGGGGAAAAATCATAAATCTTGCTGTCAGAGACCACCTCCTCAATTTGGGATGATTCGTTGTCTAAAGGATGGAAGGAAGGAAGGAAAGAAAGAAAGAAAGAAAGGACGAAGGTATAGGATGAAGTATAATAACGTTATTAAAATTAAAGTTGATTATTAAGAAAAAAAATTTAAGAAAAAAACATGGACGGATAGAACCCTAGAACAAATGGTGGAAGCAAGACTATACAGACAAGATCTCACACAGAAGCATACACATACACACTCACAAAAAGAGGAAAAGGGGAAAAAATCATAGATCTTGCTCCTAAAGTCCACTTCCTTAATTTGGGATGATTGGTTGTCTATTCATGTATTCCACAGATGCAGGGTATATCAAGTTGATTGTGGAGCTTTAATCCGCTGCTTCTGAGGCTGCTGGGAGAGATTTCCCTTTCTCTTCTTTGTTCTCACAGCTCCCAGGGGCTCAGCTTTGGATTTGGCCCTGCCTCTGCGTGTAGGTCGCTGGAGGGCGTCTGTTTTTTGCTCAGACAGGACGGGGTTAAAGGAGCCGCTGATTCGGGGGTTCTGGCGCACTGAGGCCGGCGGGGAGGGAGGGGCACGGAGTGCGGGGCGGGCCTGCGGCGGCAAAGTCCAGCGTGACCTTGCACCAGCCTGAGGCCCGCCGTGCGTTCTCCTGGGGAAGTTGTCCCTGGATCCCGGGAACCTGGCAGTGGTGGGCTGCACAGGCTCCACGGAAGAGGGGTGTGGAGAGTGACCTGTGCTCGCACACAGGCCCCTTGGTGGCGGCAGCAGCAGCCTTAACGTCTCCCGCCCGCCTCTGGAGTCTGCGCGTTCAGCCGCGGCTCGCGCCCGTCTCTGGGGTCCGCGCTTTTAGCCGCGGCTCGCGCCCGTCTCTGGAGTTCCTTTAAGCAGCGTTCTTAAACCCCTCTCCTCACGCACCAGGAAACAAAGAGGGAAGAAAAAGTCTCTTGCCTCTTCGGCATGTGCAGACTTTTCCCCGGACTCTCTCCCGGCTAGCTGTGGTGCACTAACCCCTTCAGGCTATGTTCAAGTCGCCAACCCCAGTCCTCTCCCTGCGCTCCGTCTGAAACCGAAACCCGAGCCTCAGAGCCTCAGCTCGCAGCCCCGCCCGCCCCGGCAGGTGAGCGAGCCTCAGAGCCTCAGCTCGCAGCCCCGCCCGCCCCGGCGGGTGAGCAGACAAGCCTCTCGGGCTGGTGAGTGCCGGTCGGCACCGATCCTCTGTGCGGGAATCTCCCCGCTTTGCCCTCCGCACCCGTTGCTGTGCACTCCTCCGCGGCTTCGAAGCTCCCGCCTCCGCCTCCCGCAGTCTCCGCCCGCGAAGGGGCTTCCTAGTGTGTGGAAACTTTTCCTCCTTCACAGCTCCCTCCCACTGGTGCAGGTGCCGTCCCTATTCTTTTGTCTCTGTTTTTTTCTTTTTTTCTTTTGCCCTACCCAGGTACGTGGGGAGTTTCTTGCCTTTTGGGAGGTCTGAGGTCTTCTGCCAGCGTTCAGTAGGTGTTCTGTAGGAGTTGTTCCACGTGTAGATGTATTTCTGGTGTATCTGTGGGGAGGAAGGTGATCTCCGCATCTTACTCTTCCGCCATCTTCAAGGTCCCCCCCAATCTTTGTGATCTTGACAGTAAACAGTGTTTTAGTAACATTTAATTATAACATGTCAATGGAGAGCATCATTCTGCCTCTTGGAGAATGTATTTATTCATTACAATACTAGACTGGAGAGCCACACAGTCTTGGGGAAAAATGCAGATTCTTTTCTAAGAGGTAAATATTTAGGATTTATTCTCAACATTAAAATCTGAAACAGTCAATAGATCTGAACCTAATCTTTTAAAATTTAACCGACATAATCTTTAAAATTGAAACATTTAAAAACACCAAAGTTAAGGTTTATTTCAAGAGCATCAATAGGAATACAATTTAAACTGACCCAAATTTCTGAAGTCTATAAAAAGTTGAGTTTTATAAAGCACCCCATCTTCCTCACTTTGGTTTTTCTGTGTCTGGCCATCCACTCTGCACACGAAGAGTGGCCTCTGCCTGCATCTCACCTTGGCAGCTTCTTTCCCTCTTTCAGGTGTCTACTTCTCCAAAAGGTCTTGGACTTATTTGTTTTCTAGTTCTACAACAGTCCCCTCACCTACATCTGCCCTCGATGCATCCCACACTTTTATTCATGATTTTTATCAAACATAATAATATTTTTATGTGTACGTTTGCTTATTTGCTGTCTAATAACCTTCCTAGGTGGTAATTTTCAAGTGGTTATGGACATGATTATGTTGTTCATCATTTTATATAAAGGACCTAATATATTTTCTGGAACTTAATGATTAAGAGGAGAGTTCCATAAGAGGAACTGAATGAATAGTTATGGAATGAGAGAACCATAAGGGAGATAACAGACATTAAATATCATATAATTTTTAATATTGTATACTAAGGGTTAACAATATGAAAACAATGTTGAAGTAGGAAACTCCTAAGCAAGACCCTGAAGACTGCAATAGCACTTGTTACATGTGGCATCTAAAGGTCAGTAAATGCTTCATGAAAGCCTTTTGATAACAGCTGTCATTACAACTTTACTACAAAGTGAGCTATAGTTATAAAAGCACTCATGGGGAATGGTAGGCACTTTGAGACCAAAGGTTTGCTGCTGGAGCTATTTTTACATGTCAGGTCTACTTACAAATAGAGCAGTGAGCAAGACAAATGAAGAGTATGTGCAGACTTGGTGGACAATGACTGTGTGGCTTTTGTTCAAAGTTTGCAATTTATTATTTCAGATCCTGAGCATATTCCCTATAGGACACTGAATATTAAGAAGGGGATATAAATCCACTCCCCCCAAATGTATGACTTGTTCTATTAACAATTGTCTCTAAAATGTAGAGCATTTTTAAAAGTCTAAATTCCTAGATGAAATAGAGAAGTGAATTGCAGCATTTGTAAGACTCAATTCTGAGGGCATTTCTACTCTGTTCCTTGTGCACAACAGAAGAGTAGTTGTGCCTAATTGGGAAGTAAGATTTTGTTTGTCATTTTGGTTTTTATAGCTTGAGAACTCCAGTGGCCAAATAAAGTATGAAAATGTAAAAGAAAAAAACAATGCTAGATAATAGTCACTCAGTCACATTATTTTATAGAGGATGGGTCTGGCACCACGAGGTTAACTGATTTGTCAAATGTTGCATAATTGTATGTATCAAAGGTGGATAATAATCCAGCTGTGAGGACCAAATGAGATGATAGTGCTTAGCAAAGCATAAATCAGATAAACTGATGTGCTGGTATAATTCACATGTAAATTGTGTTCGTGACAGTGTATAAATGTTTTTATTTTGATTAATTTAAAAATCCAATGCCTTTGGTGTTACATACTAGAAAAAGTGCCGAACTGACAGACAGACTCTCTCATTTTGGCAAGTACTTAAACTTCCAGATTTCAATTTCTGTGAATTTTAAAATAAGAGTGTATAAGCTGACAAGACATATTTCATTAATTTAAAAGTCGGGGAGTATGAAGAAAATATTTCATTTATAGCTGATGTTCTCATGTCCTTTATTTATTTACTTTTTGACCCCAAGATTTTTTTTTAATTGAAGTATAGTTGATTTACAATATTGTGTTACTTTCAGGTGTACAGCTTCTGGAGAAATGTCAAACACATCCCAATAATAGGAATGGCTCCGTTAAGTCACTAGATAATACATTTTTCCCCATTTTCCTCCAAAATGGTTTTCTTTTAATATCCACATCCACCTCTGAATCTGTGTACCCAAGTATCTGCTAGTAATTATTTGGAAGACCTTTGTTATAATGGAAACTTGTTCAGTTTGTTCTGAATTTTGTCCCATTTAGCATTAGAAATTACCTCCCAGTTTATTCTTTCTGACCTAATATTTTTAAGGGCCTTGTAAACTGTGAGTCTTTCCTGTGATTTTCTTGCATTTACAGGTATTTTTTGATGTGTGGAAGGTTTGAGTAATAAAGCCTTGAAACATGGTGTCTGCTAAGCTGAAAGTCCTGCTTAAGCAAGGCAAACTTGACTCCACAAAGAAGAACCATGCTTTGTGGGTTGGGCTCTGAGGCTGATCATCAAAGAATAATCTAAGACTATGGAAGAATTGATTGTTTTCTTATATTTAAATGTATGTGAAGGAGAGCAACCTATGGGAAGACAGTATCTGACCAAAGCAAGAATGGGATTCAAAGACAAAAGCTACTGATAGGTCAGTTTAAATGAGTTCACACCTTGGCAGTTCAGGATGGTTTGTGATAAGGAGGTCTGTGAAGGCTGTTGCTCAAGTCCTGAGCCTGGAGAGGTTCTCCTGTGGTTTTTAGGAATGCCGCCCAGACCATGAAGTGGAGTTCAAAGAGTATAGTGAAGTCATAGAGCACAAAGTGTTGTAAGTGGCAACAGCAGGCTGTTCTTTATGCCAATTCTAGTCACGTTTCTAAGAAGTTGTTCATATACATTCCTCTTGGTCTCTGACCCTTCTGTTTTTTTCCGGAAATTTGTGACATAATTCAGAGTCAGGGTCATGCAGAAACCAAGTTTCTAAGTATTTACATGTTCAAGGATCATTGAAAATTTTATTATTACAGAAAAAGATATAATTTTCCTTATTTATAACTCTAAAATCCTTTAAAGACAAGGAATCTAGTATGAAGTTTTCAGTTCACTCCAGAAAAAAGAATATTTGTTCACTCAATATTCTTATCGAAGGCCTTATCAAAAAAAATGATGCTTTGAGATATAGCAGGAGTGTTGGGGTCATTCTTTGAAAATGTGCTACTCATCATACATTTTAAGTTTAATCACATTTTACATCATTATGGAGAGGAAACTGATGTAGCATCTCTCTTCTCAGTATTGAGTGTAAGCTTACAACCAGTGGAAAAAATGAATAATAGAGTTGTTATGTGGTAGAAACTGGATTTGAACTCAAGTCTCACTAAGACTAGTGCATATATTTTAGGCAGAGGTATTTAGTTCCCTTAAAACTGTCAAACCTAAGCCACTGATTTTAAACAAAGTACATATTTGAAGTGTCAGTGATGACCTCTTTCCCCTAACAGTATGATAGAATACTTAGTTTAATTCTTTCATTTTTGACAACTAGCATGTTTCTCAAATAGTTGCTGAATGCCCTATTCAGCAGAAATTCAGTATTGTTTACAAGATTTTTGCTGTTAGTCAGTCCTAGATAACTAAGGCTTGAGTAACTGTGAGCTTAAGCATAAAATCTTCTTAGTCATTTTATCACAAAATCCTCACAAATACTTCTGCCTTTTCCACAATTCAATAAGAAAAAGAATTATATCAATATAGTAAGCACTATTCTACTATGGGTTCAATCAGTTCTCAGCTATCCAAAAAAGAAAAGGAGGGTTTTGGGAGGAGAAGGAATTTCTTCAAGGTTTCTTAATGTATAGTCTCAGCAGAGAAAATATTCAAACTCATATTTGTTTATATGTATTGTTTATAATACATACATATAATAAATACATTGTTTGGCTAATTCCTGGGCCAAAAAGTGATATATGTTTATTTAGCATGTTTATATAATTATATAACTATGCAGTCATATACTCCACAATTTTAAAATTGTATGTTAATCCTACATATAATTTTCTATGCATAGTATATAACATTATGCAATGTATTATGTAATTATAAAATTTCATATGCATTTAATAAATTACTTTATATATATAATTTCATTTTTAAACTTTGTATAGCATATTTATGTATTGTATATTATTCAAACTTTTCCTTCTGAACAGATACTTATCTCTCCTATCTTCATTCCATTTTATACAAAGTATATTTAGAAGCAAGATTGCAATTCTCTGCTTTTTGAGGAATGCAGTCAATGTTTAGACAGATTAACTTAAATTTTGAATAAAACCTCTGAAGGAAAAATCATTTTAACATTTTTGCCAAATAATTATAAATATGTAATATTTAATTTAATAGAAAAATTTAAAATTTAATACGAAAAGAGACAACATTGGAAATTTGTGGTGAGCTAAATTACTTAATTTATATGACAGCCTTGTCTATGATAAAATTAGATAATCTTTAGATTTCAGTTATTTATATTGCTTTACCTCAGTGATACTATATTTCAACATTCACTCTTATAAGATAGGATTGCATATAGAAAAGGTAAATATCATTTGGGAGGATTTTTGTAGGGAGACCAGGATATTACCAAATCGCATGATAAGAACAATGTTAGAACATCAAGAAAACATCTTATTTAACCAGGCTCAAGGTGAATTGCAACTTTCATGCTACTTGATATTTTTATTTTTTCCTTACTCTACTCGTACATCTTTTTCACATCTCTATGCCCCCTTCCACTCCCACCTCTAATAACTAAGATCTCTAGCTAACTAGCTACTGGAAGTAATAAACAACAACCTCCTTGAGGCTAATTGAGTGGATTTTCTTTATAATAATAACCCTATGAGATAGGTCCTGTAATTCACCCCATTTGATAAAAAAGAAATAGGTTCAGAGAGGTAAAGTAACTTGTTTAAAGACAAATAGTTGTTATATAATAGAAACTGGATTTAAACTCAGGACCCACTAACTCTAAAAATCTATACTCTTAACCACTAACTGACATTGCCTGTATAAAGAATTCCTGCATACACATTCACTACTTTGGCACATTGCCAACACCTAAGTGAGAAACTTACTGTCTCCTTATCCACATACTATTCTTGTAAGTCAATCATTGAGATTCTATCCAAACACTTTACATTTTTCAAAGACTGTATTATCCATGTTTATAGCTACATTTTTTTCAACCTAGGTAAATACTGGTATTTTCTCATATGCAAGGATATACTGAGAATCTTTGAATATAGATGGAAAATATAGACAGAGCTGATTTCCCTGTATAAAGGAAGATCATTCCTTATTGATCTTTTCATTTCTCTTAAATTCCAAAATTACAGTGGCTTGAAAACATGATAGTAGAATGATGGTTACCAGGGGATGAGGGAGTCAGGAGGGAGGAAAGGGGAGTTATTTAATGGGTGTAGAATTTTAGATTTGCAAGATGAAAAAGTTCTGGGGAGTTATTTAACAAAAATGTGAATATGCTTAACACTACTGTACTGCACACTTAGATGGTTAAGATGGTAAGTTTTAGGGATCTTTTATCACAATAAAAAAGTAAAATAAAATCACATTAAACTTTAATATATGTTTATTGAAGATATATCATACACAATATAATAATTTATTTTACATGTGCTGAAACCTTAAACGTTATTTTTTCCTAAATCTACATATTTTAGCATATACCTGCACTCCTTAATCCCTAACATATAACATATAACTCTTTCTCCCATTTAATTCTTTCCTTGCTATTCAGCGGATGCCTTCATCTGTACTTGACTGTTGGATATAACGTGCAACATTTAGCAGTTAAATGAATCAGGTAAACAGGGTTCAAGACACAGAATATCATGCTTTTGGGCATGTGAATTTGGGCAGGACACTTTCTTTCTCTTTAGTTTCCTCATTTGTAAATGTAAATACCAAAGGTACTTATTTCAGATATCATGAGAATTAAATGTTATGCATTTGAATATCTTATCACACCTATTGATACATAGGGACCACCAATTGAATAAAATCTAGAGTAATATTAATATTATGTTTTAAATTGTATTGTTCTGTATTCACATTTTTGCTTCTCTGTGGCATGGATCTCAGATTTGCTCTCCAAGGAAAATTATATAATATGAACAAATATAAGGAACTATAAGCAGATGTTTGTGAAACTAATTTCCTTTTCTTCTTGGGCAACAATTGACTAAATTTCTTTGCTTCTTATGAAATTAAAACTACCATAAGACTAAGTTCTGTTTCACTAGATATTGAACACAATTTATGTGGTCTCCTTCTAGCACCAAGCTCATAAAATTCATTATGCCCCATGTTCATTCATTATGCTCAATGTTCTGGTTATTTTTGCAAGTTTGAGATAATACAGCAAATCTAAAAGTTATATGATAAAATGGTGAAACCATAAGATGGAAGGAGTCTATCTAGATAAGAGTCATCTATCAAGTAGAAACATATGTTTTGGGCTTTACATAAACAAGACAAGAACTAACACCTTTTGCTATTTAAATTTTTATAGATTGTGAGGTTTGTTTGTTCTACCTGCTAAATAAAGAAATTGGTACTTTGAAGTAACAGAACAGAGGAATCTCACAAGGCCAGTCAAGCCTAATTTCATAATCACTATGGCTAATGATTGCTGTGTATCTCAAATGCTTCCCTTTTATGAATGAGTCTTTATGATAATTGTCCTGGACTCTCCCACCATTGTTAATTGGTCAAGAGGCAGTAGAAACCTTGTCTTTTTAGTTCATGTGTTTCAAGAGTAAGGGAAGCAAGTCAGGTTGTAATAGAGAGGACTTCATCAGATGGAGAGCCTGAGATTAAGCTGAATGCAATAAGTAGAGGGGACCTTAAAAAGTCTCCTTGGGGAAATGATGAGCATGTTGTTTTATGTACAGAAAAATGTTAAAATAAAGAATTGGTATCAAGAAGAGAAGATTGTGGTATAAATTGGCTAGCTGTTCATATAAATTATTTCCTCTTATTTCTAGATACAGCAATTAGACTTCTGTCTAGTTGGCATTGTCATGTGACTGTATTCACCACAGGGGAAGTATTCAGTGGATTGCACATAGGTAATTTTTGAAAGCCAGCCATGAATGTCAGATATAGGGTTTAATGTGGAATTCAATGAGATGGTTCTAAAATTTATATGTAAGAGCTAAAAGCCACAAATAGGCCAAAGCAAGACATTCCTAAAAGGTAAATTGAGAAATTAAGTTGATGTGGTATAGTGCAGGAAGACACGCCAATGGAATAGAGAGACCAGAAAGAGATCTACACATGTATAGAAACTATTCAATATGTAGTGCTAGGGCATTTGGGTACGAAGAAAGAGAAAAAGTGAAACTGTATCTCTACATTATACAACATCTGAAAATGCACTACAGATGAATTAAAGACAATGTTTTCAGAGAAAATATGAAATAATATTCTTATGACCTTGACATGGGAAACAATTTTTGGGACAAGACAAAAAATTGCTATGTATATTGAAGCAGGCCAATCGTTTCATACATTAAAATTAATAAATTCTGTAAGTTAAAAGGCATATTAATGACATAAAAACTGCCATAAAATGGAACAAATTATAGCATATGTAATTGACAAAGGATTTTTATTTAAAATCTATAAAGAACTCTAATAAATCAATAAGAAACAAACAAGCTATTTGGAAAATGGTTAAAAGACAGGAATTAACAGAAAGAACCATCCCAAGTGGTCCATAACATTTGAAAAGATATTCAACCTCTTTACTAGTTATGAAATGTACATTAGAATGCCCATAACAAACAATATCAGATCTACCAAACTAGGAACAATTCAAAGTTTTCTCAGTACAAAATATTGTTATGGATGTATAGGAATGGCAACTCTCACTAAAACTGGGGAAACTACAAATTAGATGAAGTTAAAAAAAATTTTAATGTATCTTGTATACTCTACCATTCCTTTTTATCATATATTCCTTTTTATCTGTATATTCCTTTTTATCTATATACTCTAAAGAAATTATGTTACATATGCACCAGGAGATATTTATAAGAATACTTATGCAAAGGCATTCATACCAGCAAAACTTTTACTATAACACAAATGTCCATTAAATGCAATGGAAATTTTAAAATGTGGTATATTAATATGATGAAATATTATACATAGGTGAAAATTTGCATGGAAAAATATCCAAAAAATGAGTAAAAGATGTAAACCAAAGAAATACAATTTTATACCATTTGTATTAATTTGAGAAACATGGAAACTAAATAACCTATTGTTTAGGAATTTTTTCAGAGTTGAGAGAACTCTAAAGAAAATTAAGGAATAATTATTTTAATCAAATAAGTTAGGTATCTTGCTTGCAAAAAAATCACAGCAACTTTACAGAATTTAAGCCCATTTTTTGCTAATGCAAAGTTCAATGCAAATGAGGGCATCATCTATATGGTGAAATACAAATCCAGGTTGTTTGATCTTGTGCCCTACCAGTTTTTCTTAGCAGAAGACAAAAGAGAATTGAGTGAGTACTACACAGAATTTAACATGGCTTCATGGAGAAGTAAGAAATTTCACTGCCAGTCATATCTCAGTTTTTAGTAGTACATAGCCTTGCCTACCTGTTGGATAGGGAAAGGGAATGGAAAATTTTCCCTCTCAAAGGTCCAGGTAGAAAAAGTACACAAGGGATTGATGAGCAGTATTAATGTCTACCAGACCAATTAACACAAAATCCAGCATAAAAGTTCTCTAGAAGGAGAGGTAGGGAAGGAGGAGGGGATATGTATATGGGAGGGGAGCAAATCAGGGAGGGGAGGCTTCAAAGCTATCAGAAATATTCTTTTTTTCATCCTTTTTTAAGTGTAGGTAGTGGGTAAATGTGTTTCCATTTAATGATTATTATATAAGCTATATATATATACTTTTGTATGTATGACATGCTTCAAAATAAAAAATATAATATGCACATTATATATATGATATGGTATGTCATATATCACAAAATATTATAATATGGTAAGTAGATTAATGAATACTAGAGTGTCGACATATTATCGCACAAAACTGTGAGTATGTTACATGACAAAAAGAATTTAGCAGTTGTGATTAAGGTTAAGGACCAGAGATGGGGAGGTTATCCAGGAGTATCGAAGTGAGCCCAACCTAATCTTATGGATCCTTAAAAACGGGAGAACATTTCCCAGTTGTGGTCAGAATAAGATGTAATACCGAAGGGTCAGAGATCTGCAACTCTGCTTCCTTTACAGATGAAGGAAGGAGACTACACACAGCTTCTAGAGGTTGGAAAAAGGCAAGAAAGAGGATTCTCCCATAGGGGCTCCAAAGGAACATGGCTCTGCCCACAGCTTGATTTTAGCCTCAAGTTAGACCTACAGAACTACAGTTAATAAATTTGTGTTTTTTTAATTCTATAAGTTTGTGATAATTTGTTATGGCAACAATGGGAAACAAATATATACTTATACACACACATATGTACACATATGTACATACACACTACTTTCATAAACAAATGTATGTTTTACTGCAATAAGATGGATACCTGAAATTATTCTGGTATTCTGTTCCCAATTTTTGCCGTATACAGAAATCATCCTAATGTATGGTTCATTAATGTGTTTTGAAGAAGGCTAATTTTTTTCCAATCTAGTTTTTACTGAAATGTTCAAAACAATAAAAAGCACCAAGAAAAATTTAGAAAATCTGGGATATGGATGTGTAAAAATATAGCAAGATATCACTTCTAGGTCAAAGAGCATGAAGTAATCAACTTTCCCAAGAACAGGGCAGTCAGAATGTCAAAACTGATGAAAGTTAAAGTTGACTGAAGAAATGGCTGTTAAAATTGTTCAATCAGGGAACCTGTAGCAAAACAAACAAAAAAATATTGTAACTTTTTTTTTCTGTTAAAAGGATTTGTAGAAATAAGCACAAAATTTGGAAAGGCAGACAACTACAGGACAGAAATTTGGATATAAAATACAGCATATGTCTGGAAGCCAAGGAGCAATGATTTATTTTCTTTAAGGACTGTATGTGGGAAGAATACTCCCAATTATTTATGGGAGCAGAGAAATGGATCTAATTGAAAACAAGAGATGTATGCTAACACTGCTTGAGCATTTTGATTACAGGTTACTTCCGCAATTTTCTTCCTTTTGTTTTCATGCATTGTACTAAGATTTAAAGTTATTATTCTTGTTTAGTTTCCCATCCTAAATCAAAAATTATTGAGTTTAGATACGTGGGTTATGGACTGTCCTCAAATTGCCTTGAACTTTGTGAAACTCCATTTAAATATTTTTTTATATGTGACTCCATTTGTTTACCAAGAAAAGACATAAACTTTCACTATTTAAAAAATTTTTTTTAGACTGAGGGATTTTATTTTTTAACACCTTTATTAGAGTATAACTGTTTTGCAATGGTGTGTTAGTTTCTGTTTTACAACAAGTGAATCAGCTATACGTATACATATATCCCCATATCTCCTCCCTCTTGCGTCTCCCTCCAATACTCCCTATCCCACCCCTCTAGGTGGTCACAAAACACCGAGCTGATCTCCCTGTGCTATGTGGCTGCTCCCCCCAAGCTATCTATTTTACACTTGGTGGATATATAAGTCCATGTCAATCTCTCACTTCATCCCAGCTTGCCATTCCCCCCTCCCAATGTCCTCAAGTCCATTCTCTACATCTGTGTCTTTATTCCTGTCCTGTCCCTAGGTTCTTCAGAACCATTATTATTTTAGATTCCATATATATGTGTCAGCATACGGTATTTATTTTTCTCTTTCTGACTTACTTCACTCTGTATGACAGTCTCTAGGCCAATCCACCTCACTACAAATAACTCAATTTCATTTCTTTTTTTATGGCTGAGTAATATTCCATCACATATATGTGTGACATCTTTTTTATCCATTCATCTGTCAGTGGACACTTAGGTTGCTTCCATGTCCTGGCTATTGTAAATAGAGCTGCAATGAACGTTGTAGTACATGACTCTTTTTGAATTATGGTTTTCTCAGAATATATGCCCAGTAGTGGGATTGGTGGGTCATATGGTAGTTCTATTTTTAGTTATTTAAGAAACCTCCATACTGTTCACCATAGTGGCTATATCAATTTACATTCTCACCAACAGTGCAAGAGGGTTCCCTTTTCTCCACACTCTCTCCAGCATTTGTTGTTTGTAGGTTTTTTGGTGATGGCCAATCTGACTCCTGTGAGTGTCTTATAGTTTTCTGCATAAAGGTATTTTGTCTTCTTAGGTAGGTTTATTCCTAAGCATTTTATTCTTTTTGTTGCAATGGTAAATGGGAGTGTTTTCTTAATTTCCTTAAGTTTCCTTAATTTCTCTTTCAGAATTTTCATCATTAGTGTATACGAATGCAAGAGATTTCTGTGCATTAATATTGTACCCTTCTACTTTACCAAATTCACTGATTAGCTCCCGTAGTTTTCTGGTAGCATCTTTAGGATTCTCTATGTATAGTATCATGTCATCTGCAAACAGTGACAGCTTTACTTCTTTTTTTCCATTTTGGATTCCTTTTATTTCTTTTTCTTCTCTGATTACTGTGGATAAAACTTCCAAAACTATGTTGAATTATAGTGATGAGAGTGGACAACCTTGTCTTGTTCCTTCTCTTAGAGGAAATGGTTTCAGTTTTTCACCATTGAGAAGAATGTTGGCTGTGGGTTTGTCATATATGGCCTTTATTATGTTGAGGTAAGTTCCCTCTATGCCTACTTTCTGGAGGGTATATATCATAAATGGTGCTGAATTTTGTCAAAAGATTTTTCTGCATCTGTTGAGATGATCATATGGTTTTTAATCCTTCAACTTGTTAATATGGTGTTCCACACTGATTTGCACATATTGAAGAATCCTTGCATTCCTGGGATAAACCCCACTTGATCATGGTGTATGATCCTTTTAATATGCTGTTGGATTCTGTTGCTAGTATTCTGTTGAGGATTTTTGCATGTGTGTTCATCAGTGATATTGGCCTGTAGTTTTCTTTCTTTGTGACATCTTTGTCTGGTTTTTGTATCAGGGTGATGGTGGCCTCATAGAATGAGTTTTGGCATGTTCCTCCCTCTGTTATATGTTGGAAGTGTTTGAGAACGATAGGTGTTAGCTCTTCCCTAAATGTTTGATAGAATTCACATGTGAAGCCATCGGGTCCTGGGCTTTTGTTGGGAGATTTAAATTTATAAATTTTGTTGGGAGATTTAAATTTTGTTGGGAGATTTAAATTTATAAATTTAAATTTATAAATTTCCCTCTTAGAACTGCTATGGCTGCATCCTGTAGGTTTGGGGTCATCGTGTTTTCATTGTCATTTGTTTCTACATATTTTTTTATTTCCTCTTTGATTTCTTCAGTGATTTCTTGGTTATTGAGGAGTGTATTGTTTAGCCTCCATGTGTTTGTATATTTTACAGCTTTTTTCCTGTAATTGACATCTAGTCTAATAGCATTGTGGTCAGAAAAGATACTTGATATGATTTCAATTTTCTTAAATTTACCAAGGCTTGATTTGTGACCCAGGATATGATCTACCCTGGAGAATGTTCCATGAGCACTTGAGAAGAAAGTGTATTCTGTTTCTTTTGGATGTAATGTCCTATAAATATCAAGTCCATCTTGTTTAATGTATCATTTAAAGCTTGTGTTTCCTTATTTATTTTCATTTTGGAAGATCTGTCCATTGGTGTGTGTGAGGTGTCAATGTCCCCTACTATTATTGTGTTACTGTCAATTTCACCTTTTATGGCTGTTTACATTTTCCTTGTGTACTGGGGTGCTCCTATGTTGGGTGCATAGATATTTACAATTGTTATATCTTCTTCTTGGATTAATCCCTTGATCATTATGTAGTGTCCTTCTTTTTCTCTTGTAATAGTCTTTATTTTAAAGTCTCTGTTTTCTGATATGGGAATTGCTACTCCAGCTTTCTTTTGATTTCCATTTGCAATGAATATCTTTTTCCATTCTCTCACTTTCAGTCTGTATGTGTCCCTAGGTGTGAAGTGGGTATCTTGTAGACAGCATATATACAGGTCTTATATTTGTATCCATTCAGCCAGTCTATGTCTTTTAGTTGGAGCATTTAATCCATTTACATATAAGGTAGTTATTCATATGTATGTTCCTATTACCGTTTTCTTTAATTGTTTTGAGTTTATTATTGTAGGGTTTTTTTATCTTGTGTTTCCTGTCTAGAGAAGTTCCTTTAGCATTTGTTGTAAAGCTGGTTTAGTGGTGCTGAATTCTTTTAGCTTTTGCTTGTCTGTAAAGGTTTTAATTTCTCCATCAAATCTGAATGAGATCCTTGCTGGGTAGAGTAATCTTGGTTGTAGGTTTTCTCCTTCATCACTTTAAATATGTCCTTCCTCTCCCTTCTGGCTTGCAGAGTTTCTGCTGAAAGATCAGCTGTTAACCTTATGGGGATTCTCTTGTATGTTATTTGTTGTTTTTCCTTACAGCTTTTATTATTTTTTCTTTGTATTTAATTTTTGATAGTTTGTTTAGTATGTTTCTTGGTGTTTTTCTCCTGGTATTTATCCTGTATAGGACTCTCTGCACTTCCTGGACTTGATTGACTATTTCTTTTCCCATATTAGTGAAGTTTTCAATTGTAATCTCTTCAAATATTTTTACAGTCCCTTTCTTTTTCTCTTCTTCTTCTGGGACACTTATAATTTGAATGTTGGTGTGTTTAATGTTGCCTCAGAGGTCTCTAAGACTGTCCTCAATTCTTTTAATTATTTTTTTCTTTATTCTGCTCTGCAGTAGTTATTTCCACTACTTTATCTTCCAGGTCATTTATCCATTGTTCTGTCTCAGTTATTCTGCTCTTGATTCCTTCTAGAGAATATTTTATTTCAATTATTGTGTTGTTGATCATTGTTTGTTTGCTTTTTAGTTCTTCTAGGTCCTTGTTAATCATTTCTTGTATTTTCTCCATTCTATTTCCAAGATTTTGGATCATCTTTAGTGTCATTACTCTGAATTCTTTTTCAGGTATTTCTCTTCATTTGTTTGGTCTGGTGGGTTTTTACCTTGGTCCTTCATCTGCTGTGTGTTTCTCTGCCTTCTCGTTTTGCTTAACTTACTGTGTCTGGGGTCTCCTTTTCACAGGCTGCAGGTTCCCGTTGTTTTTGGTGTCTGTCTCCAGTGGCTAAGGTTGGTTCAGTGGGTTGTGTAGGCTTCCTGGTGGAGGGGACTAGTATTCTGGTGGGTGAGGCTGGATCTTGTCTTTCTGATCATCAGGACTGTGTCTGGTGGTGTGTTTTGGGGCGTCTGTGGCCTTATTATGATTTTAGGCAGCCTCTGTGCTAATGGGTGGGGTTGTGCTCCCGTCTTGCTAGTTGTTTGGTATTGGGTGTCCACACTCTATATTCCTGGTTGTTGAGTGGGGCTGGGTCTTAGTGTTGAGATCGAGATCTCTGGGAGAGCTTCTGCAGTTTGATATTATGTGGAGCCGGAGGTCTCTGGTGAACTACTGCCCTGAATTCTGCTCTCCCACCTCAGAGACACAGTCATGACACCTGCCTGGAGCACCAAGAACCTGTCAGCCACATGGCTCAGAAGAAAAGGGAGCAATAAAAAAAGAAAGAAAATAAAAAGAAATATAGTTATTAAAATTAAAAATTAAAAAGTAATAATAAAGAAAGTAAGAAGAAAGAAAGAAGATAGAAACCAAACCAAAGATCAAATCCACCAATGATAACAAGCACTAAAAACTATACTAAAAAAGAAAAGAAAAAAAAAAGGACAGAGAGAACCCTAAGATATATGGTAAAAGTAAAGCTATACAGACAAAAGCACACAAAGAAGCATGCCCATAAACACTCACAAAAAGAGAAAAAGGAAAAGAAATATGTATATCTATATTAAAAAAAAAGGAAGAGAACACCCAAATCAATAAACAAATCTACCAATGATAATAAACTCTAAATACTAAACTAAGATAAACATAAAACCAGAAACCAGTTAGTCATATGCAGCAAACCCTAAGTCTACAGTTGCTCCCAAAGTCAACTACCTCAATTTTGGGATGATTCATTTTCTATTCACATATTCCATAGATGCAGGGCACGTCAAGTTGATTGTGGAGATTTAATCCGCTGCTCCTTAGGCTGCTGGGAGAAATTTCCCTTTCTCTTCTTTTTTCGCACAGCTCCTGGGGTTCAATTTTGGATTGGCTCTTCCTCTGTGTGTAGGTCACCTGAGGGTGTCTGTTCCTGCCCAGACAGGATGGGGTTAAAGGAGCAGCTGTTAGGGGCCTCTGGCTCACTCAGTCTGGGGAGAGGAAGGAGTACAGAATGCAGGCTGAGCCTGCAGTGGCAGAGGCCAGCATGATGTCACAACAGCTGGAGTGTCACCAGGTGTTCTCCCAGGAAAGCTGTCCCTGGATCACAGGACCCAGGTAGTGATGGGCTGCACATGCTCCCAGGAGAGGAGGCGTGGATAGTGACCTGTGCTTGCACTCAGGCTTCTTGGTGGCTGCAGCAGCAGCCTTAGCATTTCATGCCGTCTCTGGGGTCCGTGTTGATAGCTGTGACTCTTGCCCATATCTGGAGCTTGTTTAGGCAGTGCTCTGAATCCCCTCTCCTCACACACCCCAAAATAATATTCTCTTGCCTCCTAGGCAGGTTCAGACTTTTTCCCGACTCCCTCCCGGCTAGCTGTGGTACACTAGCCCCCTTCAGGCTGTGTTCACACAGCCAACCCGAGTCCTCTCCCTGGGATCCGACCTCCAAGCCAGAGACTCAGATCCCAGCCACCACTCACCGAGGTGGGTGAGCAGACAAGCTTCCTGACAGGTGAGCAGACAAGCCTCTCAGGCTGGTGAGTGCTGGTTGGCAGCAATCCTCTGTGAGGCAATCTCTCCACTTTGCCCTCTGTACCCCTGTTGCTGCGCTCTCCTTCATGGCTCTGAAGCTTCCCCCACCCCGTGACCCCCCATCTCCACCAGTGAAGGGGCTTCCTAGTGTGTGGAAGCTATTCCTCCTTCACAGCTCCCTCCCTGAGGTGCAGGTCCCATCCTTATTCTTTTGTTTCTGTTTTTTCTTTTTTCTTTTGCCCTACCCAGTTATGTCGGGAGTTTCTTGCCTTTTGGGAAGTCTGAGGTTTTCTGCCAGCATTCAGTAGGTGTTCTGTAGGAGTTGTTCCACATGTAGTTGTATTTCTGATGTATTTATGGGGAGAAAGTTGATCTCCACGTCTTACTCTTCCACCATCTTGAAGGTCTCCCTCAACTTTCACTATATATATTATTTTTTTTACTTCTTTTTTTTTTTTTTTTTTTTGCAGTACGCGGGCCTCTCACTGCTGTGGCTTCTCCCGTTGCAGAGCGCAGGCTGTGGATGCACAGGCTCAGCGGCCATGGCTCATGGGCCTAGCTGCTCTGTGGCATGTGGGATCTTCCCAGACCGGGGCACGAACCTGTGTCCCCTGCATCGGCAGGCAGACTCTCAACCACTGCGCCACCAGGGAAGCCCTTTTTTTTGAAGATCTATAATGTATTCCATCTGAATGAAGAATCCAAGAATTAAATAGCCTCCTTGAACATTATCATATGGATAAATGACTCTGGAACAAGGTTTTGGAAAAGGAAAATAAAAGCCATCTTGTATTTCTAAAGGTCTAAAGGGAAAAACAAATATAATTACTGTTGTGTGCATGCAACCTTCCTCCTGAGTGTAATTTGTATTTTGACAATGATGCCAGTGTGTGCTGGGGGGTTTGGTCTTTTTTTTTCTCTGTGTGAAGGAAAAAAGTAATCTCTCCTTGTATTCAGAGGATTAAAACTCAATACTATTTGCTTAAACTGTTACACTGAGTTAAAGTTTGAACATAAAAAACAAAATAAAAATAAAATATGCATCTTCAAAGCTTTCGTATATAAAAAAAGAAGCACCCAATATCTGATGTGTAAACTACCTTCCTTTCTGAGCCCTTAATATGACTGATATCTTTACCATTTTATTTATTTAAACTAAGATCCAAAAATTAAGTACATTAAGAGTATATTCAGAAATTTAAAATTAGTCTACACTAATTTTTCCAGGTGAGCCTGGAAGAGAGAAACTTTATCAATCAACATGAATAGAGCAGTGGAACAGGCTGGCAGCATCTTCAGTGTTCTCCATTCCTCTTGCTGGATACATAGTAACAGTAAGAACAGTTCTCCAGCTTGTTAGGGGCATATGACTAGGTCTTCTAAGGGAATATGTAGTCCTAAAATATCCTTAGAGATCCACAGCTCCTGCTGTGTTCCCTGTTCATGAAGCTGGAAACCAAAGGCTGAATTGGAGAAAACACAAGATGGGAGGTGGGACCTTGGCACCATCATTTAGAGAAGAGTCGCCCTGGAAAAATATTATGTGTGTTTGTTTTCAAGAAGCCAATGCTATTTGACTACTGCACAAAAAATAAACAGTCTTAAACAAATAAAACCTACTGCAAGTGATATTTTATATGAAAGGAAAGAATGGGCATGTGAAAATTGGGACAGCAGAGAGCCATTTCTTAGGTTATAGAAACAGATTTTCAGGGCTTGCACTGTGCAGACTGCACTAGAGTAGGGAAAACTTACATACGTGTATAAGTGGAGGTGTCAGTGTTATGGTATAAGCAGGGAGAAGAATCCTTTCTAAAGCCTGTCAGGAATTTCAGGAAGTGAACTTGCATGGTGTACTGGAATAAGTTCCAGGTAGAGAGAAGTGTACTGCCGATGGCAGGCATTGACTAATCGGTATGACTCACACTTGCTGCATCAATAGAATCACCTGGGACTCTTGTTAATAATTGAGTTTCCTGAATTAGATTCTCCAGGAGGCCCTGAGACCAGTATTTTTAAGCCAAGCCACCCAACTGACCCCCATGATGAGGCAAGTTTGATAACATCAGTGTACACCAACAGGGACTGATCTTTGGGGGTAATACATAAGCTGTGTCAAGTCAGTCAGTCCACTAGACTTCTCCAGGATTCTTGTAGATCAGTCCTATTTTTTTGTTTATTCTGTCTCTGCTTTATGGAAATATCTCTCAAGTTTCAGTTGTTAAATCCTTGTTATTTAAAAATCTTGCTCTCTACTGACCAAAATTTCAAGCTCTGACTCTGAGGAGGTTAAACTTTCTAAACAAACAGGTTGTGACAATGGGCGTATCTTGGAGCACCAAGTGACAACTGTGAAAATAATTCACTATTAATGTTCATACACCTGTAAATGGCAAGTGCATTTGGCCTATTAACTTTTCATCATGCTGTCAGTGGCCATGGGACCCAGAAAGACAGCCTTTCTCAAAATGC
Source organism: Delphinus delphis (assembly GCF_949987515.2). Classification (NCBI taxonomy): domain Eukaryota; kingdom Metazoa; phylum Chordata; class Mammalia; order Artiodactyla; family Delphinidae; genus Delphinus; species Delphinus delphis. The sequence continues at coordinate 43,004,656 of NC_082700.1, read as the reverse complement.
CATGCTTTACATCCCTTGTGGAGACTCAGCCTCTCTAACGTGGAGCACTTAGCTCAAGGGAACATTTAGAGAGAGAGGGAGAGGGAAGGGGAGGAGACCAAAAAGAAAAAAAAAAGAGATGCAGACAAATAAAAATACTTTAATGTTTACCTAAATTTTAAATCATCTGTGTTGTATTCCTTCCAGGGAAACTTATAAAAGTTTAGTCTTATGAAGTTAATTAAATATTTCAAACAATATATCAATATATGTTTTTTCTATTTTAGATCTGAGTGGTGAAAATGTATGCCACTTTTGAAGGTCAAATTTTAAAATCTGGAAAGGCAGCTCTAAAAAGTAACATTAATGCTTCCCTGGTGCTAGTTTTGTGGTTGAGTCACTGCTGACTCTAAAGCAATCCACAGTGTCTCGTGAGGAATAATACGATGTGGGCATGTACATAATCGTTGCCCTACAAGTGAGACACCACCTAGTAGAACTTATAATTCTCAGTGTATACTTTTCCCTTTGGAACTTTAATACATTTTTAAAATTTGCTGTTGAGAGTGGATTGTAGTTTTTTTACTCTGTCATTATAGCACCAGAAAATGAAACAATGGGTTTGGCTATGTAACCCCAGGGATTACAGTATTAAAAACAAAACAGAACAGAATGAACACCAAAAGCTGCAAGAACATTTTCTGTTGAGATAATATTTTCATGATTTTTGTTTTTAGCTTGGAAACAATAATGAAAAATGCCATACTAGTTATTGAAATCAAAAGATCTAGGGGAAAGCCTAAAACATCTTTATTGAAAACTGAGAAATTTGTCTTTTTCCTTCTTTTAAGAAGATGGGGTTAAAAGTTTATTCTGACCTTTTAACTTCTAGCCTATTCAGAGATTTGAGATGACAGTTTAATATTATGTGAATAAATAGTATCAAGACCCTTTCTATCAGTTATCTGATTACCATCAGCCCATTTCATCCATGTCAAATGTACTAGTCTGTTCTATTCTAGGTATATAATATATTATAGTTATAATATTCATATATGATCAATAATATATATAACATATTATGATTTTAATACATATTATAGTTACAATAGGGCAAAAGATCAAAACTACAATTCATGGTAACTTGAGTTTATATGCATATGTCTAATGTTAGGGATTATAATAAATGTTCTTTTTTGAAAAAATATATCTAAAATACTGTCTAAACTTAGAAACATAGAAATTATATTCTCTGTAACACTTCCCTTACTCCAAAAAAAGATGGGCTTTTTGCAAGTGTCTTACGTTGGGTTTCTTTGCAAACCTTTTTATCTCAGAAGAGTTTACACTTAAGAACAAGAAACTAAAGCACCAAGTCAGCTCTATGTCTTTTGCATCCACCAGCATGGCTGGCACTGGTACCTTTCATGTGGATTGGGCAATAAGATTTCCCTCTTCACAAATATACACACTTAATCTTTCCCAGGCCAACTGAAGGCTACCATTAAAGATGCATTATTCAGAGAAGTAGTGCTTTATTTAAAAACACAAAATTCTGTAGCAGTGTAACAATATTTCAATTAATTATTCTTTTCTTTTCACAGTATTTATTTTATTTCAAGGATATTATTACAGCTCTCAGAGGTGAATACTTGTAATTAGTCATTCATTCACTCTCTTCTAAGAGTTTATGGATTTTAAAATTATGTTTTTTGGTTATTTATTGTTTTTTTTTTTGTTTGTTTCTTTTGAAGAAAAGAAGAAGGATAGCTCAGGACTCTGGTTTTGATTTGTTTTATTTATTTCGAAGAAAAGAAGGATTGCTCAGGGCTCTGAATCCCTGAATCATTTGAACAGTCATCTGTCACTGTTCTAGGATCCCTAGAGAAAAATGGAATATGAAAAAAAAAAAAAAAACAGGAAACTGCACATCATTTGTTAGCCTAAGTCTCAATTTCAATTCCCAATGTAAAACCCATGTCATGCTAAACTGGCCTTGGACCAAGCAGGATTTCATAGTGACCTAATATGTAGGTCCAGAGAGACAAGACTGAATAATGTCCTTTCCTCAGAAACTCCCTCTGTCTACCACCTCCTATATCTGATCAAGATCAAATCCCACATAGTCTACCTTCTAAATATCTATAGTCTGCTCAATTCTTATTACCCCTACTAACATTCCTCTTATCCAGGCCATTACACTCTCTCTACAATATTCAGCAACCTCCTACAGAGCCCTAGCACTTCCTCTTTTGTCCCCATCTGATCTATTCTCAATGTCTTCTTTTAGCTGAATATTTTGCCATCAGTTTTTTGTGGGTTTTTTTTTTTTTGGTCATCATGTTTTACTCTAGACTCTATAAATGCTGCTTATGTGCTGGAGTATTCCTCTTTGTTCATCTTTCACTCAGCTCTCATCATGGAAGTTAGTATCTTTTAGAAATTTTTACTCTATGTTAGGGAATTCTGCTATAGGCTTACTATACTTTTCTTATTGTAGCCACATAGGAGTACCCAAAATGTTAGTCCTTATATTTCTATGTAACTAACAAACTCTGTAAACTCTGTGGGTCAGGGATCAAATGTATCTTGCTCAAATATGCAAATACCTAGGGGGAGTGACTGGCAAATACACTTATCTGTGGAAAAATGTTGATGGATAGCGAAGAAAGTATGGAAAATTGAAAGGAAAGAAAAATAAGGGACAGGAATAGAAATTGCTTGGTTGCAGAAAGTTTAACACTCCTTCCCCTCAATGTTCAAACCCTGTAACATGACCCTGTTGTAGCCTTGGCTTTGACATATGCCAGGATTCCTTCTTAGAGATATATTGGGGGTGGGGTGGAGATAGGGAAGGGACACTAGAGCCAATTTTAAAAGTTAGATTTAATGTTAAATGTAATTAGTAGCTTAGTGATTAAGAAGGGGGTCTCTGGAGTCAAACTATTAGATTCATTACTAAGCTATATGACTTGAAGCAGATTACTAAACCTCTCTGTGACACAATTTACTCTTCTGTAATATGAAAATTAATAGTCTCTAATATATAAAATCATTTTGAAGATTAAGTGAGATTATATAATATACATATAAAGTACTTAGAAAAGTGCCAAAGAGACATTGATATAAATTTATTAACTATGAGAATCTAAATAGTATATTAAATTATGCAGACCTTGAAAGGTTAAACTGCTTTCTAAGGAAGAGTAATGAAGAATAAATGTTACATATATGAAAGTTAAGACATAAAACAATAAATTAAATGCTCATGAATCAACCATGCAACTTAAGAGCTTAAACACTACCAATAACTTTTGAGAGCTGACAACAACATAATTCCCTGTCCCTGTGTTAAATAGAACTAAAGAATTATACTGCTTTGTCCCTTTTAATCTAAAACAGTCTCTGCCTCATATTGTTTTTCCTTTTTTCTCTTCTTTTTTTTTTTTTTCTTTGTCAGGGGAAAGCCAGTTTTATTGAGCAAAGTTCTCAGGACCTGGGGTTTAGGTCTCCCCTGGTTTGCCGTCATAAACATTCTTGAAAGGTTAAAACCAGTTATCTTGTGTCATAACTCAAATCGTATATTTATACAGTTGTTTATTAAGTTAGATTCAAGTTAAAAATATCAGCAAGAATACTTCATTATTAGTGTTGTATATATCCCATAATATCACATCAGGAAGTACATACTACCAGTTTTTACCATTATTAGTGATAATATGAACCCTTTGTTAAAATTACGTCTGCCATATTTCTCTATTTTAAAAGTAACTTTCTTCTTTACAATTAAAACTGAATCTATTGGATGATACTTTAAGTCAGTGACCTTTTAATAAATGGTTTTCTCATACATTAATGATATTTTTCTAAATTAAATACTATACTGGGAGTTGTACAGTCATGGTTTTATAATTCCATCATTTATTTATTGGCTGGCATACTTTTATAAAGCAGAACTTTCACATTTGTTTTCCCCCTTATCTCTTTCTCTGACTTTCTTTATGTGTATCACTAAAGGTGCACAGATTTACTTCACTTGAAATTTACAAAGAAATATTTGATAGTATAGCCTTGCTTTTATTAAAAAGTTTCAGAGAGGTAGAGAGACAGACTGTAATTTGAGTCATGTGTATACTAAAGAAAGGAAATATGAGAATAAATTACTAGGTAAAATTAGACAATAAGGTTCTATGATTATGATTAACCTGAAGTTGAAATATATTTCTTATGATTCAGCAGCCAGTAACAGGAAATGACGAAGCCATATACATAACACCATGTTATTGTTGATGAAACCATAATTACCAAGACTGCTCTTAATTGAGGTGACACTACTCCAAGAAATGAAGTAAAATCATAGTTAGAAAACAAGATTTTAGTGTAGGAGCTGAATAGTACTAATAATAAAACACAAAATTATGATTCTTACATGAATCTATTATTAAATTTAGGTTAAGATATTTGTAAAAGTTGAAACTTAACTGGAATATTAAAAGTGCTTTTTCTAAACTACTAAGGTTGAATAACATTTTGAAGAACACTTTTTACAGAATTTTTATAGTATTTGGTAGAAAAACTACCTAAAAAGCTTAAATTGTAGTCTTAAATTTAATTTAATACCTACTGCCTAGTCTTTAACACTCTACTGGAATAGGGATTATTATTTTCCATACCTTTTATGTGAGACATGTGAGGAAACTGATAGGCTTCAGAGTTTAAAGTGACAAAATTCACTGAGATAATCAAATTATAATGTCATATAAGTAATGGGTGCTCAACACCAACCCAGGAAGTCTTATTACTTTATGCATACTCATAAACCTTGTGATATATTGCTATCTGTTTTTTTAAAGCAAACCTGCTCATCTTCATCTGCCCCTTTTGGGTTCAGTTGTACCACATTCTACCAGTTACTCAAATACCCATATATTCTTGAAAACTTCAGTTCTTCAATCTCTAAAATAATTAATAGTAGAGTCTCTTATGTCTATCTGATAAATGTCACTTTGGTCTGTCCCTATTCCTCTTCTTTACTTACTTAACTGTTAAGTCATGGTTGTTAAAAACACAAATCATGTCCATCTATACCACCACATCTCCCCACTTCAAAACCTGTGAAGGTGCTCCACTGCTTATAGAATAAATTTCTAAAGTAGGACCTACAAAACCCTGAGCAGTCTGTATCAAAAATACTCCTCAACTCCACCTTACCTCTTCCCTTGTGCACTTCATTCAACTTTCTTTGTCCTCTGCACACATGGCATGTACCTTTACTACCTGGACTGCTCTTTCTGTTTTCACATGTTGGTCAATTCCTATTCATCCTTCAAGACTTGACTCAAATGTTGCCTCTCTGAACACATTCCATGTCTCTCTCTATAGATATAGATATAGATGTAGATATAGATATATCTTCTCTAGGACTTTACACACTGCAGTAAATTTTTTTTCTTTACATGCCTATCGCTTCTCACTAAACTCTGAGGTTCAAATAAGTCAAAACCATACATTTCCATCATAGATTGTGTTCATTTTATCTTCATATTCACAGTACTTAGCACAGTATTTGACACAGAGAAATCACTCAGAAAATATTTGTTGGATGATTGATCATAAACTGCCACTTTTTCACAAGGATCCATTTTCTACTATGTATTTTGGGGGAAAAGCTCTCCCAGAATGAATTACTAAGAAATTATCATTTCATAAAAAGAAATTATATATTATGGTAATTATAAATTCACTTTATCCACAATAGTGGCTAAAACTTTCCTTTCCTTTTATGGGGCTGTCACTAAGAAGAAGACCTCTTCTTTCTTCTACAGTGTCTTTGCTGTTACTCTTCTAGACTTGCACTGTTTTTTTCCTACCTTCCTCAATAAACAATAGCTATAATGAATAAGCAGAAAGAATGCTCTCCTAAATACACAAAACATATTTCTTCTACAAGTGTTTGTTTGTTCCTAGTGGTAAATGGAGGTAACATGCTTTTTCCCCTCTCTATTTTAAAGGATGCATCAATGCCAAATGTACTTATACTGCACCTATTCGAGAATTCAAATTAACAGTTTGAAAACTTGACATATTGACAATGGTGGCTAAAACTTTTTGTAGGTTCAATATCTTTAGAACATGACCCTATTCATAAAACTTAACAATGAATTCAATTAGTTAATGAATACTCACTGAGCATCCATCTGTGGCAGACCCTTAGTAAGCCATTTGTAGGAAAGATGACATGCTACCCTTAGGAACCACAGGATGTAGAGGGATTTAAATATCTTCTGGTGAAGCATTTTATACTATTCTTCCATACTCTTTAGCTAATTCTTCTCTTTCACTTGCAGATAAGCCTAAAAGCAGATAGGGGAAAATTAGCAAATGAAATTTGCTTTAATTCATATCACAGGCAAAGCTAGGTAGAAGACAGCATAAATTTATGACTAAGACACAGGATTTCTATCACTGATTTCTATTGTTAAAAAAATCAGTATATGGAAATATAAGATAAATACAGGGCTCTGATTAAAACAGTGAAGGAGACAAAAATCACAATTATTTTTGTCTATACTATCTTGATTTTACCTCATTGTTCTTATTGCCACTCTTCAACCCCCAAATCAGTGGTGTGCTGGTAAAATGACCCTATAGAAAAAAGAAAAAAAAATCCCTTAGTTTATCATTTGCCCATTTCCATGGTGTAAATACTCTGAGCATGGTCAATTTCAAACTACCAACTATGAAGTTGGTAAGAAATGCTAAAAATCAGCTTCACAATCAACACAAGCTGGCTCCAACTCACCAGTGGATCCCCTTCACAGGCATGCAGCTTGAAGCACAGACAGACACACAAACCTACGTTATGTTCTCATTAATAGATATTACAATGTATGTAATAATGTATTACATACATTAATATGAATTTTACTCATTGTATTAACTCTCCCAACCAAGGACATTGTATTTTAAATATCATCACTAAATTTAGAAAGTAAAATAACAACACTATTACCCCCATGTAATAACTGTAAACCTCATGAATCACACTTGAATATGCTATCTATTCTGTGGAGGTTGTACAGCTGTTTGTTAAAATGGTTAAGTTAGAAGGCTTAGATAGAAGTGGTTTAGAAAGATTACAATTTATATTTCTTAATATAAAATCTTATTGGTTGAAAATGCATGCATCAATTTCTTACAGTACCTACAAGATGGTAGGTACTATAAGCTTTCCTTATATTATTTCATGTGATTGGGAAAACATCATTATTAGTACTTAAAATTTAATGCTGATATAATTTCAGGAAAGTATTTTAAAAGCAAAATTCATGGAAATTAAATTTGTTTAAATGATAAAAACAAAACATACTATGGACTAGTACTTTCTAAATGGTGAGCAACATTATGCATTAAACTAAAAAATAGAAATTGTTTAATTCATCCAGCTAGAGTATGAAATGCAACATGTAGTCACTGAAGAAAAATATGTAACAATCGCTTTCATAGATTTTGCAAAATGAAAATGCCTTTAAGTAATAGCCAGAAATAGGTAAGAGAAAAATTAAATATCTTAATAATTGTTAGTTTTTCAAATGAAACATCTTTGTAGAGAGTAATGCATTCAGCATATTTCTGCCTTTGGCAATTCAATTAATTGTGTATTTTAATATAAATGCTTTCTAACTGCAATTCACTTTAATCATTTAAGAAGCTCAATATTGAGCTCTTTAGACTAAGATAAAGCTGTGAGAAAAATCCTCTATGATATTCTTCTATATTTTGGTATTAGTTTCACTTTTAAATAAAATTCTGAAAATACCCCTAGAAGACTATTAAGTATTTATGTTTGTAGTAATACACAAATTATTTCATGTATTCTACATTTTTAAGTATACAAGAGCATGAGAGAAAGTTGTAAGATATTTATAGTTCTGACAGACTTAGTCACTGCATTTCTTAAATAATCTGAAAATATTTTATCTAGTTATTTGATGTAGTATAAACCTTTTGTTTAAGTTGTAGAAATAGCAATGTTCAGAAAAGAAAATAGTAAAAATATTAACCAATATGGATTTGGAGTTGCACTTAACTTCTGAAAATCACATGTACCTGTTTAAAGTATGTCTCCCAGGGATCCATGCATTTATTCTACTATCATATCTTTCTATTTAATCTTCTTTATTTTTTTCTTCTTTTCCATTACTACATAGCCCAAGGTACTTGAAACTGTCCAGGTGTGAAGCATCTTCAGCTTTTAGACTTACAGAATTTAGAATTTCACGTGTGTTTGTGTATGTGTGGTGCTGATCTTAATCATCTGTGCTGTTTCAAGATTAACTTTAATACTAAATGAAACTCTCTCATTGGTGAATATCTTTTTCCTAATGGTTAATAAGCATTGAATTATCTACTGTGCTCTGTGGTGCTACAAATTTTTTTTAGAATTTGACGATGTGAATTCTAAAATAAATGCTTTTTACTTTTTATCTTATTTCTACTGGAACTGAGTGAGTTTATTATGTATGAGATCTCAAAGTTCTTATCACTTGGAAGTAACAGAAATGTGTTTCCTTTATCTTGTGGCACCAGGGAGCCCAGTGTTTGCCTTAAAAAGCTAGAACAAGACTGCTTGTGAAGAGTAGACTGTTTCTATTATTTTCAGTAATAGAAACAATTGTTAAAGTAATTGTGATTTGCGTTGAATTACTGTGGATTAGGATTTTACTGTGCTTTCATTTAATTAAAATCCTTAGAATATAGTGTTTATAATTCAATGGGAAAATAAAGAAAATCAAATGTTTTAGAAATGACTAAAAATTATTCCATTATGCCAGATGCAAAGAGTTTACAATACAAAATGTACATCATCTAGCCCTACATGTACTTGAAGTTGCACTATGCAGTCCTTGAATAGCCTACTCATATATTCATACATATATTTTTACATGCATTTATATTATCAAATCATTATTTAAGAAAAACAATGAATAATAAGGTGAATCAGAGTGCATATTAGAAACACTGGTCATATGTTTCTTTATACTTATTTAAATATTTTTTTAGTTTTGTTTTATTTTTTTTTATTTAATTATCCTGTCAGTCAGTTCATAGATCTCCAACACAAAACAAAGGAAAACTACAGTAAGTATGCCACAACATTGTGTTAATAAAAAACATAGGGAAAACCTTTCCAGTGTTTTCTCTCTCGTTGATTCAGATTATGTTTCACTAGCTTTATTAGACTTCCATGGTATCAGAACTAAGGAAGTTTAAGAAGTGGAGCCTCTGTGTCCCACACATGGAGAGTCACAACCCACAAATTCAGGGTTCTGAGCAATTGTGCAGTAAAGAAAACTGTTTAGTTTTGTTTACCCTAGTTTTTCCCAAGTGCACTTGACCAGAGAACTATGTTTCAAATAACCTCTCTAAGCATCCCAAAGATCTAGTATTCTACAGAAAATTCTTTATTGAATGCTATTCTGAGCTAAGCAAGTACTCAAATATATATAACAAATTATTTTGTAGTCTTCTCACCTTTTCAGCACAGATCAGTGAAGCTAAATCTAAATCCACTCTGTAGCGTGTTTGTATGTATCTGGCCACAACACCTTATCACTACCCATACAGAAGAGCTGCTTTAAGTCCAGGGAAGAACTCAACATCTTAAAGAAATGTGCTGCCCAATGTGCATGCATGTAAACTATGTATCCAGAGTCAGGTACACACTTGTCACATCAAAGACCAACATGTTAGGTTTGCCTAACATAAATATATGAAAATTTTCAAAGATGGGTTGGGATAGCTTGTGCACTAATCACATCAGAGCCTAACATATCAGTGTTCACAAAATATAAAGTTAAGCTTTCCTGTTTCTACTGCAGAGGAGTATGCAATTCCTCTCCCCAGCTAACATTACAAGGTTGAATATCTTGTCAAAGTCTCTGAAAACTTTATATTACATTCAGTAACCATGATGTTCTACAAAACCACATGGGGAGTGAGCACCCACAACTGGAAGGAGACAAATGAACCAGTGCAAAAACCTATCTAAAGGTTAAAGCACTATGTCCTTCTCATCCCACCACAAGGAAATCTGTGTTTGTGTGATAGGTTTAATAGTAAGATGTTGTTTAGATATATTAGATGACATATGTTGGATATTTTTTAATGCTGAGCAATCCTAATGGAAAATAAATAATTTAAACCTTGTTTTGTAAGTCTTAAGTTCAAAGGTTAAGTTTTAGGAAGATGAAGCTTATCCTTCTCACTTTGATTTCATTGGTTCACACTTTATAAAATACAATAACAATGGACCAAATTTTAAAAATTACCTTCTTGTACATTTTAACTTTCTTTTCTGAGTTTCTTGGGGGCCTCTCACTGTTGTGGCCTCTCCCGTTGCAGAGTACAGGCTCCGGACGTGCAGGCTCAGCGGCCATGGCTCACGGGCCCAGCCGTTCCACCATAAGTGAGATCTTCCTGGACTGGGGCACGAACCCGTGTCCCCTGCATCGGCAGGCAGACTCCTCAACACTGCGCCACCAGGGAAGCCCCTCTTTTGAGTTTCTTATCAGGTGTTCTCTGAGATACAACAATAAATATGTCAAGCCCTCCCACCTCCTGTTTTAATGTGCAAGAAAGAAAAAGGGAGGGAAAGAGAATGAACAATCTTTGAGGGCTTTTCACTCTTTCAACAACAAGTGTAGAGAGTGAAATGAATTTACATTCTTCAATAAAAAAAGTTTGGAATCCACCATAAAAAGATGGAGAAGTAAATTTCTACACTATAAAAAATTACTATATCAGCACCATAATATCTTCCCACTCTTCACCTTCAATCTCGGAGCAACCCTAGCAGTCATTTATAATTAATTTTCAACCTCTGATGAATTAAGGTGGGTAAATAACCAAAAGACACATATAAACTGAAGGGTTTCCTTCTTTGTGGGAATTGGAACTCTTTTGGTTGTGGGAATCATTTGGGGAATTTTATTCTAGGTTACTCCTTTTTAGGTTGGCTTCTTGGGTGAGTAACCCCTCCCCACAAGGGTGAAGCCTTGGAGCATAAAAATTGCTAGCCCAATATCTGGTATGAGAAAGTGAGAAATAAAGGTAAGAAGTTAAAGATGGGGAGCATAGCTCTGGAGATGAAATTCAATAGGAAATTCTATAATTGTTGGTTCTTTGCCATTTGAGTTCATGAAAAATATTGTCTCCTCACAAGCCTGAATTTTTTTTAACTACAAAAATAATTATAAAATAAAAATCCTTATGTTTATCTATGCATGCCTATCTATTTATTTGCTTTGCGAATACAAAGCTTTAGTTGATAAATGTATGAGAGTCTTACTTTTGGAAATCCCAACAGTTATATAGGCTTATTTATATTACTATGAATTGGTTTTTATTTTAATGATAAAGCATAGGCAATCAATATCTACTTTCATTTTGGAAGATTCTAAAGAGGTATTAATCAAATCAATTTGTTTTTTAATTTCAAGGGTGCTTATGTAAGAATATATCCTCAACAGTTATTGTTGGTAATTCTTCCTAAAATAGCAGAAAAAATGTGTATCTAAGTGAAATTTATGATTTTGAAAACTTTATTTGAATTGATAGTTTTAGCCGCCTCTGCATAAATGTTTTCAAATCATGTAAATGAATAGTTTTTCTTCCATTCTTTAGAGAAGATATCAAGCTGAAGTGAAATTAACTGATGAAAAGACTAAAGTTCTATTTAAGTTATGATATAAAATTGACCTTTCACATATATGAGGTAATTATAGTTTGATAAGACAATAACTTTAAAGCATATTAATTTATAGCAATAGATAATATAATATATAAGATAAAATTAAAATACCATGACTTATTTCTTTTCTATTAAGAACTCAAAAATGTATCATTTATTTGGACTGAAAGAGCCAAAAAAAGCAAGATAGAGCAGCCATTGTTAAAACGTTAACTCTCTACTATTGAGAGGAGTACTGCACAAGAGTATTTTTATTTTCCAAACTTGTTTGGCTAAAGATTAACAGTGGCTGTTCTCTGTTCAGAATAATCTCAATTTTTTTCCTCTTCTTTAGGGACAATGAAAAAGAGTTCTCTTCTTTCTGACTGATACATTCTAAGTGACTAAATTATGGATGTCAATGATCTTCTTTTAATAGCATTATTAACACTTTCTTTTCCTGGTTTACTTTCTACTCAACTTTGTTTTCCTCATAAATCTCACAGAGTTCTCCTTACTCTAACTGTTCCTTTTTTCATCTTGTTCAATAAATAGGTACTCTCTCTGTTTAAGTCCTTAGGTTTTTCTCTCTTAACTTATTATGGTGTCTTGTATTACAAAAAGAGCATTTATTTAAAAAAAAACCTTCATAAAATGAATGTGTCTACCTAGAAATAAAATGAGGTTGGAGGTTTTTTTTTTTTTTTCCTTTTTCAACTACTCCTTAAAAAGTAGAGCACAAAAGAGTATGGTGCTGAATTACACTGAGATTTAATTAAGCTTTAAAAAGATAAAAATGAATAAGGGCATCTCTATTTGGAATTAGGCAATTTTTAAATTTCGGAAATAGTTTGGCCCTTCCCCCTTACACCAGTCTTTTTCTCCTAAGGATGTGCTTTCTCTCATATCTTTCTCCATGTTCCTTTCTAAATATTTCAAAATTCAATGGTTTCTTTGCCAACTCTGCTTCACTTGTATCTTTTATAGATACTTGCAACATAGCTTTAAAATTAGAATATTATTTCAGGCAAAAGAAGCTAAATAATTTTCATAAGTAATGCAATTATGGTATAATTTCTTTACATGCCTGAATTTATTATGAGATCAGCAACTGGGGTTAATATTTCAGAATATGAAATGAATTAAGTTTGTTTGAAACTTCCATTGAGAGAGGAGTGTGTGTGTGTGTGTGTGTGTGTGTGTGTGTGTGTATGTGTGTGTATGTAAGTATGTGTGTTTTTTCTTCAGGACAGATGCATACTAAGCAATGGAAACTTAGAATAATGGTCCTTAAAAATAAACTTTGTAAGGCTTCCCTGGTGGCGCAGTGGTTGAGAGTCTGCCTGCCAACACAGAGAACAAGGGTTCGTGCCCCGGTGCGGGAAGATCCCACATGCCACAAACCGGCTGGGCCCGTGAGCCATGGCCGCTGACCCTGCGCGTCTGGAGCCTGTGCTCCGCAACAGGAGAGGCCACAACAGTGACAGGCCCGCGTACCGCAAAAAAAAAAAAAAAAAAAAAAAAAAAAAACTTTGTAATTATTTATGTTTCTAGATGAAACAACAGAGCATATTATTTTACGAGAAGTGTACACTGATGCATATGCATACATACATTCTTTCATTACTCTATATAAAACTGGAAATTCTGAATAGAACATTAAGTTCCTGATAATCTGAGACACAGTGCTATTGAAATGTTGAAAAGAATATTTGATTGAAATAGACAAATCAACTGTTTGCCTTAGAGTAAGATTTCAGAAATAGGGAACAGGACCTTTCAGGTTATAAATGATTAAATTAAAGACTTAACCTTGAACTCAAGAGGATAAACACAAAGAAAAATCCCTGATATCTGGTGTGTAATCTATACAGTACCTCAAATTGAACACTGGGTGGCAATGTTTACCCACTTTTATTTTCATTTTGTATTTTTCAACAATTAAAAAGCTGAAAAACTGAAGGACAAACTGAACTTTCTGGTCCTCAAGGTTATTTGTGGGTCCTAAGGCACTGAGAAAAATCTCTTCTTTTAAAGGTGTTCTGATTTCTTTGTTCCACACACAGAAGAGAGTTCTGTAGTCTACTCCTGAAATACCATCCTCAATCCATTAATTGATCCTACCAAAGTAAGACATGCTATGGAGAATTACCAGTGGATCCATAAAAATGAAATAAGAATTTCTAAGGAGATAGAAAAATCATAAAATATAGAAACATGAAAATAATTTGGAATGTTTATTCTTGTGATTTAAATATTGAGGGGTGACAATGAACCATTTCTGAATCAAAGGCAGTGTGGTGAATTTCTTTTTCTGAGTTTGATTGACATTCAGAACTATTTAGTAGAACAAATCAGATTAAAAATTAAAAACACATTGTTCAAAACAGTCAAAACCAAATAAGTCCAACTTTATTTTAACTAAATTTTTTCTCTCAATCCTTACATTCAGATCTAGTGCTGGCCCTGGGGAAAAGTGTTGAGGGAAAATAGACTACAGCAACTTCCTATTTCATTTTCAGGGCTCACCTCCAACCTTAAATAAGAAACAGAAAATGACCTCTGATGCTTTTCTGGAAAGTACTGGGAAGCTTCAATTCAGTTGTTTGGGTTTTCACCAGAATTCTAGTTAGAATGGATTCCAACCTGGTTGTCATACATAGGACTTGTGTTTCACAATATTAGTAGTTTTACTTGAGACAAAGCAAGGTTTAATATATCATTTCTTGACCTAGAAATAGGCTTTTAATAACTGATTTGGTTTTGATCTTTCTCTGCATTTATTTTGTATCATTGTAACATTCCTTATCTTATTGTAGCTATCTTGTACCCTTTGAAATAGGAGAAAAGATGACAGCAAGAAAAGAAAGGAGCTTCCAAATGTCTCTATCAGAAATATAGCAAAAATACTAATGAGAAAAAGGAGAAGAAAACAGTTGCAGATGACTGCAATGAATATATACATGCTATAGCTCACTGGAAATAAGATAGAGAGGAATCTCCTCCTGCAATAGGTTGCAATTGTTCTTCCATAAAATGCAGTGCATTACTGCACAGAGAGAGGGGAAAAATGAAAGAAAACTCCACTGAGTCAGATCTTAATTTTCTATAGCTAACATAGATATAATTTTAAAAATAATAAAGATAAATAATAGAAAGAGACACATTGAAAATGGTAAGTTTTCTATTTATAGAATTTGAAATTCTATTTATAGATTTTGAAAAATATCATTAATTTAAAAAACTATGTAAATTTGAAGATTAGAAATAAGTAGGCAGACTTCCACTCCTAGCCTTTGGTGGAACCATCCCACCACAAACAAGTAGAAAATAGACAAAATATGTGAAAAAGAAAAACAAAAAAACTAAGACTAGAACTTGGAATCTTTCAGGGAGACTCTTACCTATATTTGTTTCACTTGCTCACCAGAGTTGATCCCTACTTAAATTTTAGGCTCATTATTTTTTTTTCTAAATCTTTTAAAAAATAAATTTATTTATTTTTGACTGCATTGGGTCTTTGCTGCTGTGCGCAGGCTTTCTTTTTAGTTGCAGCGAGTGGGGGCTACTCTTCGTTGCGGTGCATGGGCTTCTCATTGTGGTGGCTTCTCTTGTTGCGGAGCATGGGCTCTAGGTGCGTGGGTTTCAGTAGTTGTGGCACACGGGCTTAGTTGCTCCAGGACATGTGCGATCTACCTGGACCAGGGCTCCACCCGTGTCCCCTGCATTGGCAGGCAGATTCTTAACCACTGTGCCACCAGGGAAGCTCTGTTTTTCTAAATTTTTATCCCTTATGTATATACCACATGTAGACAGTTTATTATTTAGTCTTCCCTTGTTTTAAACTACATCAAATAAACATGGAATCATGCATTCATTTGTAACTTCCTTATACATTATGTTTTTTGAGTTTCTGTTTAATCTGAATTTAGTTTTTCCCTAATATGCATAGTCACAACTTATTTAATTATTTGTGTCTTGATAAATAACAAAATCCAAACACAAACAAAATGAAACTTGCTTTTTGTTTAACATATTTTGGTCATATGGCATAATTCGAGTTTTGCAAGACCCTCTGCGATACTTTGTTCAGTGAAAATGCAGTAACATATCTCTTCACTGCTTGTTTTGAAGATCATTTATGAATTTATTGTGTGTCCCATTATTTAGAACTGATATCTCAAACAATGTCAACAGTATCCTTTAACTTGTGGCCACCCAAGTATACATATATGCATGTATTTGTCTCTGGAGTTGCTGAATTGGGAGAGGCAATGAACATGGGCACAAGAGATTCATATCCTCAGCCATGAACATGTGCTCTCAGCCTTGATTCATAATCCTTTCCTTATTTCTCTTTTGTGGTAAAAAAGGAAAGATAATCATAGGAGCTGTGATAAAGACAACTGAATACATGGATTCTCTATCTTCAAACTAATCCATAGTATTCTTTGCCTTGTCCATTAAAAACATATTTCCTTTTTGATCATAAAACACAGTAGAGAAATATGTCTTCATAAGGCTAGCTTAGCTGTTGGGAAAAATAATGGTTTTATTAGTCTTATTTATTATTAATTAGTTCATTATGTTTTAAAATTAGAAAATATTTTAGATTAATTATAATATAATCACTTAATCAGTATTGCTCCAACATTTAATTGATTTTTGCTATCAAAGCCTAAAATCTCAGAGTCTCAAAGTCCTTTAAACAATAAAAGTATTTGAAGTTTTAATCAGTTTTGTTGAGGTATAACAGTTTCCTCAAGTTTAAGGGCACAATTTGATGAGTTTTGATAAATGCATACCATGTTATAACCACCAGAGAAATCATAATACTGAACATTTCTATCAGGTTAAATTTCACCAGTTCTTCCCTTAAAATTACCTTTCTGTTCCAGGATCCAGTACAGATGTATTAGTCTCTGGAGCAGTCATAAGAAAATACTGTAGGATGGGTGGTTTAACAACAGAAATTTGTTTCCCACAGTCCCCAAGGCAGGAAGTCCAAGATCAAAGGGTTGGCAAGTTAGATTTCATCATGAGTGCTCTTCTCTTGGCTTCGGGGTGGCTGCCCTCTTGTCCTGTGCTCACTTGGTCTCTTCTTTGTGCCTGCATGGAGAGAGAAGTATATCTCTCTCTCTTCCTCTTGTTGTAAGGCCAACAATTTTTACTGGATTAGGGTTCATCCTTATGAACTCATTCAACCTTAATTATCTCCTCAAGGGGCTGTCCACAAAAATAGTGACATTGGAGATTAGGGTTTCAACTCACGAATTTGTGGGGGATACAGTTCAGCCCATAGCACCAGGTTATCATACAACATTTATTTGTATTGTCTCCCCAGTCTGCTCTGGTCTGTGATATTTCAAATATATTTTTGATTACTGTGTGAGTTAAAAATTGATATCCTTTGTGTTTTCTTTTTTTTTTCCAAATGAATGTGATTTTTAAAAACTTGAAAAGTTTTTAAAAAGACTATTATTTTCCCATTGAAATACCCTGCATTTACTTGATGTGGGTCTATCCTATTCCATTTACTAAATGGCTGACCTTATGCCAAAATCATACTATCTTTTTTTTTTTTTTTTTTTGTGGTATGGGGGCCTCTCACTGTTGTGACCTCTCCCGCTGCGGAGCCCAGGCTCCGGACACGCAGGCTCAGCGGCCATGGCTCACGGGTCCAGCCGCTCCACGGCATGTGGGATCCTCCCAGACCAGGGCACGAACCCGTGTCCCCTGCATCGGCAGGCGGACTCTCAACCACTGCGCCACCAGGGAAGCCCAAAATCATACTATCTTGATTCCAGTAGCTTTAAAAAGTATTTTTATTTTATTTTATTATTTTTTTTACATCTTTATTGGAGTATAATTGCTTTACAATGGTGTGTTAGTTTCTGCTTTATAACAAAGTGAATCAGTTATACATATACATATGTTCCCATATCTCTTCCCTCTTGCGTCTCCCTCCCTCCCAACCTCCCTATTCCACCCCTCCAGGCGGTAACAAAGCACCAAGCTGATCTCCCTGTGCTATGTGGCTGCTTTCCACTAGCTATCTACATTACGTTTGGTAGTGTATATATGTCCATGCCTCTCTCACGCTTTGTCACACCTTACCCGTCCCCCTCCCCATATCCTCAAGACCATTCTCTAGTAGGTCTGTGTCTTTATTCTCGTCTTACCCCTAGGTTCTTCATGACATTTATTTTTTCTTAAATTCCATATATATGTGTTAGCATAAGGTATTTGTCTTTCTCTTTCTGACGTACTTCACTCTGTATGACAGACTCTAGGTCCATCCACCTCATTAAAAATAGCTCAATTTCGTTTCTTTTTATGGCTGAGTAATATTCCATTGTATGTATGTGCCACATCTTCTTTATCCACTCATCCGATGATGGACACTTAGGTTGTTTCCATCTCCGGGCTATTGTAAATAGAGCTGCAATGAACATTTTGGTACATGACTCTTTTGGAATTATGGTTTTCTCAGGGTATATGCCCAGTAGTGGGATTGCTGGGTCATATGGTAGTTCTATTTGTAGTTTTTTTAAGGAACCTCCTTACTGTTCTCCAGAGTGGCTCTATCAATTTACATTCCCACCAACAGTGCAAGAGGGTTCCCTTTCTCCACACCCACTCCAGCATTTATTGTTTCTAGATTTTTAGATGATGGCCACTCTGACTGGTGTGAGATGATATCTCATTGTAGTTTTGATTTGCATTTCTCTAATGATTAGTGATGTTGAGCATTCTTTCATGTGTTTGTTGGCAGTCTGTATATCTTCTTTGAAGAAATGTCTATTTAGGTCTTCTGCCCATTTTTGGATTGGGTTGTTTGTGTTTTTGTTATAGAGCTGCATGAGCTGCTTATAAATTTTGGAGATTAATCCTTTGTCAGTTGCTTCATTTGCAAATATTTTCTCCCATTCTGAGGGTTGTCTTTTGGTCTTGTTTATGGTTTCCTTTGCTGTGCAAAAGCTTTGAAGTTTCATTAGGTCCCATTTGTTTATTTTTGTTTTATTTCCATTTCTCTAGGAGGTGGGTCACAAAGGATCTTGCTGTGATTTATGTCATAGAGTGTTCTGCCTATGTTTTCCTCTAAGAGTTTGATAGTTTCTGGCCTTACGTTTAGGTCTTTAATCTATTTTGAGCTTATTTTTGTGTATGGTGTTAGGGAGTGATCTAATCTCATACTTTTACATGTACCTGTCCAGTTTTCCCAGCACCACTTATTGAAGAGGCTTTCCTTTCTCCACTGTACATTCCTGCCTCCTTTATCAAAGATAAGGTGACCATATGTGCGTGGGTTTATCTCTGGGTTTTCTATCCTGTTCCATTGATCTATCTTTCTGTTTTTGTGCCAGTACCATAATGTCTTGATTACTGTAACTTTGTAGTATAGTCTGAAGTCAGGGAGCCTGATTCCTCCAGCTCCATTTTTTGTTCTCAAGATTGCTTTGGTTATTCGGGGTCTTTTGTGTTTCCATACAAATTGTGAAATTTTTTGTTCTAGTTCTGTGAAAAATACCAGTGGTAGTTTGATAGGGATTGCATTGAATCTGTAAATTGCTCTGGGTAGTAGTCATTTTCACAGTATTGATTCTTCCAATCCAAGAACATGGTATATCTCTCCATCTATTTATATCATCTTTAATTTCTTTCATCAGTGTCTTATAATTTTCTGCATATAGGTCTTTTGTCTCCTTAGGTAGGTTTATTCCTAGATATTTTATTCTTTTTGTTGCAGTGGTAAATGGGAGTAGTTTCTTGATTTCACTTTCATATTTTTCATCGTTAGTGTATAGGAATGCCAGAGATTTCTGTGCATTATTTTTGTATCCTGCTACTTTACCAAATTCATTGATTAGCTCTAGTAGTTTTCTGGTAGCATCTTTAGGATACTCTATGTATAATATCATGTCATCTGCAAACAGTGACAGCTTTACTTCTTTTCCGATTTGGATTCCTTTTATTTCCTTTTCTTCTCTGCTTGCTGTGGCTAAAACTTCCAAAACTATGTTGAATAAGAGTGGTGAGAGTGGGCAACCTTGTTTTGTTCCTGATCTTGGTGGAAATGCTTTCAGTTTTTCACCATTGAGGATGATGTTGGCTGTGGGTTTGTCATATATGACCTTTATTATGTTGAGGAAAGTTCCCTCTATGCCTACTTTCTGCAGGGTTTTTTATCATAAATGGGTGTTGAATTTTGTTGAAAGCTTTCTCTGTATCTATTGAGATGATCATATGGTTTTTCTCCTTCAATTTGTTAATATGGTTTATCACATTGATTGATTTGCGTATATTAAAGAATCCTTGCATTCCTGGAATAAACCCCACTTGATCATGGTGTATGATCCTTTTAATGTGCTGTTGGATTCTGTTTACTAGTATTTTGTTGAGGATTTTTGCATCTGTGTTCATCAATGACATTGGCCTGTAGTTTTCTTTCTTTGTGACATCCTTGTCTGGTTTTGGTATCAAGGTGATGGTGGCCTTGTAGAATGAGTTTGCGTGTGTTCTTCCCTCTGCTATATTTTGGAAGAGTTTGAGAAGGATTGGTGTTATCTCTTCTCTAAATGTTTGATAGAATTTGCCTGTGAAGCCATCTGGTCCTGGGCTTTTGTTTGTTGGAAGATTTTTAATCACAATTTCTATTTCATTGCTTGTGATTAGTCTATTCATATTTTCTATATTTTCCTGATTCAGTCTTGGCAGGGTGTACATTTCTAAGAATTTGTCCATTCCTCCAGGTTGTCCATATTTTTGGCATAGAGTTGCTTGTAGTAATCTCTCATGATCTTTTGTATTTCTGCAGTGTCAGTTGTTACTTCTCCTTTTTCATTTCTAATTCTATTGATTTGAGTCTTCTCCTTTTTTTTTCTTGATGAGTCTGGCTAATGGTTTATCAATCTTGTTTATCTTCTCAAAGAACCAGCTTTTAGTTTTATTGATCTTTGCTATTATTTCCTTTATTGCTTTTTCATTTATTTCTGATCTGATTTTTATGATTTCTTTCCTTCTGCTAACTTTAGGGTTTTTTTGTTCTTCTTTCTCTAATTGCTTTAGGTGCAACATTAGGTTGTTTATTCGAGATGTTTCCTGTTTCTTAAGGTAGGATTGTATTGCTATAAACTTCCCTCTTAGAACAGCTTTTGCTGCAACCCATAGATTTTGGGTTGTTCTATCTCCATTTTCATTTGTTTCTAGGTATTTTTTTATTTCCTCTTTGCTTTCTTCAGTGTTCACTTCATTATTAAGTAGTGTATTGTTTAGCCTCCATGTGTTTGTATTTTTTACAGAGCTTTTCCAGTAATTGATATCTAGTCTCAGAGCATTGTGGTTGGAAAAGATACTTGATACAATTTCAATTTTCTTAAATTTACCAAGGCTTGATTTGTGACTGAAAATATGATCTATCCTGGAGGATGTTGCATGAACACTTGAGAAAAATGTGTATTCTGTTGTTTCTGGATGGAATGTCTTATAAATATCAATTAAGTCCAACTTGTTTAACGTATCATTTAAAGCTTGTGTTTGCTTATTCATTTTCATTTTGGATGATCTGTCCATTGGTGGAAGTGGGGTGTTAAAGTCCCCTACCATGAATGTGTTACTGTCAGTTTCCCCTTTTATGGCTGTTAGTATTTGCCTTATGTGTTTAGGTGCTCCTATGTTGGGTGCATAGATATTTACAATTGTTATATGTTCTTCTTGGATCGATCCCTTGATCATTATGTAGTGTCCTTCTTTACCTCTTCTAATAATCTTTCTTTTAAAGTCTATTTTGTCTGATATGAGAATTGCTACTCCAGCTTTCTTTTGGTTTCCATTTGCATGAAATATCTTTGTCCATCCCCTTACTTTCAGTCTGTATGTGTCTCTAGGTCTGAAGTGGGTCACTTGTAGACAGCAAATATATGGGTCTTGGTTTTGTATCCATTCAGCTAATCTGTGTCTTTTTGTGGGAGCATTTAGTCCATTTACATTTAAGGTAATTATCAATATATATGTTCCTATTCCCATTTTCTTAATTGTTTTGGGTTCGTTATTGTAGGTCTTTTCCTTCTCTTGTGTTTCTTGCCTAGAGAAGTTCCTTTAGCAGTTGTTGTAAAGGTGGTTTGGTGGTCCTGAACTCTCTCAGCTTGCTTGTCTGTAAAGGTTTTAATTTCTCCATCAAATCTGAATGAGATCCTTGCTAGGTAGAGTAATCTTGGCTGCAAACAAAAAGAAAGAATTTTGTTAATTCCTTCATCACTTTAAATATGTCCTGCCAGTCCCTTCTGGCTTGCAGAGTTCCTGCTGAAAGATCAGCTGTTTACCTTATGGGGATTCCCTTATGTGTTATTTGTTGTTTTTCCCTTTCTGATTTTAATATGTTTTCTTTGTATTTAATTTTTGACTGTTTGATTAAAATGTGTCTTGGCGTGTTTCTCCTCGGATTTATCCTGTATGGGACTCTCTGTGCTTCCTGGACTGGATTAACTATTTCCTTTCCCATATTAGGGAAGTTTTCAACTATAATCTCTTCAAATATTTTCTCAGTCCCTTTCTTTTTCTCTTCTTCTTCTGGAAGCCCTATAATTCGAATGTTGGTGCATTTAATGTTGTCCCAGAAGTCTCTGAGACTGTTGTCAGTTCTTTTCATTCTGTTTTCTTTATTCTGCTCTTCAGTAGATATTTCCACTATTTTATCTTCCAGGTCACTTATGCGTTCTTCTGCCTCAGTTATTCTGCTATTGATCCCATCTATAGTAATTTTAATTTCATTTATTGTGGTGTTCAATGTTGTTTGTTTCATCTTTAGTTCTTCTAAGTCCTTGTTAAATGTTTTTGCATTTTGTCCATTCTATTTCCAAGATTTTGGATCTTTACTGTCATTATTATGAATTTTTTTCAGGTAGACTGCTTATTTCCTCTTCATTTGTTAGGTCTGGTGGGTTTTTATCTTGGTCCTTCATCTGCTGTGTGATTTTTTGTCTTCTCATTTGGCTTATCTTACTGTGTTTGGGGTCTCCTTTTTGCAGGCTGAAGGTTCATAGTTCCCGTTGTTTTTGGTGTCTGTCCCCAGTGGCTAAGGTTGGTTCAGTGGGTTGTGTAGGCTTCCTGGTGGAGGGGACTAGTGCCTGTGTTCTGGTGGATGAGGCTGTATCTTGTTTTTCTGGTGGGCAGGTCCACATCTGGTGGTGTGTTTTGGTGTGTCTGTGGACTTATTATAATTTTAGGCAGCCTCTCTGTTAATGGGTGGGGTTGTGTTCCTTTTTTGCTAGTTGTTTGGCATAGGATGTCCAGCACTGTAGCTTACTGGTCGTTGCGTGAAGGTGGGTGCTGGTGTTGAGATGGAGATCTCTAGGAGATTTTTGCCATTTCATTTTATGTGGAGCTGGGAGGTCTCTTGTGGACAAGTGTGCTGATGTTGGCTCTCCCACCTCTGAGGCACAGCACTGACTCCTGGCTGCAGCACCAAGAGACTTTCATCCACATGGCTCAGAATAAAAGGGAGAAAATGTAGAAAGAAAGAATTAGTAGAAGTAGAAAGAAAGAAAGAAAGGAGGGAGGGAGGGAGGAAGGAGAAAAAGGAGGAAAGTAGAATAAAATAAAGTAAGATAAAATATAATAAAGTTATTAAAATAAAAAAATAATTATTAAGAAAAATAGAAAAAAAATAATAACAAAACAAAACAAAACAAAAACGATTGACAGATAGAACCTAGGACAAATCATAGGAACAAAGCTATACAAACAAAATCTCACACAGAAGCATACACATACACACTCACAAATAGAGGAAAAGGGGAAAAAATCATAAATCTTGCTCTCAAATTCCACCTCCTCAATTTGGGATGATTCACTGTCTAAAGGAAGGAAGGAAGGAAAGAAAGAAAGAAAGAAAGAAAGGAGATAAAGTAAAATAAAATAAAGTTATTAAAATAAAAAATAATTATTAAGAAAAAAAATTAAAACAAAAAAACGGATAGATAGAACCCTAGGACAAATGGTGGAAGCAAAGCTATACAGACAAAATCTCACACGGAAGCATACACATACACACTCACAAAAAGAGGAAAAGGAGAAAAATCATAAATCTTGCTCTCAAAGTCCGTTCCCTCAATTTGGGATGATTCTTTGTCTATTCATGTATTCCACAGATGCAGAGTTCATCAAGTTGATTGCGGAGCTTTAATCCGCTGTTTCTGAGGCTGCTGGGAGAGATTTCCCTTTCTCTTCTTTGTTCTCACAGCTCCCGGGGTCTCAGCTTTGGATTTGGCCCCACCTCTGCACGTAGGTTGCTGGAGGGCCTCTGTTTTTTGCTCAGACAGGACGGGGTTAAAGGAGCCGCTGATTCGGGGGCTCTGGCTCACTCAGGCTGGGGTGAGGGAGGGGCACTGTGTTTGGGGCGAGCCTGCCACAGCAGAGGCCAGCGTGACGTTGCACCAGCCTGAGGCATGCCATGTGTTCTCCCGGGGCAGTTGTCCCTGGATCCCGGGACCCTGGCAGTGGCTGGCTGCACAGCCTCCCCAGAAGAGGGGTGTGGATAGTGACCTGTTCTCACCCACAGGTTTCTTGGTGCTGGCAGCAGCAGCCTTAGCATCTCATGCCCATCCCTGAGGTCCGCAATTTTAGCCATGGCTCACACCCGTCTCTGGAGCTCCTTTAAGCAGCACTCTTAATCCCCTCTACTTGCGCACCAGGAAACAAAGAGGGAAGAAAAAGTCTCTTGCCTCTTCGGCATGTCCAGAGTTTTCCCCGTACTCCCTCACAGCTAGCTGTGGTGCACTCACCCACTGCAGGCTGTGTTCACGTTGCCAACCCCTGTCCGCTCCCGGTGGTCTGACCGAAGCTCGAGCCTCAACTCCCAGGCCTGCCCGCCCCAGCGAGTGAGCAGACAAGCCTCTCGGGCTGGTGAGTGCTGGTCGGCACCAACTCACTGTGCAGGAATCTCTCCCCGCTTTGCCTTCTGCACCCCTGTTGCTGTGCTCTCCTCCGCAGCTCCAAAGCTTTCCCCCTCTACCACCTGCAGTCTCTGCCCATGAAGGGGCTTCCTAGTGTGTGGAAACCTTTCCTCCTTCCCAGCCCCCTCCCACTGGTGCCGGTCCCATCTCTATCCTTTTGTCTCTGTTTATTCTTTTTTCTTTTGCCCTACCCAGGTACGTGGGGGGGTTTCTTGCCTTTTGGGAGGTCTGAGGTTTCTGCCAGCGTTCAGTAGGGGTTCTGTAGGAGTTGTTCCACGTTTAGATGTATTTCTGGTGTATCTGTGGGGAGGAAGGTGATCTCCACCTCTTACTATTCCACCATCTTCCCGGAAGCTCTATAAAGTATTGATATTAGGTATTTTAGATATCTGACTTTGTTCTTCCTTTGAAATATATTTTTTTCATTATTTCATTTTCTTTGAATTTCAAATGTGATTTCATTGAATCTATATAACAATTAGGGAAGAATTGACATCTTAGCCACATTGAGTATTCCAATTCCTAAGCATGATACCTGTCTCCAGCAAGATGTTATCTTTAGGGCTTCCCTGGTGGTGCAGTGGTTGAGAGTCCGCCTGCCGATGCAGGGGACATGGGTTCATGCCCCGGTCTGGGAAGATCCCACATGCCGCAGAGCGGCTGGACCAGTGAGCCATGGCCACTGAGCCTGCACGTCCAGAGCCTGTTCTCCGCAATGGGAGAGGTCACAACAGTGACTGCGTACAGCAAAAAAAAAAAAAAAAAAAAAAAAAAATTCTTCTTTACTATAATGTTTTGCACTGTTTTTGCACATATTTGTTAAAATTTCCTAAGTATTTTTAATGGATCTTTAAGCAATAGTTTTTATTCCAATTATTAAATTGTTCATGATAGGATTCAGAAGTTGAGTATTAACCTTCTGTTCTATAATCTTACTCACTAATTTTAGTAGCTACTTTGTAAACTTATTATGATTTTCTACATAGAAAGTCATATTGCTGGTGAATAAAGACAATTTTATTTCCCCTTTTCTCTAACGGTGTGCCTTTTACTCCTTTTTGTTGCCTTGCTGCAGTGGCTGAGACTTCCAATAACATGTTGAATAGAAGTAGTGAGAGTGGATATCCCGGCCTTGATATCCTTGCTTTATTGTTATGTGGAGATTTTTTTCAGAAATAACTTTTACCAGATTGAGTGAGTACTTTTAAATCCCTAGTTTGCTAAGAGTACTTATAGCAAATACGGGTTTAACTTTGCAAAGTTATTTTTTCTGGATATATTAAGAAGGTCACATGTGTTTTATTTTGTACTTTATTATTATAGTGTGTTCCATTGATAGATTTTCAAATGTTACATAAACTTTGCATTCCCTGGGTAAAACCCACTTGATCATAATGTATAGTCCTTTAAATACATATTTATAAATTTGGTTGTCAAGATTTTGTTAAGCATTTTTACATTTATATTTATAGTTTTCTTTGTAATTCCTTTGGTTTTGATTTCAGGGTATTCTGGGCCTATAAAATGAGGTAAAAATATTTCCTATTCTATTCTATATTTTGAAAGAGCTTTTGTAGAAATCTTATAATTTCTTTTCATACCAATTTGGTAAAATTCACCACCGAAGCTGTCTTGTTCTGGAGTCTTTCTTCAGTGGCAATGTTTTCAATTACAAATAGTTTTTATTTTTTAATAAATTTATTCTTTTGATCTAGTTTACCAAATTATTGGGATAAAGTTATTTATAATACTCCATTTTAAACATTTAAAATTTATAGGATTTGCCATTTGTCCCCTCTTACTTCCCTGATGTTGCTACTGTGTGTCTACTCATTTTTTTTAAACTAATCAGACTGGCTAGAAGTTTATTCCCTTTCAAAAAATATCTATTCAAATAACCAGTATTGAAAAGCTAGAAGCAGCTTAGATGATTGATTTGAGACATTTCTTCTTTTTCTTTCTGAGCACTAGTTTAGCTGCATCCCATACATACATTTTATGTTGTGATTAATTTTCACTCATTCAGATTAGGTGGAAAAAAATATGTAATCATATACATATTTTTCTTGTGATTGCTTTGCTAAGCCATGGCTCATTTAAGAGTATGTGGTTTAATTCCCAAATATTTGGATGTTTTTCATATATTTTTCTATTTTTGATTTGTAATTTAATTCCTTTTTGATCATAGAAAATAATTCATATGATTTCAATAACCTTGCATTCATTGAGATGTGTTTTACCCAGAATATATTCTACCTTGGTGAATATCCTATGTATATTTGGAAGAAAGAAAATGTATTGTTAAGTGGAGCATTCAGTATCTAAAAAGACCAGTTTTTATTAATTAGTGTTGTTCCAGTTTTTCAGAGCCTTGCTTTTTTTTCTCTCTAGTTGTTGATTCATTATTAAAAGCAGAGCTTTGAAATCTCCAACAGTAATTGTGGATTCATATATTTTTTCCATTTTTTCTCTCATTTATTTCCATTTCAGTTATTCTGAAGCTCTGTTATTAGGAGCAAGTACACCTTTAGGATTGTTGTCTTCCTGCTATTTTTATTCCTCTATTATTATGAAAAATACCGCCTTATCCCTGGCAATATTTCTTGCTCTGATGTCTATTTTCTCTGACATTAGCTTTTCTTATGCATGTGTTAGTGGTATTTGTCCATCCTTTTACTATTATCTGACCTTCATTTTTATATTTAAAATAATTTTCATGTAGCTACATGTAGCTGTTTATAGCTTTTAATACAATTTGATGATTTTTGTATTTATTGAAATCTTTAGATTATTTACATCTAATTCAATTATCAACATCTTTAATGCCAGTTTAAATCTACCACCTTAACATTTGTTTTATTTGCCTCAGGTGGTCTTTGTTCCTTTCTTATTTTTTTCCAGTGTATTATTGTTATACTTTTTATCATTTTAGTTTACTTCTCTCATTGGATTTTAAGTACACTGCTGTTTTATATTTTAGCTGGTGCTTTAAGATTGTCTTTTTTAGCCTTCAAATAATACTATACTTCTTCATATATATTTTTAGAATTTATAACTGTAAACTTTCATTTCCTCTTTATTTTGTTATAGTTATCATATATACTACTTTTACTTACATGTTAAATATCACAATATATTAGTATTATATTTCACCTTAAACAATTTATTATATTTTAAAGAAATTAAGATCTGAGAAATATATATATTATCATTAACAATGTATAACCTTCTAGACCTTCTTCATTATTTTTGTTGATTCACATTTCTATCTTATATCATTTCTCTTCTGCCTAAAGCATGTTTTTAACACTTTTCTTGTTTTTTGGTAGTGCAGGTCTCCTGGTGATAAACTCTCAGTCTTTATTTTTGAAAGATATTTTATTGAGTATAAAATTCTAATCTGACTTTCTTTTCTCAGTGCTTTAAGTATGTCACTCCATTGTCTTTTATCTACATTTTATCAGATGTCTACATATCTAATGAGAAACATTTTAATTACATTATTCTTATCTTTATTCCTTGGTATATAATATTTTATCCCTCCCTCTCTCTATAATCCCTTTAAGATTTTATCTTTGTCACTTGCTTTCAGCAATTTGATTATAGTGTGCCTTGTGTTTTTTTGTGTGTTTTTTTTATTGTTTTTGTTTTTCTAATTTATTCATCAATGATCTTCTGAGATCTGCAAGATATGATTTTTGTTATATTTTGTTAAATTGTTTCTTTCTTTTTTCTCCTTCTTAACATTCCTGCTGGGACTGCAGCCTGACTTTTTTTTCCCTTTGGGTCACTCATGTTTTGTTCATATTTCACCAGTTCTTTTCTCCTTGCTTTCCTTTTTATTTCCTCTCTGTGCTTCATTGCGGATAGTTATTTGCTGTGTCTTTGTTTACTGAAGTTTTTGTCACCAGTGTCTCATCTACTGTTAATCTCATCCAAAGTATATTTTATGTAAAATACTGATTTTTAACTCTATTTGTTTGGCTATATATATATATATATATATATATATATATATATACACATACATATCTTCTATTTTTTCCTCACATTGATTTTGTTTTCATCTACTTTCTTGGACATATAAAACATTGTTATAATTGATATTTTAATGTACTTTTGGTCAAAACAATGAAGGGAATGTGACTTTACCCCACTTGGAAGCTAACAAGTTGGCCTGCAACACTACAACAGACTTTTGAATGATTGAAGAAGACATGATACTTGTGGGATATAAACAATGGACTGTTTAGTGCTCACAAAAATATCAGTAGCCAGATAATCAGCATTTTCACCCTGCTTCTTCAAGCACCAATGTCTATAAGGCAAAGAGAGTTGGATGACCCCTGTTTTGCATGACAGGATCATCTACCTGCCTTTTGCTTCAGAGAAAGACACTGTCTTTATTATTCTGGACCTTAAGGATGCCTGCACTTTGCTCTGGAGGGAGGCACCATCTTTGTCTTTCAAGGCTATAAAAAGCCCTACATTTTGCTCTGAAGGGAGAAAACATCTGTCTCCAACGTTGTTCACTTTACAAACTTTCTTGGACACATTCAGGAAAAAAAATCAATCAGCACACTTTACTCACAAGACAAGCAGAAATGTAAGGGAAGCTTCAAGAAGAAAATTATCTCCCAATATTGTCTGCAAATTCCATTTCCTCTGAGTTGCTGGGAATATTTATGGATTTTTCTCCTATTAGTTTTATTTTCTTGATGTTTTGAATGCCAGGCAATTTTTTTTATAGGGTGTTGGATATTGTTAATGTACTGTAGGATACTCAATTGTGTTTCATTGTTTTAAAAAATAGTGTTGGATTTTTTTTTAAGTAGTAGTTTAGGCACACAGTTAAGTTTTTTGGAATCAGTTTGACCCATTAGATGCTGACTTATAAACTTTGTTAGACCAGCTCCAAAGCAAACTAAAGGTGTAAGTGTGGTTTAGCCAAACTCTTCTAAATATTCTTTCCAATGCCCTACCTATCAAGAGACTTTTCCATTCTGACTGATGGGAACATGAACTATTCTTTGCTTTGTTTGAACTCTGGGAATCGTTTGGATTACAGCTTTCTAATGGTTATTTTCTGGCCTCAAATAAGTTTCCTCTCATGCATGTACAGCTCAGAACTCAGCCAAAGGATTGAAGGGACCCTCTTAAGATGTCCAGATTTTTTGGGGGGGTGGTGGTGTACAGCTACCTCTTCACCTGTATTCTGCCCCACAGATTCTCAATGCTTTCACCTCCTTAATCTCTGATCTCTGTTTCCTGAATTTGACTAGAATGCAGGCTCCATTTGGTCTTTTTTCTCTCTGTGTTGTGACCTGGAAAATTTTTTGAAGTAGTAAGCTGATGCAGTTTTAGAGCTCACCTTATTTGTTTTTCCTCCTCTTCATGATCATTGTCCTTTGCTCTCTGTTTTCAATGTGTGAAAATTTTTGTTTCATATATTTTTTATCTTTTTCTAGTTGTTTGAGGGAAGAGGGTAAATTTGGTTCCTGTTACTAGATCATGGCCTTAAGCAAAACTAACCAGAAAGGTTTTATCTCTCTCTTGTCTTTTAGCTAACATCCATATTTTGAAAAGTGTTTTAAATTCATTCCAGTATCTACTTTGTCATTAAATTCAAAGTTTTAGTATAGCTTACTCTGTCTTAAAAAGTAAATCCATGATCATAGTAATGATAAAACATAGAATGCAGCTATTTCTAAACAGACATGATATTTATTTTCCCCAGCTTCATGGAGGTGTAATTCATAAATAAAATTGTAAGGTATTTAAAATGAACAATGTGATGATTTGATATGCTTATACATTGTGAAAGGATTACCTCCCATTGAGTTAAATAACACATCCATCACTTCACACATTTATCTTTTGGTGTGTGTGAGAACTTTTGAGTTCTACTCTCTTAGCAAATTTCAGTTATACAATTCAATGTTATCAACCAAAGTCACTATGCTATACATTACATGCTCTGACTGTATTCACCTTAAAACTGAAAGTTTGCATTTTTTCAGCCTCTTCCTATTTCTCCTAGTCCACAGTACTTGGCAACCATTTTCCTACTGTCTGTTACTGTGAGTATGACTATTTGTTTTAGATTCTGTGTATAAGTGAGACCATGCAGTATTTATCTTTGGCTTATTTTGCTTCACATAAGGTGATATTTAAAGTATACAACAATCAGGGCAAAATGGGCACCAAATAATGAGAATGACATCAACCAAAAATAAACAATAAGGTCATATTTGTGTGTACTTGGAAACAATGTTTTTAGTACACAAACACACACACAGAAGTATGTGAATACATGTGTACATATTTTCATTGCTGAATTATTTTCTTCTTTAAAAGTAAAACATTTAATATGCTAGAATATTTAATTGCATATTAGCATGCTACAAAAACTTTAACTTGATTTTACTTATGTATGAAACACATCATTGACTTTGTAAAAATTATCAACTCACTCTTTCATTGCTTAAAATGTCATTGTCTTGGTTCTTTATTCACTAAAACTGCTGTTGCTTCTGTGTTTTCCTATTGCCTTTTGAGTTCAAATCTAAGATTTTCAGGTATCCTACCATTCTAAATTTCAACAACTTAGAAGTAATTGTAAACTTTGAGATAAAACAAATATGATTCAAATAGTTACCATATAAAGCATTTTTCCCCCTCTGAGGAATTCAAGGGATCCTATTAAATAAAAGTAATTTTAAAAAATTGTTTCTCTGAGAAGCAACTTCCATAATTCTCAGTAGCCTCCTAGAGAAGGAGGGATTGACTGCATGACTAAATTACTAGATGCACAGTGAGGAACTTTCAGAGATTCAGTGCAAATTTTGGAGCAATCCATGGGAAATTATTAAATATTAATCAGTAGAAGGATTTTATATATCTAACTTAATGAAACATGTGATTAGTCCTTAAAAAAGATATCACTGCTTAATGTAAAGTTTAATAGAAGAGGTTTTTGTTTACAAAATTTATTTTTAGGCCTGTATACAATATATATGTTTTAATAAGATCAAATTTGTTTCTTTGCAAGGTCAACCAAATATTACTATTACTTGAAATCTATACCTCCTCCAAGGATACTTCCCAACGTATAACAAAGGCTAGTAAACCAATTAGTAGAATGGTTTATTTTACTTAATAACTTTGGCTCAAAAGCAGTAAGATCTTGAAAAAAAAACATAGACTGCAAAGATTATATATTTACTGTCCTGTCACAACAGGAAAAGATAAAAGCTAAGGACATAGCCAACAACCACTTCTTCTGTAATAATGTATTTTTTCCAACAGAAATATCAATGATTATAATACTATGCACTGCAATGGAGTCCTAATGTTGCAAGATGTTTCTATAATAAAGTATAGCTGAGACAATCATTTCCATTAAGGTTCATGTTGCTTATTAATGGTGTATTAGTCAATATGAGAAGGAGTTAAGAATGCATGTAAGTGCTGGAATAACAAGGGCTGCAGATATTTTTATTTTAAGGTGAAATAAACAATAATTGTTTCAGCAAACTTTGTTTACCTACATGTTTTTCTTCTATTTCTTGCCAGCATTTTTTAAAAAATTTTTATTGAAATATAGTTGACTTACAATGTTGTGTTAGTTTCAGGTATATGGTAAAGTATATATAGTTATATATATAGTTCTCTTCCAATTATAGTTTACTACAAAATTTTGAATATACCCAGCTTCTTTTTCACTTTTATGTTTGTTTTATGTGATTTTTATGTTTGTACGAATCTACATTAGGGGTAACAGTTTACATATAGCTATTCCTCACTTAAAATTAACATGATATTTATATCAATATCAAAAAAAACCCCTGTGATTTCATAATAGCTAATTTTTTAAAAAGTAGTCCCTAAATCAAAAAATAAAACATTTTGGCCAATATAAAGTGAGATTACCTATTTATGAAATTATGCTTATTATTTTAATAGAGAAGTATACCATCTCCATGAATTCACATACTTTTGCAAGTGAAAGTTTTGATTCATAATATAAAGAAAGTGAATGTCACCAGATTAGGTCCTGTTGACTGGCTTCCAAAAGGTCAACAGGGTACCATTTTCTTGATGATTTTGCCACTGTCAAGAAGGTACATCTAAGACAAGCAGGCTCAAGACATGATTTCATTAGGATACATGGAATGCATCTGTTTCTCCAGAATCATCTTAATTTAACTGCATTCTCAAAACTCAGCCATAAAATCAGAATTGATTTTTGGCAATACAGACATTTCAGCTATAATCCAATATATGCATCCCTAAAAAAATTGCAAAACATTAACAAAAACATGAATGTATTATTAGAGCTAACTTGGGCTACATGAACAGGCAATTCAGCTTGGGCGGAGATTGTCAAAATGAATATTTTAAGTGAACAACAGCAACAAAATAGAATGGAAATGCTTACATCACTGCACTTACTATATTGCTGGTAGATATTGAGACCATGAGAATGGAAGAGAAATTATTTGCCTGTGGGATTGCCACAGGAGGGAGTTGTAAGCAAGAGTCTGAGAGGCTGACAAAGCCTGAGGGTGCTCCTTTCAATAGCAGATGCTTGGTTTTCATGTTTGTAAAAAACAGTTGAAATAACTCCCACTGCCAGTGACAGGAACCAAGCTTAGGGCTGTGTTTTCTTTTTTTTTCCTCCACCATGCTCAATATTTTGTTTTCCCTTACCTGGGAAAGAAAATAGAATATGAACTAACCTGACTGCATATTATACTGATATCTTTCTCCATTTATGAAACATATATATGTATATATATATATATATATAGAGAGAGAGAGAGAGAGAGAGAGAGAGAGACAGACAGACAGACAGACAGACAAAGAGACAGAGAGTGTCTCCTGCCATATCAATAAACAAAGGATGTTGTAGCCATCAAATCATCAGCCTCAGCAGTGCAGCCTGAGGGGATTCAGGATGGAGAAAAACAGGATACTAGTCCTAGATAGTTAAGGTGCCTGTCAAAGGAATGATTTTATTAAGCCCAGACTGTTGTATTTTCCAAACATAGAAAAGCACTAAATTCATTAAGTTGAGATGTCCTATTTTCTTTAATTAATAGTAATCTTTTGATGTTCCAACTACTTTTTCTTTTTTGCAAAAACTCATATATATTCTGGCTCCTCCCTCTTTATAACATTCCCTCAGAGCTATCTGAGAGGCTGACGCCCAAGTTTAAGTTCTGGGTATGTCTGCTGAATAAAACATAATTCTCAACTTTTAGCCTGTGCATTTTTTTCAGTTGACAGTTTTCTTGATGAAGGAAGGGATGCAAAGCAAAATTCTCTCCTTCACCAAAGAGAAGCCTCGGTACCAGCAGAGTCCTCTTGGGTCCGTCCACTTCCTGGGAGAGTCCAGACAAATTTGGGAGGGTCCATCTGGGTTCTTGGATCTCCTGATTATGGGTTGATTATCCCAAGTTTTATTTGGAAGTATATAACAGGTACCTTGCTCCTTAGTTGAAAGATACTGGGGAGTGACCTGTCAGTAGAAAGACACTGGGAGTTGCTCAGTTGAAAGACACTGAGTAGGGTTGGACTGGATAATTAGGTGGGAAACTGGACTGTCATTTTTCCTCAAATTGGCTGCTTTAATAGAGTTTGAGTACAGGAAAGATATCTCTTGAGAGCTTTCAGTGCTGAAGAAGGGACATTTCACTTTGGCTGGCAGCTGCTTTCTCAGGCAACTGAGAAACTTGCAGAAATGATGGAGGCAAGTTCTGATACTGTGCAGCTGTCCCTATAGGGAAACCCACTCATTTTAATTAAAAACTAGCTCTGATGGGGATGGACATTAGAGCTGGTCATGCTGTAATCTGATCATTCACAATGGCTTTAGGCTACCAAAGGTAGAATCTGACACACTTAAGAGGGCTGAAAAGACTCTAGGGTAGAATCTCGAGGAGTTAAGCTCACAAACTGCAGATTGTCCCACCACATGATTGTCATCAGCAATTTTATCTCAACAAACTGATCTCAGAATGAACAAAGCTTTCAGAATAAAAGAAAAAGGAAGGACAGATTGCCACTCTCCAATTAATATCCCAGAGAGGTTTACATATGTACAAAACTTACAAGTATTTACTTAATTAAGAATTAAAGGAAATCTCACCCTGAAAATGGCTAAGATGGAGCTCTTTTATTAGGTATGCAGTTAAGTTAGAGAAAGCTGGATAAAACATCTTTTCAGAAGTCTCATCTTAAATAAACAAAAGTGTTTCTAGGGGAATTTGCATTTCTCTACCTGTCTTTGAGATGTAAACATTCTATCTGATTTTCTTAGGCATTTCTGTGTTTTGTGTGTCTGTGTGTTTGGTTCTGTGTGTGTGTTTTGAAAGCTTAGTCTCTGGCATCTGGAAAGTATACATATGGTATACATTTGATAGCCAGTGAAATAAACTGGGATTCTTAGCAGTCCTATCTGACTGTGCCAGCTCTCAGGGGCTTTTATCATCTAAATCTAAACATTTGTTGCATCAGCCTGTACAAAGAATGCCTTTATTTTCTTAGTCTATTATTTTGGAATAAACTCTCTGGATCTTGTATAGGTGACATAATTTGCATTCTCTTGTGGGGATGCCTCTTGCATTTTATTAGTTTGAGTCACTAGTAAGATATATTATTAATGGCCAGATGATAGATCATTTAAATTGGAGAAACCTAATTGCTAAATAGGTCTAAATTTAGTAGGTCTAAATTTGCCTAATTTTCTTTTTTATGAGCGGGAAACTAAAAATGTTTGGGTTTAATAGACTCATGTCTTGTACCACATTGAGGAAAGAAATTATGCTATAAGACAATGTATGTTTCTAGAGGTTATGGAATATTCTAGTCAGAAAATGCTGGTATAAAAAACAGTTCACAATTACATGCTCCTTGTTGTTTTTTGTTACAGATTAAGGTTTTTAAGGTTCAAAATTGCAATACGTAATTAAAACCACTAAAGATGATAAGGGAAATATTTCAGTATGCAAGGAAAGTAGGATGTGCGTTTTCAGCAAGAGAAGGTATGAGGAATGGAAATACATTTTGTTAAGGGGAAAGAATGATTTTGTCCTAGAGCTGGTTGTTTCTGGATGGAAAAGTAAGGGACAAACTAATATGAGTACAGAAATTTGTGGCAGGTTTGTAAAAAGTGAGCCCTGAAAAAGAGTTTTATACATGGTCAGGCTGGGATTAGATTAAATTTAATTAGGTGAATGGATTTTGTTTTTAAAAGTAGGCTGATGCAAGACTGGATTTCGTTCCTCTCCCTGTTAAGAGAACAAATTTTTCTTGAAATACTGCCTTTGATAATAGATTGTGTGAATTACTTTACCTTTAAGTAATCTGTATTTGTTTTTGAAGTCTTGTGTCACTTTTGTTAAATAAATTAGTATTATTTCACAGTGACCTATGATTCTATTTGACCAAGTGTTTTGAAATCTTTTTTGATATTTTTTACAAACTTCCCAAACATCAAGTTCTAATTGAAGTTCTTTTGACTCCAGCTAACTCTGGGATGTTCCAAAGAAATCCTGTGGCTTCTCAGAGAGGAGTGCTAAACTAATTAGGCTTATTATGTATGTTAAATTACTTGAGAAGCACTGTCAAGTGATTGAAGATAAACTTTCTTAGGTTATATGGTATGAGTAAATGTCATTAATTCCTAAAAATCTGATATGCCCTGGTATATTTTATCAGTCTTAATTCTAGATATTATCTTAAAATGTCTGTCACAGAATATCCAAGTTTTTTGTCAATTGCTTTGCAGACCTTTAACTATGCCATTTTAAGTATATTTTCATTTATAAACAATCATTGTTTTATTCTGGTGCTTTTACAAAATGAAGATCTTCAAGAAGATTCATAAAAAGGACTTTGTGTTAAATATGTGTCTGATAACTTTTAGATCATAGCTCTAAAATGGGTAAGAATTCAGAAAACTCTAATGGAAAACCTGACAACTTCATCCAGATCTACAGGAATTAATTACATGAGGCTGGATGAACCGATAAATAAGATTTACAACTTTCTGACTTCTTTCTGAAATATACTGGCTTTTAATATTTGTTTTATGGAAAAAATACTTTTTTCTTATGCTATGACCTACAATAAGTTGGTAAATTATACCTTTGTAAATGAAGATGAAACCTTTATCTTTTTCTTTCTACCTGATCATTCCAGAATTTGGCTTCTCCAGCTGGCATCCCAGTGGAATTGATGGCTTATTATGACCAGATTACAACTAGTTTACTAATCATTGTTTTAATTTGTTCTGTCTTATTTTCAAATTATTATGCCTTGTGCCTCTCTCTGCTGTACTATGACATTAATGTTATTAGCTCTATTACTTATATCCTGTCTATTTTATAACATGTTTGTCTCTTACATTATCCAATGTGTATAACAAGACCTCTGACAAAATTAATGACACCAAAAAAAATCTTGGGTCAGTTGATCACATATATAGTTCTACATATTGTAAACTAATTGTAATAGTGCACCTCTAAGTATGAGAAGAAACAACAAGGGAAAACATTTCAAGGATCATAATAGACTAGCAAAACAGGCAACTCCAAGAATTTTAGATTATCAATCGGGCTTAATCCAAAAAAAAATTTTAAATCAGCACGTTGAGTGACCTACCAACAGAATTTTTGCCTGATCTAGAAATGAGACCTTCTAGTACTGTGGGACAAAATTGGTCATAAAATGCTGTCCAAACATTGGTAAAATTTATGACCAAGAAGAAGTGCTGTGGATGAAGAATGTCACCTACCATATCAGTAAACAAAGGATGTCCTGGCCATCAAACAATCAGCCTCCGCAGCCACCCCCAACAGTGCACCCTGAGGGGATTCAGTATGGAGAAAAACAGAATACTGGTCCTAGATAGTTAAGGTACATGCCAAAGAAATGATTTCAGTGAGCCCACACTGTTGCATCTTCCCAAACATAGAAAAGCACTAAATTCATTTAG
Source organism: Delphinus delphis (assembly GCF_949987515.2). Lineage (NCBI taxonomy): Eukaryota > Metazoa > Chordata > Mammalia > Artiodactyla > Delphinidae > Delphinus > Delphinus delphis. The sequence goes on along the minus strand of NC_082700.1, from coordinate 42,966,990 downwards.
TTGATATGTCTGATTTTCTTTAATTAATAGTAATTTTTGATGTTTTGACTATTTTTTTTTTTTGCAAAAACTCATATATATTCTGGCTTCTCCCTCACCTCTGTAACATTCCCTCAGAGCTATCTGAGACACTGACTCCTAGGCTTAAATCCTTGGTATGTCCACTGCATAAAACATAATTCTCAACTTTTTTGTTGCACATTTTTTCTTCAAAAAAAAAAATATATATATACACATTACATGGTGTGGAAGAATAGACTGAATAGAAATCTAACCTGGAGCTGATAGGAAATTTCTCATTGATAGGGTCAGCTTTATTCTATAACATTTAGTAAATAAAAAAAACCAAATAAGTCAAAGTATACTTGGTGAGCTATAATAAGATTAAAGAGAGATGTGTAAAATTCAAATGTTTCATGGCATCAAGCTAAAACAACGTTTTGTTCTCTAAAGTAAGCATGTCTTACCAGTGGGGCATTGTACACAATTTCATTGATTAAAGCCTCACTGTGAAGTTTTTTGTGAGCACTTAATGATTTTTCACCTCTTTCTGTGATTCCAGGGCTCAGGAGGACCTGATTATGTTGATGTATTGCTTCTTATTATATATATATATATATATATATATATATATATATATATATATATATATATATATATATATATATATTTGCAGTACGTGGGCCTCTCACTGTTGTGGCCTCTCCTGTTGCAGAGCACAGGCTCCGGACTCACAGGCTCCAGAGACGCAGGCTCAGTGGCCATGGCTCACGGGCCCAGCCGTTCCACGGCATGTGGGATCTTCCCGGACCGGGGCACGAACCCGTGTCCCCTGCATCGGCAGGCGGACTCTCAACCACTGAGCCACCAGGGAAGCCTTCTTATTATATTTTGATACTGCTAGTTACTATCAAGATCTACTTATCTGAACATAATTATATAATTTAGTTGAATTTGATTTATTTCAGCTTTTATACATTGTGTTTTAAATTTTTAACTCTAGATCAAAGTTTCTCACCATTGACAAATTGGGATAAATAATTCCATGTTGTAAGGACTGTACATTATAAGATGTTTAGCCACATATCTGACCTCTTCCCATTAAATTTCAAATAACACATATAAAGTTCCAGTAGCATGTCCTCTCCAATTGTGACAATGAAAAATGTCTCCAGACATTGCTGAAATCACCTCAGGCTCAAAAATCCCTGTTGAGACACTGCCCTAAATGGCAATATTAATAGTAAATTAAGGAGTTGTTTTTAACTCTTACTTTCTTCCTAAGAGAGTATTTCTTCCATTTGTTAGGGAACTGTTAACCATAATTGCCTGCCTTGGCAGAGCATGATGATAACCACTTGTATGAGTTGTCTCACAATAGGAGGTCTCAATAAGGGACATGGTGCTGCCTCCAAAAACTAAACAAGAGAATTTGGGAGGGGTCAAAAAGAGGGAGGAGACACCAGCCCAAAATATTATCCTACCAACTTCCCAGAATCCTTTGTGCCTGGAATCCATCTTGGCTGAGAGATGTGCTTGCTTCCCGGAAAGAACTTGAGTCAGGCCAAATATGGGCCAAGAAAGATGATTGGCCAGAGACAATCTGGAAACTAGCTCCACTATTATAAAACCTGAGACTGTGAACCACGTGGCACAGCAGTCCTCCTGGGTTCCCTTAACCTACCACTCTCGGCTCCAGGTGCCCCTTTCGAATGAAGTCCTTTGCTTTGTCAGTACGTGTGTCTCCTGGGACAATTCATTTCAAAGTGTTAGATAAGAGCCCACTCTTGGGCCCTGGAAGGGGACCCCCTTCCTGAGACACATCTACCTTATAGCTTCCAGGGATAGGAAGGATTAGAGAGCAGAGACTCTGCCCCCTCCAAGACCAAAGAAATAAAGAAGTTTGAAAACTAACTGATATAAGTATGGCTTAGTGATTTTTGTTTTAATTCCCATGATTGCATCCTTAATATGCCAGTTATCACTTCTGTATGCAAGGTTTAGTTACAGTGATGTACATGTGTTTATAGTTTATCTGTTCCTCTCTTAGAAACAGTGTTTTGCTAGTGCTTACCAACAATAATACCATCAAAGATATTATATCTTGCAAGATTTAAACAATAGATATTGTGAGATAAAAATCAGACATTCACAAATATCAACTTAAAAAGTATTGTTATCCAATACATAAATTATTTTTCTGCTAGATGTAATATAGTTCTCACCAAAAGATAAAATAATTCTCTTGAATAATATCTCATCTTGAAAATTCTAAATACATATTAAAATAATAAATGTTATGTTCTTCCATAAAGAATAATGTTCAATGGTGCTTAAATCCATATTTTTCAACGTCATTTGAAGTATGACATTTTCTGTAGATAATCTTTATCATTCAAAACTGATAAGAAAAGTTTTTTTTTAAAATGTTCCATATTTCCAACTGAATTCTTTATTTTGCTCTATTTTGTGTAAGAGTAGACAAAGTTTGTACTTGAAGCAAAACAGACATGAAGGTAGATCTTTGTAGATTGTAGTTCATTTATAAGTTGAGTCTTTTTAGGCTTTAATTAGCTTACAAGATTTCTTTGTTTCACCATGTTCCACTTGTGGTTCACAAGCATCTTGCTCTCAATATAGGGGTTCCAAATTATTAGCTTGTTTTCTTTTGCTGAAGTTTTTCTTAACCACTTTCTACCTCAAATTCTCTATGTGTGAAGTGAATATAAAAAGAACTTCTCTACACACATGTATTAATGACTCAGGATTTACCTAAGCCACAGTGGGTTTTAGGCATTCTCTAACATGGGGTAGAGAAAAACTGTGAATTTTATAGTCAAATAGATCAGTCAGATGAAATGTCTGATGATTACTGTGTGTGTGTGTGTTTGTGTGTGTGTGTGTAAGGAAAAATCATTAGTCCATTTTAATATTGACTACTTCATCGTTTAAAACTGACATATTAATAATGGCCCTGAAGATGTGTTGTAATTTAACTCATATAATACAATAAGAGGTATTTTAGATAATACATATAAGATTTCTAATGTATTTTCCCATTTCTTTTCCTCTTTCATGCTACAAATGTGCCCCTATCATGTACCAGGTATTGGTTAGAACACTTGGATATATCGGTGAACAAACAGCAAAACTTCTATCCCTGTGGGTCTTAAACAATTTTCCACATTGGCAGCTGGCTCTGATAAAGTGACTAAAGCATGGGAGTACGTAATTATGCAAAGACTGAGCCTAGCAGCCAGGCTTTGGGAACATTAGACATACAGAGAGATAACTGTCTTTGGTGATAAAAAAAGACCATCCTTGGTATTTTCTGTAAGAGTAACAGTAAATTACTTAACATCAACGAATTTTCTTTTACTTATGATTAATTTTCCTTTATTTCTAAAATCAGAATAAAATATCTATTTGAAGTTTGCAACAGTATCTGCAGTAAAAAATTTACAGTTTTCAGCCAGGCATTTAAAGCAATATTTGTTTCCATTAAACACATCACCCTCAAACTTTATCATTTCCATTTCTGATTCAGTAGCTCCTGGATGGGAACTGAGAATTTGCATTTCTGACAAGTTTCCAGGTGAGTTAATGGGTGCAGTAGCACAATTGGAGTATGTGGATAGATAATGTTGCCTGCCATTTCAGTAAACAAATGTTGAGGCTATCAGTCCATTAGCCACTGCATCCACCCCTGCTAGTGCACCCTGAGGGTAATTCAGGATAGAGAAAAACAGGATACTGGCCCTGGATAGTTAAGGTGCATATCAATGGAATAATTTCATTATGACCAGATTTTGCATCTTCCTCTACATTGAAAAGTGCAAAATTCATTAGCTTGAGATGTCTGATTTTCTTTAACTAACAGTAATCTTTTGCTGTTCCAAAGTACTATTGCCCTGAGCAAGCATTTTTACAGGGTAATTTGTGTCAGCCACACAGATCAGATTCAAATATATAAGTAAAATTCTCATAAGTTAAAAGAACAAACAAATAAATATAATTTTTTAAATAATATCTTCTAACTAATTTTCATTTTAATGTATTGGTTGTGTCATATGTCTTGGGATCTGCTTAGTGGTAAAATTAATGTATTGTTTTATTTACATATTTCAGAAAGGCCTACACCTTTCTAATTCTACTTGTCTTTCTGTTAAAGTTTAGTGACTATATTAAATAACAAAGAAATGTAATAAGTAAAATTATATATAAATGAGAAATTTTATAACTATGCTTTTGTACTTTAAATTATATTTACTGCTTTTATTTATTCTAATAATTACCTTTAAAAATCTGTTACCTTTGAGGCTTCATTGGTAAAAGGGTGTTTGATAATTTAATTATAAGTTTTATTCAAAGCTATAATGAAGTTAAAATACTTTAGAATTAAGACTGGTCAAGTACCTAATTACATATAAAATATATTTCCTTTTCCTTTTCAGTTTTGCTGAATGAGAAATGAGACAGCAATATTCTTTCCTGGGACATTTCTCAGTGAGTTGCCATCTTAGGAATTTTTCAACCTCTTGGCAGAGTTAATCCAATTCTCCTTAGAATCTTTTAAGTTGTCTGCAAATATAAAGGAAAATCCCATTAATATGTGTTATTTGCAATGTTTGTAATATGGTTAAACTATGTAGCATGCAAACTTTTTCATTTATTATATCTTTAATTCACTTAAATACTTTTTAAAAATCAAAATGTATTCAAATAGATACATTCATTTAGAGTTCAATTTTAGTCCCATGATTTTGAAAATGTATCTGATTCAACTTTGGAGCAGGTAAATAATTTTCATTTTTCATAGAAAATTAGTTTTCCATTGTTGATTCAATATTGCTTTCTTGCATATAAATTTGCAAGAAAAATAATTATCATCAAGTCTGATTCAGAGCTCCATGACCAGAAGATCATTAGCAAAGGACACTTTTAGAGTAACGGCAGGATAAAACCAATACTCCATTCTTTTATTTAGCTTCATCTGTATTCTGTGTGACTAAAGACGGAAGTAGCATTAAAGATTACTCCCACTTAAAACAAAAATAGTGTTGTAATCAAAATCAAAATAACTTCCAGTGAAGAAAAAAATAAGTGAGTAATTCATGTCTTTCATCACTTCCTTATAATTGAATTCTGGACAGTGTCTCTTTTGTAGCTGTGAAATTAAACTTTCATGTGAGAGCAGTGGCCAGCTCTCTGTTTTACTCAATAAGAGAGATTCATATAATTAATATATGCTGACCATATCCAATGTTTATTTTACCATAAGCACTCTCTACTTCTCAGAAAATAATTGTGGAATATACCTGTTTAATATATTTAAATAATAGACATTAAATCTATTTGTTTATAAAACAATAAAAATACAATTAACAAAATTTTATCTTACAAATGCATGTCAACCCCTAAATATAAATTTTTAAAAGTCAATTTTGAGTTTTCTGAGACATTTCTGATCTCTGCCAGGATTTGGGCAAGAGATTTGCTTTGATTCTGAAGGTAAATAAATAAACTCATATAACATAAAAACAACAATTGAAACAGCCCACAAGGATAAGACTGAGATCCTAAAAGAGCACTGTAATTTTAAGAGAGTTGTATTTCAAGCTGTTGGGAGTAAGAATAATTACAACCTGGCTGATATTCAGGGTCTTCAAACTAATTTTCTATGAAAGATAGAAATTGTTGTTGTAGGGCATGTCTTTGCATCTTTGTGTCACAAGACCAAAAACACACTTTGCTTCTACCCTCTTTTAATTGGCATCTGTTTTTTAATTCTTGACTGGTCCTCATAAGGTTTTAGTTAGGATGGTCACTTCTTTAATGTTAACACAATGTTGACTACTCCTTTGAAACAAAATGTAAGCTATGCTTTTCACATTTTGTTATCTATTTGTTGACTTCTCAGTGCTCATAATTTTAAAGGAAATTCTTTGGATGTTAACAATTCATTGACAATGCAAATTGGTGTAATATTTTAAATATTCATATATATATATATTTGACATTTGAAGTAAAATATAGAGTTGGGGGAAAAAAACACTATAAACTCAAAAATTTCCAAGATTTAAGCAGTTAGAACTTTGAAGTAACTATACTGTCCTTTCATTTGTCCTCAAATTTTATGAGAAAACTACAGAGGACATGTAAAAAATGATAGAGACTTCATAAAGAAAATTCCAGGGTTTATATAAAGTCAGTGAAGATCTAATTTAACTCCATCATCTACATCTAGAGTTCCATACAGTCATTGATTTTCTCCAAAACTTGCCCTGTAGTTTATTGCCTCATTTATTCACACTATTTTTTCTGCAATAGCTAAATCCTGTCATTTCTACCTATTGAAATCCTATTTATCTGTCAAGCTTCAGCTAACATGTCATCTACAAAGAAGAATTTTGCAATCTCTATCCCCTAGTAGTCAGTAGGGAGGGCTTCTGAAATAGCATAGTATTTTTATGCCACTCATACAACAGGTTACCATGTATTATAGTCATTTACAATCTGTAAAGATTGTATGCTTCTTGAGGATAGGTATTATTCATTTTTCAGTCCCCAGAGTATTGAAAGTTTTAGGTAACCTATAAATATTTGGTAAATAAGTAAAGGGATGAGTATGAGGGATTTTGTGACTCTCACACAACTCAAGAAAGAATATATTTCACTCATTTATTAAACATTTATTAAATGATATCTTACAATTTCTTTACATGTACTGAACCACTTAATTCTCTTTGTGACAGATTGATTTTATTGATGGTTCTAATTCTTCACCCATCCTTGCATCCTGAACCTTATCACTCACATGACTTTGCAGATCCTGCCATCAAGAGGATGACTAGGTGAGCTGACTTTACTCCTCATGTCTTTCATCTCTCATCAGGTAGTCAAGCATGGCTTAGTCTAGAAAAGCTGAGGCCAACTGATTCATATCCCAACATATAAGGAGGCCAACCAAGATCAGCAAAGCCATCTGTTAACCATTCCCAATATGTTAGCAGTAAATACTTCTTAATGTATACAACTATTTTACTCTGATGCTTCTCTGAAAGTTCTTGCAATCTACTACAGACCTGAGTGTTTTGTCTTGTGAAAAGGTCCTATACCACGTTTGTTTGGGTACAAGCATCTATGTTTTATCTATAAGTTAAGGAATCACTTAAACAACTTTGATATCATGTGGACTGAGTTGGGTTTTCCAGAACACTTATCTAGAAGCAAGTAGGTTCATTAGACTTCAAGCCAAGAGGTAGCAGAACAAAAATTAAATGTATAGGATTGAATCAGCTGATAGTAGGTTTTGTTTAAATATTGTTGATCTTTTAATGTTATATTTTCTGAATATATAAGCAAGAATTTTCTCTTTTCCCTTAAGCTATCTATAAGTTATAATTGTTTAGTAGACTATGCTATAGTAAACAGAAATTAAACATTTGTAAATCATATATTTTTCTGCTTGCCTGACCTCTCCAGAATTTGGGAACTCTTATTAGGTTTTCTTACATAGCAATCTGATTGTTTGATCTGTATGAATCCATCCTCCTTGTTACTAGGACTTGATTAGAAACATTATATACGTATCCAAGGCCTTACCTTATTTGAGAATGATGCTAATTTAATAGATATAACTAGGTACTTTTAAGGAACTAAGCTTGACTTCATGGAGTCAATGCTTACAAAGCCTTTTGGGAAAACTTACCTCATACCTGACTACAGTGTTCATGTGTCTCAAACATACAGATGAATAAGGGAGGTCAATTTCTATTAGACCCAAGAATCTTAAGATATTTTGAGGACCTTAAGAAGAGATGAATTCACCCAAATTTATAGATAATATAGGTGAAATGTCCTGGTTGAGTTCTTGGCTTTACTTCTTAGCCTCAGAAATTCCTTAGATTCCTTATGAAGGCATCTTCAGCACAGAAAACTGAACAAGGCCAATATAATTCTTTCTATACCTGTATAAGTAATCAGGCTGAATTGGATAAGATCAGCCTTATTTTATGAAGAAAAATACAATCTCTTTGAAGATATTTTTAACAAAATTGTAAAGTAGTGACTATAGTGAGAAATTTTGTTTCAGTAGAAAACCATGCATAATCTAAAATGCACCCTTGTTGGGGAAGGAAATTTTGGCAAAGCCCTGCAAATTGAATTCTGGATTCTCTTACCTTGGCCAAATTATCAACCCTTTGCAAATTTTCAATTCTTTCAGTTTCCTTCAATATAACTGCATTCCTCCAAATTGATGTTTCCAATATTTCCTGATTGACACCTCCAAGAACTAAAATCCAATTTTCCAGATTCCTATTGGGACTGTAGGTTGCCTTGCAAATGGCCTTTTCTGCCAGGATCTGAGGAAGCCCTTGAAGCTGAAGCCCAGCTTCTTGACATGAGCCTTGAGGGACTCATTAGCCAGCAGATCATGCATGGCTCAGATTTCTTCCTGGATAAACCATTATATGGGCCACTAAGGGAGTGCTACACAATGCTCAAGTAATATATGCCCTTATAAAAGAGATAACTAGTAAATTTCAGAAATTAATGGAAGGGTATATAATGATATATGCTTTATATATATATATATATATATATATATATATATATATATATATATATATATATTTTTTTTTTTTTTTTTTGCGGTACGCGGGCCTCTCACTGTTGTGGTCTCTCCCGTTGCGGAGCAACAGGCTCTGGACGCTCAGGCTCAGAGGCCATGGCTCACGGGCACAGCCGCTCCGCGGCATGTGGGATCTTCCCGGACCGGGTCACGAACCCACGTCCCCTGCATCGGCAGGCGGACTTTCAACCACTGCGCCACCAGGGAAGCCCCTAATATATTTTTATAATAGCATTTTTACCAGAACTAGAAGAGCTTTTTTTTTTTCTTTCTTTCTTTGACTGACTGTCAATAATCAATGGATTTTCCTTATTTGATTTTTGGAGAATTGTCAAATATATTCTCACTTTACAATCTCATTATATTTCCCATCAACTCTAAGAAACCTGTGGCTTGGAACAAGTAAGAAGTCAGAATAAAGAGTGGTTTCAAGATGCAAACCAAAATCTTCAGGGACAGATTGTCTCACAGGCTAAAATAATAAACTTCTATCATGCTAGCTTGTAGATTGCAATTTTCAATGACTTCAGTTGTTATGATGATTTGGCAGTTTTTCTTAAATTGGATCTTGCCTTCCAAACTTCAGTTGCAGAATCCACTTATTGCACAATAACATTATTAGAAATTACTCTATGCAAAAGGTGGTAAATGGTTCCCAGTTTGACCATTCACTCCAGTCAAGTCCAGAAGAATTGTTCACTTCCCAAAAGGAAAAGTAAATGATTACATCAACATAGCAAGAATAGGGAATATATATTTTATTCACTATTTTAAAAAAAATAACCTGAATTTAGAATTCTGTAAAAATCTACAGTATGGGATTCATAAAATTATGACATGTTGAATAGAAAATTCAAGCAATTAAAACCCAAGTATGAACTTTATTGATTCAAAATATTTTAACAAAATATTTGATTTTTTTGAAAATGCGTATTTCCTCTATTGTTAGAAGAATTATTATATATTTAGTATTAATTCTCCCAAATTGGAAAACATATGTAACCAAAAGGCTATTCAAAGAGTGCCGATGTCAAATGCTTCTCCAAATAGGACTACATTTTAGTCAATTATTCTAATGGCTGTTTTGCATAAAATAAAAATTTTCAAAATTCCTCATATAGATGTTTTAGAAAGCAAACTGTATGAGTCTATCCATCAGTTATATGGCAAAAATAAATGATTAAGTACATAATTTTAAAAAATCTAGATAGATTTTCATGGTCAACATATAGGTACAAATATTTTGCAGTTACACACTTTTCAGTACAACTTAAGAACAATGAAGTTTTCAACCTTGTTTACTGAAATGCACCACTTCTGGGAATAGTTGGTGAATTTCTATGATAAAGCTATGGATGTGATAACTTTCTAGCAAAGGAACCTGAGAGAGAAATAAAGTATCAGTTAACAGTTTAAACTCTAAAGGGAGGAAAAACTAAATTTAAATCTTATGTTTGTCAGTAACTTTCTTGCTTTATGATTTGAACAAGTTATCCTCTGTAACTCTCATTTTCCACATCAATATGTTTAATTTGCAAAGTTAGTATAAAATTGCTCTGTACTAAGGCAGTATTTCTCAAACTTCTACCATCTATGTGCCACTCTCACTAATTGTGTCTTTTCTGCATGTCATGAAAAATATTAGTTATTTAATATATTTTAAAATTTACTTATATAATTAAATTTATGTAATTAAAAAATGTTTTATCAAAGTAATAAAGGAAATTCCACTATTATTACCATAAATACAAGCAAATATAACATTTCATTAAAAATGAAGAGCAGTAGTACTTCCCTGGTGGTGCAGTGGTTAAGAATCTGCCTGCCAATGCAGGGCTCAAGGGGTTGAATCCTGGTCCGGGAAGATCCCACATGTCATGGAGCAACTACTGAGCCTGGGCTCTAGATCCTGTGAGCCACTGCTACTGAAGCCCATGCACCTAGAGCCCATGCTCCACAAGAGGAGCCACTGCAATGAGAAGCCCACACACAGCAACAAATTGTAGCCCCCGCTCCTTGCAACGAGAGAAAGCCCGCATGCAGCAACGAAGACCCAACACAGCCAAAAATGAATAAATAAACAAATAAATAAAGTTATAGAAATAATAAAAAGCACTAATATATAAATTATATTTAGATCCTTTTTCCTAATGAAGGCCCTGATCAAGAGACTTATATTTTCCTAATAATACAATATAAAACATAAATTAACAAATTTGAGAATTTGCTATTGACAACTGAATCAAAAGACATGCAAGATTATGGAAAATAGGATGTGTTTTTCACTATGTAATACTTATTAAAGCTAATAAATGAAAACTCTTCCCAACTTTGTCAGTGAGAACAAAAAAAATGCCAAATATTGCAAAGGATAGAGCAGTGGTCCCCAACTTTTTGGCACCAGGGACCGGTTTCGTGGAAGACAATTTTTCCACAGACCGGGGTGGGGCAGGTTGAAGGATCATTCAAGCACATTACATTTATTGTTCACTTTATTTCTATTATTATTACATTGTAATATATAATGAAATAATTATACAACTCACCATAATGCAGAATTGGTGGGAGACCTGAGCTTGTTTTTCTTCAAGTAGGTGGTCCCATCTGGGGGTGATGGGAGACAGTGACACCCGAAGTGTGCTGCTTATGTCCAGTCTACACCATAATCCCATTTTTGTTGCTGTCACTGCAGGAAACCCTGCTTCACAAAGATTGGATTTTGGAAATGGAAGCAGGCTTTTCAGTGTTTTTGTGGCAATGTCAGGCTATTCTGCCTTGACTTTAAACCAGAACACATGGAGATTTGAAGTTGCCTCAAATGTACTTTTAAGACCACCATCATTTGCGATCTCAAGCAGTTGGTCCTCTTCTAGTATGGACCATGTCAATTCACCTGGCTTATTCACCAATTGGTCGCGGATCCATTCCTTCCCAGTTTGGGGGTCTTTTGTGCTTGGGAAGTAATGCTCAAACTCTTTCGAAAGCTGAGATAGGTGATCATGCACCAGCTGGGAGAAAGAAAGCTCTGGCTCAATCTCTTTTGAAATTTCTGCTAATGTTTGAAACATGTCAAAAATCCCAATATTCTCTCATCACCCCCAAAATTCCAGTTTGGCTTTGAATGCAGCCACTTTATCTGCCAACTTGAACAAGTTGGTGTTCTCTCTTGAAGTGACATATTGAGTTCATTGAGCAGATTGAATATGTCACAAGCAAGTTTTGAGACCCATTCTGTGTCACTGAAATGTGCTGCCAGTGGTGACTGTTTTTCTAAAAGAAATCTCTGGAGTGGCTCTCGTAACTCAAAAACTCTGGCCGGTGATCTACCTTTAGAAAGCCATCTCACTTCTGTGTATAAGAGAAGACATGTGTCCTCTGCATCGATATCCTCACAGGGCTGCACAAACAGACATGTCTTTAATGTGGTTGATAATATTAATCACATCCTGCCAAACGTTGTTAAGTTCAGGAGACATTTTTTGGCTAGCCAGCATTTCTCTATGGATGACACAGTGCGTAGACTCACATTCAGAAGTGACCTCTTTGATCCAGGTAGTGAAACCAGAAACCTGTCCAGTCATAGTCACTCCGTCCATGCATATACTGACACAAAATGACCAATTCAGTTTTCCTGATATGTAATCATTCAAAGACTTGAATAGTTCTGCAGCTGTGGTGTTCATTGGCAACAAAAGTGCACATAACATATCTGCATGCACATCCTCCTGAAAAATATATCACACAAAAACAAGCATTGTTGCCTTGTTGTCAACATCAATAAACCCATCAACCTGGATTGCATATCATGGTGACTCATTAATACTCTCTAACAATTGTGCCTCAATATCCTCTGTTATTTTCATCTAGCTATGGTGCTAGCCAAAAGATGAATATGTGCCACCATTTGAACTGCAACCTCCTCTAAAAGTTCACAACAAATGTCCTTAGCAACAGGCAGGATCAACTCTTCACCAACAGTAAAGGGCTTCTTAGCTTTAACAATGCAATTGGCGACTAAGAATTATACTCTCAGTGCAGACACATTTGATGAAGTGGTGGCCTTCAATAATTGCTTCTGTTCTTCCTGTTAACATTTTTTTTTCTTTTGAGAAACTACAGAGTCTTGTCTTTTAATGCAGGGTGCTTGGTCTCCATGTGGCAAAGTAGTTTTGAAGGTTTCATGGCTTCGTTGGATAGCCGGTCACAACATATTATACAAAGCAGGCATGGAGAATGTGGATCACCTGTTTCACTGAACCCGTAATTTAAGTAGGACTCTTGGTATTTTCTTTTAAATGCAGCTTTCCTTTCTTGGCAGTCTTAGAGTCTTCTGCTGTCTCATCATTGAGTCTTTCCCCCTTTTTAAAAATTTCTCTGCAGTGTTTGTTTTTTACTTATTTTGGCTAGGGTTAGCTTATGGGCTTACCAAAACTGTGACTGAGACAAGTGTGCAGTGTGGGAAAGAGGCGTGGAGGGAAGTGCTAAATAAAATAATGGGCGTGCCATGACAGACTAAAATAAGTGTCGGATTCTGACTTAAAGCCTGCCGCCAGATGCAGTTGTACAATTGAAGTACATCAACTCACTTGCCACTATAAATCTTGCCACTAGATGCAGCTTAATTGTCACTTGCCACTCACTGATAGGGTTTTGCTATGAGACTGCAGGCAATTGATTTATTATGGTCTCTGTGCAGTCAAACCTCTCTGCTAATGATAATCTTTATTTGCAGCCACTCCCCAGTGCTAGCATCACCACCTCAGCTCCACCTCAAATCATCAGAAATTAGATTCTCATAAGAAGTTCGCAACCTAGATCCCTCATATGCGCAGTTCACAGTTAGGGTCCATGCTTCTATGAGAATCTAATGCCGCCACTGATCTGACAGGAGGCGGAGCTCAGGCTGTAATGAGAGTGATGGGGAGCTGCTGTAAATATCGATGAAGCTTCGCTCTCTCACCTGCCACTCACTTTCTGCTGTGCGGCCCGGTTCCTAGCATACCATGAACTGGTACTGGATTTGGGGACCCTGGAATAGAGGTAGAAAAAATTACTGACCAATATCTCTTATGAACATATATGCTAAAATTCTTAACAATATATTAGAAAGTGGAATCCTATTTAAAAGTGATAATACAACTTTTAAAATTGGGACATATTTCCAAGGAATGAAAGATTTGTTTAATATTTGAAAATCAATGTAATTCACAATATTAATAGGTTAAAGGACAAAGGCCTTATGATCTCAAAGGTACAGCAAAATGCTCAAATAGTACACCCTCCCCAAAAAATGCTACAAACTCTCAGAAAACTAGGAAGGGAAGATAACTTACTCAACCTGGTAGAGAGCATCTGTGAAAATGCCTATAGGTAACATTTATTTAGTAATGAAATAATGAAGGGTTTTTACCTAAAGTCAGAAGTAACTATTAGATATGAATTTTGGAAGATTACAGGACAAAAGGCCAACCTACAAAAAAAAATAAAGTGTATCTTTATATTCTAGCAGGAAGCAACTAGAAAATAAAAATTTTAAGAGATAATATTTAGGGACTTCTGCTTTTGACCAAAATGGTAGAAAAATTTATCTTTCCAACTGAAACAAATAAAAATGATATGTAAACAACACTTTTCAAGACACAACATCAGACAATGAAAGAGAATGATCTCTGATAGATAGGAAACAAGAGATGTGGATCCTTCTATTGGCAAAATTACTACCTCAAGAGCATTTCCAAGTGGTGGTGCAGGGAAAGATAATCCAGATGAAGTTCTTGAGCTTCTTGGGTTGAGAAGACTGACTGAATATTCAATAACAGCAAGATGATATGAATTCATTGGACCACATACCAGAGAGGAGAAACTTGCATGAAGAGGGAATACTGGAAAACTGTGAAGGGTCTTTTTCAACTATTCAGCAGAATACTGTCCAGAACATATAAGTAAGGTAACTACATAATGCATGGAAAGAATGTCTAGAATATATTAGAGAGAACAGTACTCAGTTCCCTTATGAGTGCCTGGAAAATACCTTGATTCATGGGTCATCATGTAGAGGATTCAGAAGAGTTTTGCCTTAGAGTAGAGAATAATTGGCTCCAAAACCTACTATTGTGAATCTTAACATAATTTAAAAACATGACCAAAAAGATAAAACTACTTTAGAGTAATTTAATGATATCTCAGTATAAAACTCGATAATATATAGGAACTAAAAAATATCCATTACCCAATAAGTTAAAATTTTACATTTCTGTCATTCAAACAAGTATAAACAAGCATGTTCCCCAACATGGTAACTTGCTTCATCAAAGCCAGCAAAGGTGAAATTCACTACAAGGACAGAAGAAATTCACTACAAGGACAGAAGAAATTCACTACAAGGACAGAAGTCATTACTTTATGTAACCTAATCATAAAGATGATTACTTTATCGTAAAGATTATCACTTTTGTCATATTCTATTGATTAGAATCAAGTCACAACTCCCAACCACACTTTAAAAGAAAGGAGATTACCAAACACTTAAATACCAGGAGGTAAATATCCTTGTGGCTTATATTAGAGGGTGACTACTACAATAATAAAATTGCTCAAATTCAATTATGCAAGAGAAAAAATTAAAGCAAGCAGAGGGGAAAATAAAAGCACATTATGTACAGAAGAAAAAAGATTAAGGATGATAGCAAATTTCTTAGTAAAAACAAATACAGAAGAGAAAAAAGGAATCAACATCTTTAAAATACTGAAATAAAAATTACCGTTCACCTAAAATTCTATACTTAGCAAAAATATACTTTTATAATAAATGTGAAATAAAGATTTTTCAGAAATGTAAAAGCTGAAAGTGTTCATCCCCAGCACATGTGCATTCAGAAATATTAACAGAAATTTCAGGCAGAATATGTATTAATAGATATCTATTCATGCATTAATACATTATCCCACAACTTAGTCACTTACAACCAAAAGTATTTATCTCACATAATTTCTGAGATTCATGAGTACAAGAATGGCTTAGCTGGGTGGTTCTAGTACAGGACCTCTCACATATATTGTCACTTTGTCAGCTGGGGCTTTGGTTATTTCAGTACTCATTGGAGGCTTGAGAATTTCTACCAAGGTGCCTAGATGTCCTCATGACATGACAGGTGGTTTTGCAAAGAACAAATGATCAGAAACACAAACACACACACACACACACACACACACAGAAAGAGAGAGAGAATCTCATTATGGAAACTACAGTCTTTTTTGACCTAACCTTGGAAGCAGAATCCATCACTTCTTCTGTATGATGTTACTGGTCTCACAGGCAAACCCTCATACAATGTGGTAGGAGACTACACACGGTTACAATGATCAGAATGTGGGAATCATTGAGGTTTATTTCAGGCTAGCTACTGCAGTCTGCCCTCTGACTCCAAAGATTAATGTACCTGTCACCTGCAAAATATATGTCCACCTTCCCAAGGCTCACAAAATCTCATCTCATTAAAAAGTCACCTCAAAATCAGAATCTTATCATCTAAATTAGGTCTAAGTCTGAATTAAGCTCCTTGGGTTTAGTTCCTATAGCACTGTCCTCAAGCCTGGTTTCTCTTAACCTGTGAAATTTAAGTTATTTGACTCTCATTCACGCAATATATAATGGCGGAATATGCATAGGAAATCCGCTAAAGACATATATGTTCAAAAGAGAGTAAAACAGGAGACACAACACAGAACCTTGAAATCCAGTTAGGCAGATGTTGGAAGTACCTTGATTAGTTCTAAAGGCCTGGAAAAAATTCTTCATGGCTCTTAGCTCTGCCATCTCGGATGTTATTTCTGCCTTCTCTGTCTTCCTTCCTTTTACATGAAGGTAGCACATGTTTGTAGCTGAGTAATGTTTTTCAGCCTGCTTCCCAATAGAATGGGGAGGAGGGAAGGAGATAGAGGGCAGAAGTGATACAAAGGCCTCTTTTCATGATGAATGGGCTCTGTCCCTTTCAGTTCAAGCTGGCAATGCTTTTTCATATATAATTCCTTTTGAGCCTTCTGTGAATCTTATTGAAGTCCACTCAATATGACAAAAGCTACACCAACTAATCTCTGTGAGGTAAGATAGGCTTAACCTCAGATGGGTCTCTGCTGAAAAACAGCACTCAATTTTCCTAGGAGTCCTAATATTTGGTTGAGAATATATGTAATCTGCACAGTACTGGCTCAGGCTCTCTCACACAGTTGACGTACAGGATGGGAAAGGAACACAGAAGGATATGAACCCCAGAAATTGGAGATTAAGGAGGCAAACTTGGAGACTGACTACAACAGAGGGAAAATGATGCTAGATGGAAATTCTGAAGTAAAATATCAAAAATGGTAACTATAGGGTTAAATATATAGACTTTTTCTTATTATCTAAATTTCTTTAAAGAAAAATTGACTTTAAATAAAAACAATAAGAATATAGTGTCATTAATATTAAGCTGATATTATTTATGCCTATGTAAGCATATCCATCATGTTGAGTCTAATCTATGAAGGTATAGATTAAAGACAACATAATTAAATGTAAATTGTATGACAAAAATAACACAAAGACCAAGATGAGAATAGCTGAAGTAATATATTGAACTTTTCTTATACTATAGACATATGGTATAATATCATACGTCAAAGGAAAACTGTGATAAATTAAAGATATGTAATATAAACACTAAAACAACCACTAAAATAACAAAGCAAAGAGTTATAAATAATGAGATTTCAGGAAGAAAAAAGATAATTGTAAGCATCACTCAATCCCAAAAAAGCAGAAAAAGAGGAAAAGGGGGAACAAACAGCAGATGAGACAAATAGAAAACAATAGCAATTTGATAGATTAAACTAATTATGTCAGTTTTCATATTGTAAAATATCTGAACATTACTAAAAAACTAAAGACCTAAATAATTGTACAGATATATATTGTTCCTAGTTCAGAAGACATGATATTGTTAAGATGTCAGTTCTTCTCAAATTTGTCTTTATAGTCCACACGTTTCCATCAAAATTCCATAGAAATTTTTGAAGAAATTGAAAAGCTGATTCAAAAATCCGTATGTAAAAGCAAGGGTCCTAGAATAGCCAATCCATTTTTGAAAAGAAGAACAAATCTGGAGGATTAACAACTATGTCAACAAGTCTAAATAATCAAAGTGTTCCTATTTATATCACACGGACATTTATAATATGCTTCTTTATCAACTGTCTTATACCCAGGGTCATCATTTTCAGGGCTAGAAACCAATCTGTTAAATGTCTACATTTTTATTTTCTTCTCTCCAGTGAAAAACTGTATTTACAACATTTTAATGTTGAAAGGTTTTTTTCTTCTTGCCTTTTCTAACATTCAATTATACTCAAACTGGTGCATTACACTATAATGTTTAAAACACACTCTAAAAATATAGTTAGCAGGATTCAGCACAGGATAGTTGTACGTTTGGTGGGATGCTCTATCTATCTGTGGCTAATGTAACTTCCCTAAATGTACTACTTCTTATTTCCCTGTAACCAATACAAATCTATGTAAAATATTAACTTCCACGGGTTAAATTTTAGAAAAATAAAACTATAAAACATATTATATTCCCAGAGCATACTGATTGCTATCACACTGGGGTGAAAGAAGAAAAAATGCCTGATGCAGGAACAGTAACAGAAAATAGCCATAAAGAACTTTTGCCAACTTATGTTAATGTAGTGGCAAATGAAGCATTTATTTTTATCAAATGAGAATTCATTTGTTTTAGATAGAAAAATACCAGACATTATAAAATGAGACACTAAAGCAAAAAAAAAAAAAAGTTAACATCAGTGAAGATGTTTCTATAGTCATAGAAATTTAGAGCCTTGGTGAATGAAAACATTATTTACAGTTATTCGAGGTACATAAGAGTTTGGGTTGAGGCTTCAACTAACCAAGAGTCACAAAATATTGTCAGTCATACCCATTTTATATTATGTGTGTTAGTATTAAACACACACACACACAAAATGGAGAATAGTTTATACAGTTTATCATCTGTTTAGAATTTTTAACACCATTTACTTTAATTTGCATATGACAATAAAAGTATGCGGGCTGTTTTAGATACATATTATCCATCTCTCCTTGCCTTGCTGGGAGGTCTTGAAGAATGAGCTCTGTGAGCTATGTCATAAGAGGGCTTCCTGTTGTACTATGAAAGCTATGAAAGTTACTAATGGGAGAGCAGAGGACACAGGAGAGGGAGGGCAGCCATTTCTTCCCTATTCTTTCCCAGTTTCTGCACAATATCTCAGAAGATAATTATTTCCCTCCAGGACTATAGCTCTTCCAAGTCCACTTCTTAACACGTTCTTGTAATGCTGTTTTCTCACATTATACTACAGATTTGGGTGCTAGAATAACATCCCAAGGGTGTTTTTCTCCAGATATTTTTATCATCCCAGTAGTCTTTTCCTAACCCTGCCTAAATCTGTAAGTGGTCCTTTCATTTGGACCATCTGGGAGAATTCTGTTTTCTACAGTAATTCTAACTGATAATGATTTGCATTACTGAATTTTTTGTTTTGATGACAGGACTGATATGATTTTTTTCATAAATATCAAGGTTTTTGTATTAAGTAGCAGATATCTTTAACATTAATATGAATAATCATATTTGAAGTTTATTGAATGTTTAATATGTAGTAGGTAATATTATGAGCAACATATATTTATCTTTCAATCCTCCCAGTTGTCCTTTCAATACTGTTGCAAACTAACCAAAGTCAATCTCATGGTGGTTCACAATTGTCAAGTTCTTTTGGTAAATTTAGTGGTAGACTATACAGAAGGATTTCCTTACTTGTAGTATGTGAGAATAAAAGCAAGTCTTATTCTAAATCTTGGCAACAATGCATTAGGCCTGATTTTTGAAAGGTTTGGTGAAAGGCCCACACTTTATTTGGAAACACAAATCAAGTCAGGAGACAGTGTCCTCTGTGAACTAGAAGAAAATCCATGAGTAATGAGATTTAGATCTGAGCCCTGTTCAAATGGTAGTAGATATCCTTCTTTCCAGTTTTCTTATAGCTCATTCATATAACAAGAGTGAGTCCCATAAAACTGTGAGACTCATGAAAACAAGAACAGTGAATCCTAACCACTTTTCCTGAACATCACTCATTTCACCAATTAAAATTTACTTCTAATGTCTCTCATGTTAATTGACATATACTCTGGTACAGATTTCAATAATGATATTTGATGTTACCAGAAAAGCAAATCCTCTGTGTTGATTCTACTAACGTATTTCAAATGTTAATCACCTCAAGGTATAAATTAAGGGTCACATAATCATATTATAATGGTTCTATAGAAATATATATATATATATATATATATATTTATATATATATTTTGCGGTACGTGGGCCTCTCACTGTCGTGGCCTCTCCCATTGTGGAGCACAGGCTCTGAACGTGCAGGCTCAGCAGCCATGGCTCACGGGCCCAGCTGCTCCGCGGCATGTGGGATCTTCCCGGACCGGGGCACAAACCCGCATCCCCTCCATCAGCAGGTGGACTCTCAACCACTGTGCCACCAGGGAAACCCTATAGAAATATTTTTGATCAGTTTATTTTTGCTAGCAGAAAAAATGCAAAAAGCCAACTCCTAACAAAACCAAGAATCATTACAGCAGATGTGGTAATAGTTTGTAAACACAATCTCATAAAACCCATGTCTACTCTATTTATACTTCACCTTCTGATCAGTAACTAGCCGTGGCCCCCCTCCCACTATCTCTCTGTCTCTCTCTTTTCCCTCCCTCTCCCTGTCTCTTGCTCTTGATCTCTTACATACACATGCACACACACACACAAACACACACACATTATCATTTTGCCAAACCATTGGATAGTTGCATATTATTTGATGCTTTGTCCCTAAACACCTAAATATCTCTTAATGGAATATTACTCAGCCATAAAAAGAAACGAAATTGAGCTATTTGTAATGAGGTGGATAGACCTAGAGTCTGTCATACAGAGTGAAGTAAGTCAGAAAGAGAAAGACAAATACCGTATGCTAACACATATATATGGAATTTAAGAAAAAAAAAAAGTCATGAAGAACCTAGGGGTAAGACAGGAATAAAGACACAGACCTACCAGAGAATGGACTTGAGGATATGGGGAGGGGGAAGGGTAAGCTGTGACAAAGCGAGAGAGAGGCATGGACATATACACACTACCGAAGGTAAGGTAGATAGCTAGTGGGAAGCAGCCGCATAGCACAGGGAGATCAACTCGGTGCTTTGTGACTGCCTGGAGGGGTGGGATAGGGAGGGTGGGAGGGAGGGAGATGCAAGAGGGAAGAGATATGGGAACATATGTATATGTATAACTGATTCACTTTGTTATAAAGCAGAAACTAACACACCATTGTAAAGCAATTATATTCCAATAAAGATGTAAAAAAAAATAGGATATTGTCCTATATATTATAATCATAATATAATTACCAAACTCAGAAAATTTATCATTAATACTACCAAAGCAAAAACTGCACCAGTCAAAAGTAAATATGGTAAGAAAAACTTTATTCAAGGCTGTTGCAATACTGTAGAGAGACCAGAATATATCCTGAATTCAACTCTACTGAAATAATGAACTGCAGAATTATTAAGACCTGGAGTAGGCCTTCTCTGATTGCTAATTGACCTTACCAAAAAAAGGAAACTTTATCTTATCTTCATGATAGGACACAGTTTTACAACTTGAAGTAAGACACCCACCAAAATTTGGCTCCTACCTTCCCACAGAGACTGAGAGATAGGAGCTCTATTTTCCATGATGATATTTCAAAGAGATGACACAAAGGTGCATGAGAGAGTCAGTTCTAGTTTGTAATACTGATAAGAGGCTTTAAAAAGATTTACATCTCAAAGAAGCAGAGAAAGAATTTGCAATGACAAGTTTTTTGAAGTATATCCTATAAAAAAAGGAGCAGAGGGACTTTTTTGGTTAGACCAGCTGGATTCTCTAAAAACTTGGAGTAAGAGAGAGGGCAGGGGCCTAGAGGCAGGGAGAATCCTATTTAAACCTTAGACTGAGGGAAATGTTAAGATCATCTTGGTTAACACAATATTAATCATTCAATATTAATTATTTGCTAAAAGAAAATCAATATTAAAATTTCCTCATTTGTTCACAAAATGTTCTTTATAGCTATTTTAAAAATCTGAGATCCAAGAAATAAACATGAATTGCTTTTCGTTTTCATGGACTTTAGTCTCTTGAAATCTAGACAAATGCTTCAGCTCTCATTTTTATGTGATGTTGACATTTGTGAAGAGAGCAGGCCAATTGTTTTATAGAAGTGTATCTATACTGAGTTATTTTTATAAGTTAGTATACACACAATGTAATAAGTAGGTATTATCCTTGTCATTCATTACCTTTTTTCTGATATTTAAACTTTCAAATACCTAAAAATAAATTTGCCTGCTTTTAATTGATTATTAAATAAACTAAACCATTTTGTGATTATATAAGCAATGGACTTTTAGCTTTAGGAATTTTAAAATCTTCTCACATGTACACAGAATAAGTTGAAAGCTCAAACATAAGGTCTTCCTGATCATCATAAAATGGTGAATTAGCATAAACTTCCTTCAATAGTAGCCCTAAGTAAACTACAGATTTGAGAAAGAAGCATGGATCTGAATAATAAATATAAACAATGAAACATTAAAAGGTAGATCGAGGACTATGCAGTACCTGCTTGGAGTGTCCGGGAGCTGGTGATAGGACACCCCCTGATCAGCAGTGAGGGTTTAGTTTGGGGAATAACCTTTAAGTTTTGTTCTTACGTCTTTCTCTTATACTCACCCATTTTAGTGTTGACATGAAAATGTCAGGGCTGAATAAAGGACCGCTGTAGAAAGAACCAACTTCTGCCTCAGAGCTGATGAATTACGGTCTAATACTTCCAGTTCTAAATTTTTTCTAAGTGATTTACTGTGAAACTTTACTCAGAGACATTGCCAGTTGAGAGTCAGGAAACAGAAACAGGGATGGTGTAGTGCCTGGTGCTTCTAGGCTTGGGGTTCTTTGCCACTCATTTTTGACAAAGAAAACTGATGAGATAAGCAAACAAGACCATTAAAATGATTGACAGCAAATCAATTTACAGAAGACAATTATATTGTCAAAACCAGTAATATCCAACTAAAAAATATAAATGACACGCTGTCAACAAAAACTAAATTACCTAGGAATTAACTTAAAAAAGAATACAAAAGAACTAAAAGGAGAAATAAGTGTTATAACCTTATTAAGGGTTATATAGAAAGTAATGGAGATTGAAAATATTTGTTATTCTGTTGGTTTAATAAAAAAATATTAATTTTTCTAAAATGAATTTATAAATTCAATGTAATCTCAATCCTAATTCCAGCTGGAAATAAAGAGCCCCATAACATCATTTTAATATTTATATGATAAATAGTTCACAAATATCCAAGTTAAACTCTTAAAATGTGGTTTCTTAACTCACCAAAGACACAAAGCATGAAGAATAAAATGATATATGATTAAATTAAGGATTTCCATTCAATGATAGCAAGATCAAGTTAACTGACATGACATTTTTAGAAAGATATTTGCAATATCTAAAGCAAACAAAGGTGAATACCTAGATAATATAAAAACACCTAAAAACCAATAAGGAAATGAAGGAACCAAAGGAGAATAATAGGTTAAAAAATGTAATTCATAAAAGAATAAAGGCAAAACAAAAATATATGTTCAAACATATTCGTTAATTACTGCTATTTTAAAACAATGTTGCTCTATACTTTATATTTTTTAGATTGTCAAAATAAAAGGTTAGATAATGAATGCCATGTGTTGTCAGGGTTATGGAATATGGAAGCTTCATGCAATACTGGCAATGAAAAAGGCTGATGCAGCCATTAAGGAAAGTATTCTGGCATTATTTGGTCAGATTAAGAATGTGAACACTATGATGCAGGAATCTTATTTTTTGGTACATACCCACAGAAATTCTTACACATATACACAGAGTATATATACTAATATAGATTGTGGTAATGAGGCATGAGAGAAAAATCTAGTTGATCATCCCTAGGGCAACGAAGAAGGACAATTTAATGAAGCATACTGTTGAACATTGTTAGTATTTATAAACAATACAGATAATTTTTGAAAATTATTTGATTAAAAAATAAATTTAAATTATGAAGTCTATTGCACAATGCAACTAAACTAAAAATACACATAAACAGATTCACAGATATAGAAAATAAACTAGTGTTTATCAAAGGGAAAGGGGAGGGCAAATTAGGGGTATGAGATTAAGAGATACAAACTAGTATGTATAAAATAGATAAGTATCAAGGTTATACTATATAGCATAGAGAATTATAGCAATTATCTCATAATAACTTTTAATGGAGTGTAATCTGTAAAAATACTGAATCACTATGCTATACACCTGAAACTAACATAATATTATAAATCAACTACACTTCAGTGAAAATAAAAATAAACAACATACACAAATAGAAGAACTTTCATCAAATGCATTAGAACAATTTAATATGAAGGGAAAATGAAAGGGTAATAGGATGGGGAGTAAACAGCAAATAAGTGTGACTACTGACTAGTGAGGTACCAAAAATAAATAAATAAAAGGATCCTTTGCTAAGTGACTTTCCTTTCTCACAAATTTAGGTCTCAGACTCTGAACCCAAAAAGCATTCCAGTGCAGCAAATGGGAAGCTTAGGGAGCTGCATCTTATCATCCTCTACCAGAACTGATGGGATTGTACCCTCCAATAATCAATAAGAAAGCTCAATGCTGTGTAAAACTTGGGAATTTTTTCCTTCTCTCTCTTCTTCCCTCCCTCCCTTCCTCTCTCCCGCCCTCTTTCCTTACTTTCCTCTCTCCCTCTTTTCTTTTCTCTTTTCTTTTCCTTTCCTTTCTTTCCTTTCCTCTTTCCTTCTTTTCCTCTCTCCTTCCTTCCTTCTTACTTTCTTTGATTTGTTCAGTTCATTCGTTCATTTATTTTTACAGTTTAACAATTTTTAATGGTATAGATTGGTTACAGGAATGGGATTTTATTTTCAGATCCATGAATCAATCAAAATTATTAATGCACTTTTTGTTCAAAAGAAAAAGGATAGAAAAAAATAACATGATACTTTGATTCCAGAGTATCTGTCTATGCATCCCTGCATAGCTTATGTGGGCAAATATGGCAGATCATTTGGGACATATAAGTAAAATTTGAATGACATAGACCTGGGAATTGTTTAAAGTGTGAAACAAGGAGCACCAAATGAGGCAAATGTAATTAGACTATTTCCTAGTTATGTGACAGCACTGGTAAATAAAAAGCAAAAACAAAAATGGTAAGGGTAGAATAAAGATAGAAACTAAAGCAAAAAAGAGTACATAGTACTGGTTCTTCCAGTTACTGGAAAACTTTCAGGTACTTCTGCTGTTGTTGTTACTTAAGTAGAAATGATATTTACTTATAAGGTAAATACTCCCCCCCTTGATTAAAGAGGAAATAATTTGAAAATGATTAACTGAAAGACAGGGATCTTCTAGCACAATCCCTGGCAGGTGGAACCAAGGTCTTAGGCAATTATATGGGAGAAAAGTTTACAAGAAATATGAGAAACTTTTAGAGGTGACCAGATATAGGCAGTTAATGTGCAATGCCCATTAGAGGTAGAGAGAACACTCTAAAAGACCCACAGGTAAAATGTGGAGGATACAGATATGCTCTGGTAAAAGACTGAAAATTATGAAAGGAGAATTAGTTTTGTGTTTTGTTACCATTACATTAAAGTATAATTGAGATGGTATTATGTGCAAATGGAGAGATTTGAACCTACTATTTTTAAAATTGGAGGTGAGCCGAATATACCCTTTACCTGATTAAAATTGGACATTTGAGGGGCTTCCCTGGTGGCGCAGTGGTTGAGTGTCCGCCTGCTGATGCAGGGGACACGGGTTTGTGTCCCATTCCAGAAAGATCCCACATGCTGCGGAGCGGCTGAGCCTCGCGTCCGGAGCCTGTGCTCCGCAACGGGAGAGACCACAACAGTGAGAGGCCCCCGTACCGCAAACAAACAAACAAACAAAAAAAATTGGACATCTGAAAAGCTTTGAAATTTCTCTGACCATCTTCTATAATAAATATTAACAAATACAGAATTCTGGGAATATAATAAGATATTATTCCTCTGATTAAGAAATGGATCCAAGTAAGGGTATTTATTTCCAATAACTAACTTTTTAACAACTCCTTCTGGCAGTAGGTTCATAGAGATTGACAGTAAGGCTATTGGGCAGCAAACAAGGCAATTTCACTAAGAGATTTTTCTGGAAGAGATATGATAAAGAAATGCAACAAGACAAAGGTTATTGATATGTCAAAATAAATTTAACTAGCCCACTCTTACCCATTCTTTTTTATAATACAACCAAACATTATCCACATTTATGTGGAGTGGACTTCAGTAATTTCTCCTGTTTCTCTAAATGGAATATTTAATTCACTGGTATACTATCATAAAGGAATACAACAGCATTTAGACTGTAAAAATCATTAGAATCCATTGATGCATTAAGTTGAAAGTATAGTGATAATTGCTTCCTTAGAGAGACAGGAAAATAGGACAGTAGTCAGCAATATAACAAATAAAGACTGAATGATTTAACCAGACAAAATTCAAAATTGAGCAGAGTCTGTGAAATGTTGGGGACGATTATCATGGGCTGAAGTACCTCTCCAAAAATGAGAAATAGAGTCCTATTTTTTACTGACCCTCACAACAAAATGGGTAGTACAGAAACTAATAGGAAAATTTGGGTTCTACTGAATCACATCTCTCATTTAGGAAGAATGGTGGACTCTATCCACAAGGTCCTGAGACTTGTATTTGAATGAGGCCTAAAAATAAATAAGTATTAAAAGATATTAAAAGGTTGTGGCTCAAACATTGCTTGAAGAACATTGTGATGCAAACACTCAAATAATTTTAAGAGTTGCTGAAATTAAAAGAATAAAGAATGAAGCCTTTGGTAGGAATTAAAAATTACACCTCATTGAAGATTGCTTGGATTTTGGATTTGAAATATGTTTACTGTAGCGTATTGGTATCTTGTCACTGGGCATAAAAAGAGACATCTTTCAACATAAAATGACATCAGCATGCCCAGTGAACAGAGAAACCTATCATGTTATG
Organism: Delphinus delphis; assembly: GCF_949987515.2. NCBI lineage: Eukaryota > Metazoa > Chordata > Mammalia > Artiodactyla > Delphinidae > Delphinus > Delphinus delphis. The sequence continues at coordinate 42,940,074 of NC_082700.1, read as the reverse complement.
TTAAACATCAGAGAAATATTTGAATGAAGTAGAAGCAGTTCAAAATTCAAGATCATGTGACAGGAAATGTTAGAGGGAGTCCATTTTCTTTATGAAAAGCTTACTTTGATACCTTTAGAGGTAATGTTGGAGACCTCAGGACCTCACAGTTTATAATGTCACATGGTTTGAACCACAATTTCACTTGCAACCAAGGAAAAAACAGGCTTTCTGATTTACTGGTGACAGTCCCTGGATTGAAGGTCATGTTATTGTTTGGGAATCAGTAAAAATAAGCCCTGAAGTTGGTCATATCTAGGTGAAGGAAGGTGGGAGTAAATGTATGCCATAAATACAGATGAATGTTCAGTATTGAGCAGTGTAAGAGGAATTAGATATATCCTCAGAAAAATGTTAAAATATTTACAGACTCTTGGACTAAATACGATAGTTTTGAGATGCAACCAAGCAAATGGATCCTAGATGACTGGACACCACAAATATCAGGTATTTAGTTACAGAAGTTCTTCTGGAAATTTAGAGGAAGAATTAAGACTTAGTAGCTAACACAGAAGGGGGTTGGGATTTTAAAGCAGATGCCTTTGGCAGATCCTTTGTACCAGACACTTTGGTAAATGAAATAAAGCAACACAATGGTGTTCAAGCAATCCAAAGAGAGGCCAAATGGTGAAATGTTCCTTTTACATTCACTAAATCTCTGTTGTGTTAAAGGATTGTACTTAGTATCATCAGGAAAAAAATAAAGTCTAAATATAGATTAAGAAAAATTCCTTGACGTCAAAGACCTATGCACAAGGACAAACAGATTATATTGGAACTTACTACCCAATAGAAAATTTCACAGGGCAATCCTCAATTCTGACTGCATTTTTTGTTTGTTTTTTTTGGCTTTGCACACATCACCTTAATGCCCAATGACAAAAATATATGTGATAGTTTAATCAGCACTAGCTCAAACAAGCCAAGCAGGAGCTTTAGGAACAAAATTTGAAATTCTGAATCATACCACAGTTAAAATACTGGAGTCTTACCACTATATTGAAAAATATTTGCTAAACTTAATATGTGCATTATTGGGAGCTCTATTCCAAGACTAGTCCTGACTGATAGTTAGTATTGAAAAAAAATAAAATAATTTTCGAGGGATTGAACATGTTTTTAAGTTGATAGGACCCCACACATATCAACAAAGCTGGGAGAGGTTGTGGACACTCACCAAAAAGAACTAACGATTATTTTACCCTTTATGAAATCCAATACTTTAAAGATCAGTGGCCAGAAATGCTAGCGGTCTGCTAGTGGTCTTAAGTCCAAACATGAATTTAGGTATAAAGTTATTGTTGTTTAAATTTTTTTATTACTTTCAATCAAAGAAAATTTAATAATTTTATACAAGTCAAAAAATAAATGTTAAAATTAGCAATATTAATTCAGTGAAAAAGGTCTAGTTTGAGAACATTAAATTACTGCATGAAAAATAAATCTGATATAATTGACAGTCGGGACACAGCTTCTTTTGAGTTTATCATGACTAAAGCTATGCCTTATGATGGTTCAAGACTTCCTCAATACTTTAAGTAAGAAATACCAGTATCATGAAACTTTCTTTTGGAAAAAACAATGCGATTGTTTTTGGTCCTCCTTGACCAGAATAAATCTTTACTTATTTATTTGCCATTTCTTTTTTAATACCTGATACTGTTCCAGATGACTATTTTTATTGATTGATTGATTGATTTTTGTCTGCATTATGTCTTCATTGCTGCACGTGGGCTTTTCTCTAGTTGCAGCCTGGGGGGGGGCTACTCTTTGTTGCAGTGTGCAGGCTTCTCATTGTGGTGGCTTCTCTTGTTGTTGAGCACGGGCTCTAGGCATGTGGGCTTCATTAGTTGTGGCATGCAGGCTCAGCAGTTGTGGTTCACAGGGTCTAGAATGCAGGCTCAGTAGTTGTGGCAGATGGGATTTGTTGCTCCACAGCATGTGGAATCTTCCCAGGACCAGGGCTTGAACCCGTGTTCCCTGTAGTGGCAGGTGTATTCTTAACCACTGAGCCACCAGGGAAGTCCCCTCCATTTTTTAAAGTAATTAATTTATTTACTTATTTTTAAGGTCAACTGCCATTTTATTGGAGGCACCATCATGGGACTAAAAGCCAGGGCTGTCACCATTAGCTTAGCCATGGAAAGAGGTGGGTGTATACTGGATGAGAAAGGGCTTAGCACCCTATATCATTGCCCCACCATCCCTAAAAGCAGGAGGAGGTGGGTCACCTTGGCATCTCCAGCCTGGGCTGCTCCCAGAGAGGGAAAAGCAGAGCAGAGCAGTGGAAGGGGTCTAGAATTCAATGTGCAAGACTCTGGTGTCAGCTCTTGTAACCTTAATGTCCCACCAAACCCCCAGCCTGTGCCTTTTAAGGAAGGGCCTGAGGAAGGAAGCTGCCATGGCTCAGGCTGGCCCATAGCTAGTGAGAGTGCAGGATTAAGTGAAAGAAGAAGAGGCTCTCCTGAGAAAAATGACAGGAACAGAGAGAAGACCATGAGAGGGTAGGAGAATTCCAAGAATGAGGCAGGAACAGCAAAGTGGCAGGCCAAGGCCTTTTGGGGTTTCCCTGAGCAAGTTCAAACCACTTCTGGAGACACTTCTACTGTTCCCATGCTCAGGGCTCACCTTGAAGGAATTGCTCCAAATCTTCTCACACAAGTCAGTGAGGGTGGGGAAGTAATGCGAGAAAGGGTAGCAGAGGGTCCTTGCAGGGCAACGATTCTTCCTGACTCCAGTCCCAACCACCAATCCTGTCAGATTTGCAAATGTAGGATGTGCAGCATCAGCCCACCACCACTCATAGCCCTCCCAGTATAGTGGCTGTCCGAAATTCCTTCTTCATGCTGGATCCAAGGCCCCAGGTTCAGGGAGTAACATAGAAGCAGACCCCCTTGGTAAACTGCTTCTGACAGCCTGGGTTCATCAATCTACAGTGAACCAAGCTGAGACTGTAGAGCCAGGACACATCCCAAAGTGCTTCCCAGTTTGTGTTGGCCATGCAGCAGGCATTCAGGGAGTAGATGCATGGAGGGAGAAGGAGAGGGAGAGAAAGAGGGGGAGGGAAGGAGAAGGGAAGGGGGAGGGGGAGGGGGAGGGGAAGGAAATCCTGCTTGTGTTTGATCTGGTGCAGGGTGCTCAGAGCTGCTCCTGGTCAATTCTACTTGACACCAATGCAATCCTAAACAGAAATGCAAATACAAGTATTGAAAGTATATGGAAGTATTATGTTTGTGAAACAGTTTTCTGGATGATGTAAAAACTACTTATTTCGAGGACTTCCTCTTCACCCCAAGACAGAGTTACAAGGAAACAACACAGAACTGGAAAAAAAAATGTGTATGTCAATAGTTTCAGACATTTGAAATGAGGCAGTGCAAAACAGTGAATATGAGAAAGGGGAAATAAAGTGAGCCCTAAAAGTGTCCCCACTAAATGCCTGAAGAGACTACTGGCAATGGCAATAGTGGAACCCAGGCAGACCTGCCTGTCACCCTGAGTTGAGAAGAAGGAACTGAGAGTCTGTAGAGACCAAGACAACTGGAGGTTTTAGGGAATAGTACAGGTGAGAAGTAAGTTGTACAGAAAGAGAGCTTCAGAGATCTGAATGCAATTTAGTACTGATCAACACATGGGTTTGAGTAAAATACCTGAGGTCAGGAAAAGAACCACCTTTAACAGGTTCAAAGAAAAATTTTTCTACAGAGCAATTAATAATTTGTGTTCCACTAGCTAAGGTGGAAAAATGTTGTAAATCATGGGGTATTGAGTAGAATAATCAGAAAGCTGTTGTTTCATTGGTGAAATAAAATTAGTCCAAAACTATAGACTTACTCTAGATTATGTAAGGTTGAAACTACATGCAACTAAAACAATTGGATTGAAAACAACAAGAATATTTTTAGATATGTAAAAATATCTAGTGATCAACAAGGTAAAATTCAATGTGTCTGGCATTGCATCCAAAAATTACCAGGCAAGCAAAAGATAAAAATGTGACCCCCAAATCAGGAGAAAATAAATCAAAAGAGACCAGAAATGATACCAGTAGAAACCATATGCTGAATATCTCTCTCTGTCTCTCTGTCTCTCTGTCTCTGTCTCTGTCTCTCTGTCTCTGTCTCTCTTTCTCTCTCTCTCTCTCTCTCTCTCTCTCTCTCTCTCTATATATATATATATACATATACACACACACGTATTGTTAGTTTGCTTATTTTTATTTTTATATGGTTTGGCATATATACACATATATGTGTGTGTGTGTGTGTGTGTGTGTGTGTGTGTGTGTGTGTGTGTGTATATACACACACACACAGAGATATATGCCATTGTTGTACTTGATTTTTTACATAAATTATCGTTATAGCAGCATGCCTGTTTAAATGTCTTTTTCAATAATGAAGTTTGAAATGCTAAGTCTCTTTTTTAAATCTACCATTTAAAAATACTATCTATTGTATTGGGTTTTAGACATTCTTTTTATTGAAGTATAGTTGATATATAATGTTATATTAGTTCAGGTGTTCAGCATAGGGATTCAGTATTTTTACAGATTATACTACACAATAGGTTATTACAAGATATTTTTAACTCCCTGTACTATGCAATATATCCTTGTTGCTTATATATATTTTACATAGTAGCTCATATTTTTTAATGCTATACCCCTAATTTGCCTCACCTTCTTTGCTTTACCCTTTGTTAATAAGTTTTTTTATATACCTGTGAGTCTATTTATGTTTACACATACACTCATTTGTATTATTTTTTTAGATTCCATATATAAGTGACATCATACAGTATTTGTCTTCCTCTGTCTGACATTTCACTTAGTCTAATATTCTCTAGGTCCAGCCATGTTGCTGAAAACGACAAAATTTCATTCTTTTCTTCTGGCTGAGTAATATTCCTTTATATGTATATGGTTATATATATATATATATATATATTCATATATATATATGTATATATATATATATATTCACATCTTCTTATGCCAGTCCTTCGTTGAGAGGGTACTTGGGTTGCTTCCATATCTTGGCTACTCTATTTAGATAGTGCTGCTATGAACACTGGGGAGCATGTATTTTTTTGAGTTACTGTTTTCATTTTTCTCTGGATATATATCCAAGAGTGGAATTGCTGGATCATATAATAGTTAGATTTTTGGTTTTTTGAGGAAACTCTATACTGTTTTTCATAGTGGCTGCACCAATTTACATTACCACCCACAATGTACAAGTCTTCCCTTTTCTCCACATCCTCTCTAAAATTAGTTATTTGTAGACTTTTTAATGATAGCCATTCTGAGAGGTATGAGGTGATATCTCATGTTGACTTGATTTGCATTTCTCTAATAATTAGTGATGTTGAGTATCTTTTCATGTGCCTGTTATCCATCTGTATGTCTTCCTTGTAAAACTGTTTATTCACTTCTTCTGCCCATTGTTTGATTAAATTGGGGTTTTTTGATATTGATTTTTATGAGCTATTTGTATATTTTGGATATTGACCTCTTGTCAGTCACATCATTTGAAAATATTTTCTCCCATTCCATAGGTCATCTTTTCATTTTATCAATGGTTTCCTTTCCTGTGCTTTGAAGTTTCATTAGTTTCCATTTGTTTATTTCTATTTTTATTTATTTTGCCTTAGGAAACTGATCCAAAAAATATTGCTATGATTTATATCAAAGCATGTTCTGCCTATGTTGTCTTCTGGGAGTTTTATGGTGTTATGTCTTATAGTTAGGTCTTTAAACTATTTTGAGTTTATTTTTGTATATGGTGTGAGGGAATGTTCTAATCTCATTGTTTTACATGTGGTTGTGCAGCTTTCTGAGCACCACTCCACTCCATTGTATATTCTTGCCTTCTTTGTCGTAGATAAATTGACCATAGGTGCTCTCTATTCTGAGCTCTCTATTCTATTCCATTGATCTATGTATCTGTTTTTGTGCCAAACCATGCTGTTTTGATTACTGTAGCTTTGTAGCATAATCTGAAGTCTTAGAGGGTTATATCTCTAGCTTTGTTCTGTTTTCTCAAGATTGCTTTGGCAATTTGAAATCTATTGTCATTCCATCTGAATTTTAGGATTATTTGTTCTAGTTTTGTGAAAAGTGTCATGGGTATTTGATAGGGACTGAATTAAATATGTAGATTGCTTTGGATAATGTGGCCATTTTAAAAAACATGAATCCTTCCAATCCAAAGCATGGAGTATCTTTCCATTTCTTTGGATCTTCTTTAATTTCCTTCATTAATGTTTTATAATTTTTAGGGTGTAGGCTTTTCACCTCCTTAGTAAGGTTTATTCCTAGTATTGTATTCCTTCTGATGTAATTTTAAACAAGATTGGTTTCTTTTTAATTTTCTCTTTGTGAGATTTCATTATTCATAAATAAAAACACAAGAGAATTCTGTATATGAATTGTGTGTCCTGAAACCTTTTTTTCTTGTCTGATTGCTGTGGCTAGGACTTCCAATACGATGTTAAATAGAAGTGGTGAGAGCGGGCATCCTTGTCTTTTTCATGAATTCAGCAGGAAGATTTTCATTGTTTTACCATTGAGTATGATGTTGGCTGTGGATTTGTTGTAAATGGCCTTTATTATGTTAAAATATATTCCTTCTGTAACCACCTTGATGATAATTCTTATCATAAATGGATGTTGAATTTTTTCAAATGGTTTTCTACATCTATTGAGATGATCATGTGATTTTTATCCTTTGTTTTGTTAATGTGGTATATTATAATGATTGATTTGTGAATGTTGAACCATCCTTGTGACTCTGTAATAGATCCAACCTGATCATGGTGTATGATCTTTATCAAAAGGATATTGTTGCATTCAGTTTGCTAATCTGCTAATCCTAAAATTGTTGAGGATTTTTGCATTTAAATTCATCAAATATTGGCCTGTAATTTTCGTTCTTTCAGTGTCCTTGCCTGGCTTTTGTAACAGGGTAATGGTGGCCTCATAGTATGAATTTGGGAGTGTTCCCTTCTCTTCAATTTTTGGAATAGTTTGAGAAGGATAGGTGTTAGTTCTGCTTTATATGTTTGGTAGAATTCTCCTGTGAAGCTGTCCAGTCTTGGACTTTTGTTTGCTTGAAGTTTTTTGTTTTTTTAAATTACAAATTGAATTTCACTTCTAGTAATTAGTTTGTTCAAATTGTCTATTTCTTCTTAAATCAGTATGTTTCCAAAAATTTGTCCATTTCTTCTACGTTGTCAATTTGTTGTCATAGTTTGTTGTCATAGTTCATAGTATAATATATTAATAAGTTGTTCATAGTATTCTCTTATAATTTGTTCATAGTATTTGTCCATAAGTTGTTCATAGTATTGTCTTATGATTTTTGGTTGGTATCGCTGTGGTACCACTTGTTATTTCTTCTCTATCATTTCTTTTCTTGTTTATTTGGGACCTCTCTTTCTATCTTGGTGATCCTGGCTAAAGGTTTATTGATTTTCTTTATCATTTCAAGAAATGAGCTCTTGGTTTCTCTGACCTTTTCTATTTTTTTAATCTCTATTTTATTCATTTCCTCTCTGATCTTTCTTATTTCCTTCTTTCTGGTGAGGTTGGACTTTATTTGTTCTTTTTCTAGTTTTTTAGGTGGTAGTTTAGGTTGTTTATTTGAGATTTTTCTTGTTTCTTGAGTGCAACCTATATTGCTATAAACTTTCCTGATAGAACTGCTTTAACTGTGTTCATATATGTATGAGAGAAAGTTGTTTCCATTTTCATTTGTCTTGAAGTATTTTCTGATTCCCTTCTTCTTTTCTTTATTGATCTGTTTTTTTTATGACCCTGTTGTTTAGTCTCCACTTGTTTTTCCTTTTCCCATTTCTCTTTTTGAAGTTGATTTCTAGTTTCACACCTTTGTGGTAAAAAAAAAAAGCTTCATGTAATTTCTATCCTCCTGAATTTGTTGAGGTTTTTTTTTGTGATCTAGTATGTGTTCTGTCCTGGAGAATGTTCCATGTGCACTTTGCTGGACTTATGAACAACATGGAACTAAACAAACCTACTTTTGGAAAAGAACTCATTCATATATAGGGGAATTACTCTGTTTTCACAGAAGACACAGTGTATTTTGAATTGTTTACATAAAAAGGACACATTAAATATTTTCTGCTTTTTTTTTTTTTTTTTTTTGCAATATGCAGGCCTGTCATTGTTGTGGCCTCTCCCATTGCAGAGCACAGGCTCCAGATGTGCAGGCTCAGCAACCATGGCTCATGCACCTAGCCGCTCCGTGGCATGTGGGATCTTCCCGGACCGTGGCATGAACCCGTGTGCCCTGCATCAGCAGGTGGACTCTCAACGACTGTGCCACCAGGGAAGCCCAGCTTTCTTTAATGATTAACTTTCACGGTTAGCCTAATGTAGTTAAACTAAATTATTGAAACTAATCACATTCTTTCCCAAGTAACATATTTTTCTTCAGTATGAAATCTTCCATTTCATCTAACACATAATAATTGGTAATCTGTTCACAACTGACAATCTCATTCATAGGATAAATCCAACATTATCCACTTGAGAATACAGAACAGCAATGTGAGATATTTTGCACTGTTCTCTTTCTGTTCTCATATATTATAATTTACAGAGTCAACAATTATTTCTGTGCAATATTTTTTCTTCTCTGTTTCCAGTCAAATACTCACTGCCTGAGTCCAAAAACTTTTCATATTTAATATTAACCATAATAAATAATTTAATGATAAATTAATTAATACATATAATATTATAATAATACAATTACTATTAATTATATTATTGATGATATGTTATATAGTTATTTATATAATTGTCTAAATAGTTATATTATTGCATAATATAATTATATATAGTATAATTATATTATATTATTAGAATATAATACAAAATTATGTACAATATATTATATAATATATTATAAATATATATTATATACATTATCATAATATTATAATATATAGTATATTATATTCTACATCATGTAATACATAGTATGTTATATAATACAAATATATGTTTATAATATGACAATATTATGATATTAAATATGTTATAATACGATAATATAACAATATAATATTTAATATTTAATTATACATATTATATATTAATATTTTCATATAAAATATTAGTCAATATTAATATGATTAATATATTATATTAATTATATAATATATATGATATATATAATAGACACATGATATATTATATATATTATATATAATGTATATGATATAGTATATTATCACAATATTTTTATAGTTATATATTATATACATTATTATATCATTAAAATATTTACAATATATATAATATATATATATATATTGGGGAGGATGAAGTAGAAAAGAGTAGCTTTATTGCTTTGCCAGGCAAAGGGGGACACTACAGGCTCCTGTCTTGAATAACTATGTGTCCCCAAGATATATAATATATTATATATAATCATATATCATATATTACCATATATTATATGTTATATATCTTATAATAATGTGATATAATGCCAACTATATTATATTAAATAAGATATAGTTTATATTATTAATGTATGTATATAATATATATGTAATTATATTATATATAGATATAATGTAATTATAATATATAAATAAATATAAATATAGTATATATAATATATAATATATATATTAAAGTATAAAATATATATTATACTACAATATACGTGATATAATAATAATATTAAATAATATAACTATATTACTGTATATTATATTACATATTATGCTCTATATTATAAATAATGTCTTATGATTTTTATATAATATATATATTAAATATCATATTATGTATTACATGATATAAAACATATGTTACGTATGTTACTATCATATAATATGTAATATACAATACATATTATTTATACAATATAATTATTGTATATAAAACATGTAAAATATACATTATATATTGTATAAATTATGTATACACTCTATATAATTTATACTATTAATAATATATAATATATTAATATCATATTATAATATTATTGTAATATTATATACAATAAATATTACATGTAATATATATTATATTTTACATTTTTATTATATATTATATATAATACCATATATAAAAATTATAATATATAACACAGCATTATTTATATTTTGTATATATTATAGTGTTGTGTAGATATAGTATATATATAGTATAATATAGTATATAAACATGGGTATATAGTATATATATATTCATATATAGTATATACCTATGTATATATAGTATAATATATAGTATATATTATGTATAATATTGTATATATACAAAACTATATTTACTGTATGTAATGTATATATATACTCTATATATAGTATACATATTAACTGTATCTGATTTACAGTTTCAAATTATAACTCCTACAGCTGCTCAGAGCATACCGTTTTCAGAAAGCAAAAATGACAGAGATGATTGGATTTAGGATAAATTTTGGAAGTGGAATCAGTAGGACTTGCAGAGGAAATGGAATGTAAGATAAAAATAAAGGATACTGATGTTCTTAGTCTGAGATACTGGTGAATTATATTACTATTTATTAGTTCAGATAAAAATTGTCAATGCCATTACTTTTACAGATTCAGAGTCAATAATGTAAATACAATAAAACAAAGATATTCTCACATATTCATTTATTGTGATCAACTTATAATTTCAGGGGTTATCTATAAAAATCATAAAACCATGAGACCAAGGAGCAACTAAAATTGCTCTAAGAAAATCATACTTGAAGAGTATAATCTGGGATCCAAATTATAATGTAGCTAGAAATTTTGGAGTGGATATACCTTCTATAATTCTCTAACCTTCTCCAATGAAAGGACAATAATAAATGCATTTGTGAGAAGAGCATCCGTATATTTGATAAATACTATAGTGATTATAATGTGGATGATGCTGCTATCGAAATGGGCTTCCTGATTTCAAGGAGGATGTGGTTCTGTGGTGGCTTAGGCCCAGAATCAATACTGGGCCTAAGAATCAATCCCCAAAACAAAGAGGGTAAGGCTCCTTGATCACCAGTAGAGGCTGGAATGGTAAAGAAAACGTTTTTCTTGACAGGATTCTTTGATGGGGCTAACAGATTTTGAGGGAGTAGCACAAAAACATATAACTACGTTTTTAGCATCTTTAATATCTGTACAATAAAAAATTCCAAGTTGTTCTGACTTGATCCTCCAGGTATACAAAATGGCTTTGTGAGGCTAGCTTCCTATCATGAAATGAATACAAACTATTCCACCATGCCACTGGCACAATCAGCAACATTACATTATCACACAATCAGCAATTACCTATAGTTATAGGTGATTCCAAATATGGTTTCCCATGTTCTGAAAACATAAAAAAGTTCCATAAACAAATGATTCAAAATTCCATTGGCCTACTTCTGCTATATTTCCATTACATCTTCAGCACACAACAACATGGAGTGTTCTTTGTGGAAGATGACCAAACAGGGGAAAACTTTATAGCAAATGAGTGCATAATATGTTAACACAAATCAGAATTTCAGAATTGGATTGATCTGGAGTTACTGAGCCAGACTGAGAAGTGTTCCTGAAATCCTGTTGAAAAGATAAATTCTCCCCATTAAAAGAGAGGCAACATGAGGATAAATTCTACTTTAATATATGGAAAGTGGCTAACGATATCATCAGCTAGTAAGCTATTATAAAGGATCAGAGTTGAAGGATTTGTGATAATAAAATTTGGGGAAAATGCAGATTAAAGAACTCAGAATGAGACCAGGATATAAAAATATTAGTGCCTCTCTGTTGGCTCACTAAAGGATTCCTACAGCAGAGGATTTAACTACAGGCAATCCTACATGAGTGGGAAACTCTTTTCCTAGCCTCCCCAATGCTTGTTCAATATTTAAATTAATGATAGTTTGGTATGGTATTTGGTGAGTTAAGGATGGGCTTAAAACTTCTCAGTGATTTTCAGCTAGTATAAATGAGAGTGGGTGAAATAGTTGTGAGCTAATTTGGAGCTTACATTTTAGCTGGAAACATAGGCATTAAATATACAATTGTACACTTAAAATTGCAAATAAAAAAGTGTTATGAAAGAAATTTGTAGCAGACTAAGGGTAAATTTTAATTCATCTTTCAAGCATCTCTTCTTCTGTTACCTCGTCATTCATTAGTACTTAACACTTGCTGTTTTAACACGTATGTGTTGTCTTCCCCAAGCACACACATGCATAGGCACAATATTCACTTAGCATACCTTACATGTATGATTTATTTCATTTCAGTGTAGTTGTTGGTTTACTTGTCCTAACTCCCATAGAAGGCAAGAATTATATCTGGCTTAATTTTGAACTGCATGTCCCAGTGCATGCCACATAGTCAGTACTCAGGATACAGTTAATCAATATTCAGTTTGCTAAAGATTCAGTTCAACCGTCAGTTAATCCAGAAGACTTTTATAATCTCTATGATTCTCTCTAAAATGTCATATCTTAATTTAAAAACTCTATGGTTGTCTAATGTTTCATGACTTTGCTACTTAGTATTACTTTTGTCTTACTATTCACTGTGTTTTACATTTTACATGTGTTTCTTTTTCACATATACAAGCAATCACGTGCCAGTCTTCCAATTGGTCTATACATTTACTGGATCAGGGATAATGATAACTATCTTTCACTGAATGTCTATTCTGAGAAAACAAAACCCCAAAGTTAATTAAATCCTAAAATCTCAAAGTCAGTGAAAGGCAGAGCCAATATTATGTCTGCCTGATTTCAAAGCCAAATTCTTTACTAAACAACACTGCCTTATTTTAGCTGCAAAATGCCTAAAATGTAAGGTTTAAACATTAGTTGTGGATTAATTGTTCACTCAGTTTCAACTCTCAGATGACTCAGAGTGCTCATTGAAATGGAAGAAGCAGGGGAACAGCAGGCAAGGTTTTCCTTAAGAGGACAGATTCTGACCCTAGGTGGCTATGTCTTTTTGGTCAAATTAAAAGCTCTTGGGGTGCTTAAGTTGGCAGATGATTTCAAGCTACAAAAAAAAAAAAAAAGCTAAAACTTGCTAATAAAGTAAATATTTGTTTTAAGGAAAATTTATGTTTTTTAATGTTTATACTTTATATTTTTTATTCAGCTTAGCAGTTCTCATTTTTTAGAAACATTTTATGTTTAAACATATAAAATAAATATTTCATTATAAAACTAACTTATTACTGACTTAGATCCCAGTATGTCTTTTTCATCTTATTATAGACCACTTATGACACTAAAGTATCTTCATACCAAAAATTGAAAAAATAAAAATTTTTAAAAAGTAAACATTTTAAGAAATTTTGAGCATCAGGTTCTTTTTAAAAGAAAAAAAATCATTTTTCAAAGATGTATTTTTCTCTAAAGAGAAGTGAACACCATTTCCAAAGTACCAACTTCCTTGTAAGACAAATTTGCAGGAAGCTGTTTTTACCATGGTGACAAAATCTAGATGCAGATTACTTCATCAGAAGAAGGCAATTTTTCGTAAACAGTTGAGCTCAAAACACTCAGAGTATGCTACACTGGAAGTTATCATTATATATATATTTAGGAATTCATGAGCTAAGGTTAATTACAAAGAGTGTACTGGCTTTAAAAAGGTAGCTAAATTAATATTAAAAATGGTCAAATGCAGGGCTACTTAATCTGTGTGGCCCTGTTTCATTGCTGTTTTCTGGTGACACTATGTGACGCAGCCAAAAATGACCTCCAAGTTCCTACATATTGTTAAAAAATTCAACTGAGTAAATTTAAAGAAATAACTGGCTTTATTCAATGATTCATGAATTGGGCAACATCCTTTCTAGCAAGTAGAAAGGAGCTCAGAAGAGTTATACAAAATGCAAGACTTTTACAGGCATAAAGGGGTGGGAAAGGGAAGTTTTTAGGAAAAAGTGGATTGTTTCAGGCAAGGTCACCTTCTCTGGGGGACAGAAGGAGTCTATTGGGTGGATTACCTCACTAGTGCTGACTGGGTCATTCCAGGTTGCTTGATTAGAGGTTACATTTCTGGGAGAGGCAGAAAATGGAATTAGGTTAGGTACTCTTGGTTTGCTGATGAAGAGCTTAGGACAAGTGACTTCATTTTGGGGCTGTTGTCTCTTTTTCAACAGTTTCCCCATTTTGATTAGACTCTCAGCCTACCCAAGATGTGATCTAAATTTAAGGCATTACTACTACTCTCAGCTACCACTCTGTAGTTCTCACAGCTTTTACTGATCTTCTGTGTAATAATCACAGCTCATGATTTTATTTTTTTCTGAATTTCTGTAGTTTCACAGGTCATGACTTCAGGGTCACAATTTTTTAGTTGGTCATTTTTTTCACTCTTTTTCTGGCATGATAGTCTAGAGAGATTATTTGCTTGGTGAGTAGCGGCTGCAAACATGCACTTAAACCTTTTGAGGGAGTACAGTGCACCAGGGAGGCTACTATGACTATTATAAGCAGGATAACTCCCAATGTTTGGAGTGCACTTCACAGCCATCGTTCTCAAGACCCAAACCAATCAAAATAAAATAACTTAAAGAAAGACCCTTTTGAAGGAGCCACTATTTTAAGCCAAGTGGCTTGCTCAGTGATGTTATGTAACAGTTTCAACTTCACAGAAGTGTTAATCCACGTGCAGCAGGTGATGTTGGCCACAACACAGACACTTCCTCACTCAGCTAAAAGATAATCCAGGGCTATACTATTATCAAGAACAACTTTGGCCAGAGAATCTAAGGATTTTATTGGGCAGCTATTGCTTTAGTAGCAGATTCTGCAATATTTTCAAAAGTTAAGGAGAGGTTCCTGATCATAGCTTCATTTACATTTACTTATAACCAGGGAAGTAGGGTCCTGACAAAAGAAATGAATACTGAACTATGAATGTGTTCTTGTAGGTCCTTTCTAACTCAATGTAAATTCAGAGGAGTTGAACGATGAGTTGTCTCAATTCATCTGTGAATAGTTAGGGACACAGTTAGGTAACCTAAGAGGCATTGCCTGTGTGCCAGTCATCTAGGCATTCATAGGCTCAAGGAGAATGCTAACCACCACAGACAAAGGTAAACCCTGTTGAGGTACAAACAATTCCTGTTAAGATGAATCTGTTAGTGGATTCATTTGCAGGGATTGTTACATTTTCCCATTCAAGCCAGGAGTCGCTTATGTTTTCATTGCATTTGGGGAGTAAATCTCCTAGCCTGAAATAAAGAATACCATGCAAAGATGGGTGCTGCTGGTGAGATCTTAGGGGTGCAAATATACTAAGATTTACACAGGTATTTGTGTCTAATTGGGCAAGTACAGCTATAATCGAAGAAAGGTTAAAAAAAAAAAGGCACTGGATGTTCTGACTGTAAAAGTTGATTTTGGTAAGAGACTGCTAGAGGAGGTTGACTGAGTTTGTGGTGAAATTGGGAATAGAAGAGAAATTGGTCAAAGGGAGTATCAGGTAGTCACTAGTATTATGGATAGGTCAGAATCTTTGATGATAAATCCAGCAGTCTGAAAATTACCCTCATTAAAAATGGCCTGGGAGATATGGATGATGGCATTATCTTCCCAGGTCAATACCAAAGTAAAGGAAAGAAAGAAAAGAAAAAGTGGTTTCATGTTTAAAGTGTGAGGTCTCAATCACGTGTGTTGGGTGGAAGCAGTCTACATTAATGTCAGTTACTTCTTTTCCTCCTCAATTTTACTTGAAGGTTTCTAGCATCTTTACAGGACTAGATGTTAGCTGGAGAGTTCCTTAACTGTGAGATGTATACACAAGGCTCAATGCCTTCTAGTTTTGCAGCAGTGTCAGTGGTTGGGAGCACTTTGTAAGGTCCATCCCAATGCGGTTCATGGGCTGTCTTCCTCTGATGACATTTCCAGAATACCCAGTCACCAGGCTCCAGACTGTGGCCAAAAGGATCCTTTGAGGTGGGATTCAGGAAAGCTTCTTTAACCTGTTGATGATAGTCTTTGGCATAAGACATTAAAGAATTACAGTAGTTAGCCATACTAGTGTGAGATAACAAGGGATCAGCAGAAAGTTGATTATCAATAGACATTGGTCTACAGGTGACTATCTCATATGGGAGTGAGTTTATGTTTACCAAAGACGGTACTGTGGACAGTCAGCAAGACCAGAGGCAATACCTTGGACAAACAGTGTCAAATAGTTTCATCAAGTTTAGAGATTTTAAGTTTAAGGATCTCATTTGTTCTTTTAACCTTGCCTGATGATTGAGGGTGATAGGGACAGTGATAATTCCAAGAAGTTTGGAAAGTTTTTGTTAAGGCTTATGTGATTTGCCCAGTGAAATGAGTGCCTTGATCACTGGTGATTGTGGAAGGTGGAAAACACATTTTCCAATGATTTTTTTGCCACCATGAGGGCATCAGCTTTGTGGCAGGGGAAGGCTTCAAGCTATCCAGAAAACATATATACAATAAGAAGAATACATTTTTAACCCATACTAGGTGGTAGTTGAATGAAGTGTAGCTGCAGGTGCTGGCAAGGTCCAGAGAGAAGAGTTTCAAGGCCTCTGGGAACAAAAAGTTTTTCTAGGATCATGGACCAGACAAATCAGACATTGGTGCTAAACTCTTTTTGCAATTTCATAGATGTCTCCCTACCAATGTTTCTTCATAGTTTGAGCCATCTTAAATGCACTATAGTGGGTGAAGAAATGTAAAACTGATAAAAGACGTTTGCCAGGGAGTTGGGAAGAACAAAACAGCTAATTGGGTTTACCATAGCCTTGACTGTTCATTGAATTTACAACTGTTGTTTACCCATCTTAATTCCTCTGATTCAGGAGCAGACTGTTGCCATATTACAAATACATGAGGATGGCAAAAGTCTTGGAACAAGGGGTCATTTTTGCAGAAGCAGAATAGACTTCTTCTTCATGGGCCACAACCTGTATAGATATCCTTACTGTTGCCTTTGCAAGAAAGTCAGCAAGGCCATTTCCCTGATAGGGGAATCTTTCCCTGATAGGTTTAATCTTTTTAGATTGTTCCTCAATTTTGATGACAGCAATTTCAGAATGTAAGAGAATAGCAGTAAGAGGGTCGTCTACTTGCTCATTTTTTATTGGGGTCTCAATGAATGTAAGAAAACCCCCTTTGTTTCTATAACATCTCAAAATCATGGATGAACCAAAGGCATACAGCCTATCTGTATAAGTATTAACAATTTGTCCTTTTGTTAAGTGGCATGCTCTTGTAAGGACATGGAACTCTGCTTGTTGGGCTGATTTAGTTTGTGGGAGATTGTTCCTCTCAAGTAGTTCATATTGGGTAGTAACAGTACAGCCAACTTGGAAATTTCCTTTTTTGTCTTTACAATATGACCTATCAACAAAAAAAATAAGATCCAGATTAAACAGTGTCTTGTAAATTAGGACACAGTGACACAAAATGGGACTTTATTACCTTACAGCCATGGGACTCACCTTGGTCAGGCAGGGGTAGTAATGAAGCAGGCTTAAGGATATTGCAACTTTTAAAATGTAAATTATCTTGTGAAAGCAGAAGTGTCTCATAGGAGGTTAGTCAGCTTGCAGAGAAATGTTGAGGCAATTCAGAATTAAAGAGACTTTGGACAGTGCACAGTGTTTGTGAAAAAGTGCCATTTCCTAGTGTTATATCTGCTGAAGTTTCTACTAACTTTACAGAAGTAGTTATAGCCCTAAGGCAGATAGAATAATCATGAGCAACTGTATCAAGCTGTATGCTATAATAGGCAATAGGCCAATGTTTATTACCATGTTTTTGCATAAAAATTCCCAGGGCTTGGCTATCTTTTTCATGCACAAATAAGGTAAAAAGTTTTGAATAGTTAGGTAGTCCTAAGGCTGATGGTTCTTGCAGGGCTTGTTTTAGGCCTGTAAAGGTCTGCTCATGTTTATTTCCTCAAGGAAGGGGCTCAGAGACTGAAATTTCATAGAGTAAAATTATAAGTTCATAGAGTGGGGAAACTATTTAGAGAAAAATTTGGAACACATACTCTCCAATAACCAGCCACACTTACAAATCCATGAAGCTGTCACTTACTTGTGGGCGTAAGAAGTTCTTGGATTAGCTTAATTCTTTTTAGAGATAGCTGGATTCCATCAGCATTTAGATTATGACCTACATAGTGAACAGTGTCTAGAGATCATTGTAATTTTTCCTTAGAGACTTTATGTTCATCTTCAGCTAAATGTTGCAGCAAATAAACAGAATCTTTTATGGATGGCTCTTTGGTAACCAGAGCACATATTTTAAAAAAGTAGATATCCCAAGGAACTAGAGTGTTTAAATCTTGGTGGAGCACCTGAGAGAAATAAGAAGGGGCTTCAATGAACCCTTACAGCATGACTGTCTAGGTACATTGTTAATCGTTCCAAGCAAAGGCCAATAGATATTGACTGTTGGGGTTTACAGCAATGTAGAAAAAGGCTGAACAGGGATCTGCAACAGTGAACAATTTTGAGTCTCATGGAAATTGTGAGAAAGATGCTTGTGTTTGGAACAACCAAGAAATGTGGAAAAACTGGGCTTTCCTGGTGGCGCAGTGGTTGAGAGTCCGCCTGCCGATGCAGGGGACGCGGGTTCGTGCCCCGGTCCGGGAGGATCCCACATGCCACGGGGCAGCTGGGCCTGTGGGCCATGGCCGCTGGGCCTGCGCGTCCGGAGACTGTGCTCCGCAACGGGAGAGGCCGCAGCAGTGAGGGGCCCGCATACGCAAAAAAAAAAAAAAAAAAAAAAATACAATGTAGAAATGCGGAAAAACTATCTTGTTTATAGCCATCCTCAACCATTAGGTTTCCAGACTGGCAAGATCTCTGTGTTACAGGGGCTGGTGGAGGGAGTAATTAGCCCCTGGGTGTGAAGCTTTGTATGGCCTCAACCTTTAATGGCTACTGAGGCAATTTAGGAAGAGGTTTAGTTATCCTATCTGAATTTTTATAGGTTCTGCACTTTTTATTCTCCCAATGTCATAATTAGAAGTAGCCCATAGATTTTGGGACGCCTCAATTAAATTAGGGAACTTTTGTTGGAATTCTTCCTTTTCTATGTCAAAAACAGATTGGAAAGATCAGGTTCAGGTTGGTCAATAAATTCTAAGGTGAATTCTTCATTGGAGGGAAAACATATTAGACCTTTTAATTTAGAAAGGATATTTCTACCCAATTGATTGGCTGGAGCTGTATCATATGGCAAAAAGAAATGATTTTCAGTAAAAGGTCCCAGAGTCACTTGTACTGGTTGAGACAGAAACTCCCCGAATTTTATTAGTCTGCCCCACTATAGAAACTTCTTTCTCACTCTGAGGGGTGTTTTGGTCTTATGAGACTGGATAGAAAGTGTAGAAAGTAGAAAGTGTAGCTCCAGTAGCTAAGAGAATTTGGAAAGATTTTGGGTTAACTTTAATTTCTGTTTCCCCTTTGCTTTTTAAGGTAATTACTGGTGGTAGTTTACCAGAGGGTCCCTTGGGGTCCTGTCAGTTCTGAGAAGGGCCCATATGGGGGACCTCCTACAGGAGTAGATATTACAACATTGGAGTTAATGTTGAAAAATGTACAGAGGGCAATCTCTTTTCCAGTGTCCCAGTTCATTAAAACTGAGACATCAATTCCTTGTCTCATATCCCAGCGTTATAATAGACCCCTAGGAGGGTATAATGCAGGAGTCCCAGATGTTATCTTAGGTCTCTGTCCTTGGAGCTGTTGTAGCAGTAATCCATTTACAATAGGGCAGCTACAGCAGGTTGGGTGACCTCATTTATTGTATGAAACCCAGAATACCATAGGATGAGAGCTTGCAGATGGCCTTAAAGTCTGTACCAGATTTATCTTTCTTTTGTTTGCGTGTTTGAATAATAGACCTATGAATGCAGGCAAGGAAGAATTTAGGAATGACTTTTTAAAGATGGGTTGCTATTTTTCAAGCTTTTTCTTATCCATAAGGGGACCATGTTGAAGATCAAGAATCCTGAGATATCATTCTTAGGGTTACCCCATTCTGCTTTCTGTATCCATTTTTTGGCTTCACCAGGTCCTACCAACATGTGTATAAGCAGCCTGGGGTCATAGACTTCAATAATGACTCTAAATTCTTCAAGAAACTTTGGGGGACTCCTCCCTAGGTTTAGGAAATTTCTTAACAATGGCCCTTTGGTCAGCTTTTGACCACAGAGTGAAAGATACATGAGGAGGATTGCTTGCAACCTCAAGAGGTTTAGTTTTAAAAGACTGTTTAATAGTCTCTTCAGTAGAAAGGCAATTCAGATAGAGAATTAGTAAAACATGAGCACTCAGGTAAAGGAGGATAGAGGGGAGCAGTAGGAGTCATGTCAGCCTTGAGGTTTTTTGTCTTAGGTACTTCTTGGTGTCTTTCATTTTTATTAGCCTTTTGCAATAAACTTTTTTTTTGGAGGTACGCGGGCCTCTCACTGCTTTGGCCTCTCCCGTTGCGGAGCACAGGCTCCGGACGAGGAGGCCCAGCGGCCATGGCTCACTGGCCCAGCCGCTCCGCAGCATGTGGAATCCTCCTGGACCGGGGCACAAACCCGTGTCCACTGCATCGGCAGGCGGACTCTCAACCACTGCACCACCAGGGAAGCCCTGCAATAAATTTTTTAATGAAACAATTTTGGAATCTTGAAGGCTTCTGGAAGTGACTACATGCCGATTAAAATAAGTATCCCATTCCATTTGTTTAATTTGGAAATGCTTGCTTTTAAGTGTACTTCTTAAATAAATGATCTTATCTAATTGGAACATTCCCCATAATGACTATTGCAATTCTAGGTTATTTTCAGTAAGATTTTGTCATTTTTGTAGATATTCATAGCTTTCAGAACCATAGTTCTTAGAAATAAAACAAGAAGGTGTGTTGGAAAGTGGTTCACTCAACTCTTTGGAATTTAATTATCTCATTCTTTTTTGCTAAGTCTTTTTGGGTCTCTCAGAGCCAAACTAACACCTAAGAGAGATGTACTGCTGGGTTGAAGATTGTGTGGTGTTTTGCAGTGTACCTTGTTGCAGGGAAATTTCTTGAGATTGGTGAGTGACCTAGTGTTAATCTAACTTGTTCCATGAACAACTTATCCTAATATGGGAGTCTTAGAGTGCTCTAACAGCTTTTAAGTGCTCAACCCATACCCACAAATTTCTGTGGCTTTTTGGCTTCCTAGATTCCCATTAGCCTTTACCTACACAAAACATACTGGACTCAATCCAGCTTAAGTCACACCAAATCCAACCCCAGACCCAGACTGGTTTTTAATTCAGACCCAGTCTAACTCTGGCTGGTAACCACCAGCAGTTCCATGTTGGCATGGATCTGGGGACTGGAGTGAGGACTGAGACAGCAGACCCCAAATAATGGGGACTGCAGACTGAGGTTCCACACAAATGGGAAACTGAAGACTAAACCACTAGCAGTTCCCAACATGGAATCTGGGGACAAAACAAGAGCTGGTGGTTTGCAACCAAATGGGGGACAGTGAAAAGCCAATTAGATTTGACACATTGGTGCAAAGACAACAGAGCTCAGAACCAAGAGGAACTTTCCCATGTACTTTGGAAAGGGTGAGAAAGAGAACTCAGTTGGTTTGAGGGTAAAACACCTGTGTTTCTCATTGTCTCCGAAGCCATTGGAAGTCCCCTTTGGTCCTGCCAGTGCCACAGAATCTCGTAAAAACAAAATTCAACTGAATAAACTTAGAGATCTAATTGACTTTATTCAATGATTCATGAGTCAGGCAGCGTCCCTTCTAGCAAGTCGAAAGGAACTCAGAACAGCTGTCCAAAATAAAAGGTTTTTCATAGGCAAAAAGGGGTGGGAAAGAGAAGTTTCTAGCAAAGAAGGGATTGTTTTAGTCAAGATCACTGTCCTCTGAGTGACAAAAATATTCTACTGAGTGGATTACCTCACCAGTGCAGACTGGGTAATTCCATATTGATTGGTTAGAGGTTACATTTCTGGGAGAGGCTGAAACTGCAATTAGGTTAGGTATTAAGTCCTGGTTTGCTGATGTGGGGCTTAGGACAACTGATTCCATTTTGGGGTTGTTGTCTCTTTTTTAACAATAACAACAAAATTCCTATTTGTGTTAAACATTACAGAGGCTAATACAAGTGGATACCAACAAGAATGTTACTAGAATTTAAGGTTACCAATCGAAATATAGAAAGCATTTTTAATTTTACATATCTACCTGAGCTTTTTCTACATGTATGTTTTCCTAATTGAGAGACAGACCTCAGAAAGAATTGCCTAGAAGTGCTTATGCCAGTATCTACCCTTCAGTGTTTCTTTTTCCTATATCTAATCAGTGGGAAATTATATGGGTTTTTATCTATTTAGTCAACTCTAAATCTGGCTATCAAATTCATCCTCTAATTTCCACCTCTTAGAATTAAATATGATTACTTTTTATTTATCTTTCTAAGAACAGGGACCGGACTTCCCTGGTGGCGCAGTGATTGAGAGTCCACCTGCCGATGCAAGGAACACGGGTTCGTGCCCTGGTCCAGAGAGATCCCACATGCCGCAGAGCGGCTAGGCCTGTGAGGTATGGCTGCTGAGCCTGCGCGTCTGGAGCCTGTGCTCTGCAATGGGAGAGGCCACAACAGTGAGAGGTCCGCGTACTGCAAAAAAAAAAAAAGAACAGGGATCCATTTTGTAGAGTTATATAGGCTAAACAGCTGTACAAGGTACGTAATTTTGAGTAGCCTGACAAAGTTGATTAAGATAAAACTTGACTTTCTGAGAGAGCTCATTTACTCATTTGCTCAATAAGTAGTATTGAGAATCTACAGTCCAATTTTGGCAATTAGGACTCAAACATGAATAAGACAGACAAAATCCCTTATTCTCATAGGGAAAAAAGAAAAAAAAAAAACAAGAAATTTAAAATTAATACATATGTAATACAATTTCAAGATGAACTAATAATTAAAAAGAGCAGGGAGTTAGTCACAGGGATTTTTTTTAAAAAATAGGCTGTTTAGGGAATATTTTCATAAGAAAGGAACATTTGGGCAAAGATCTGAAAAAAATGAGAGACTGAAAAATATTGTTGGGAAAGTATTCCAGTCTTAGAAAAGGACCAGTGCAAATCCCCTGAATTTATACAAGGTGGCATGTTCAAGAAACTCTAAGAAGGCCAGAATCTTGATAATGGGTCCACATTTGGTGGTTTCTATTTTAGATATTTAACATACCATGATATTTAAGTCCTGATATAACCTTATCTAAAGATAGTAAATTTAAGTTCATTTAAAAATACAAGTTATGCAAGATAAATAAGTTCTGCATATCTAATGTACAACAATATGACTATAGTTAATAATTTTATATTGTATACTTGAAATTTATTAAGAGAGTAGATCTTAAGTTTTCTCCCCACCAACACAAAAAATGGTAACTATGTGAGGTGATGGATATGCTAATTGGCTTGATTGTGGTAAATATTTCACAATTTGCATATAGAAAAACACAAAGTTTTTATTTTAAATACTTGTAATTTTTAATTGTCAAGTATGCCTAAATAAAAATTGAAATAAACAAATCTGTATCTCCTGCTCTGGTAAGAAAATTTAAGGGCATAATGGAAAATTTAAGGGCATAGTGCTCAGAGTATACCAAACGATCCCAATTTTTGAATCTATTACATGATCTCATTTATGGTACTACTGTGCAGTATTTTGGCACATACCATTTTATTGTTAATTCTCTCCACCTTTATTTCTTAAAATATTATAATATTCATTAATTATCTCTAAATATGCACTTCCTTTTAAAAAGCTGTTCTAGTTCACAAAAAAACAGTTTCAAATGGTGAGAGCTATTTGATAAAGCAGTCTCTGTGTTTTCTATTTATTTCAAAGAGAATTAAAAAACTTAGACAAAACAAATGACAAAATGTATTTGGGACTCTGAGGGGTTTCTGAAAAATCTGTGAAATAGCTTCATTTATTTAGTAGTCCTTAGAGTAACTGCAATTCAGTTCATTTTAATGAAGCATTTCTTTTAAAAATGTATTTAGTAAATGTCTCTTAATGATCATTTATTTCTCTCTGTGTGCATAAATGTCTGAATTTCACACACAAATATTAGTTTTTCTAGGTAAATAGAAAATTCTGAATTATGGATTGACTTGTTTCCTTTCAGCAATGTGAAGTTACTATGTTTTTAGCCTCCATTGTTACCTTTGAGAATTTTGTTTACAGACAAAATTGTTACATTTTATGGATTTTTAAAAAATCTTTTACTAGTGGTGAGAACTCTTTGTTTTCTGTGATACATTCAAGCTTTACTATAATTATATATTTGCAGATTTCTTTATATTTCATGTTTGACATATTGTGCCTTCTGTATTTATGAATTCATGTCTTTCATTAATTATGAAAAGTTTCATTAATTTTTCTGCATTTATGGACTTTTATACATTTTCTTTAATTCTAAGTCTGAAAGACTTACTAGAACTATGTTCTTCTCACCTTTATGTTTTTGACATTTATATTAAATTTTCATGTAAAATAATTTCCTCAAATATAATTTCCACTTTACTAATGTCTTTTCAACAGTGTCTAATCTACTATTTAGGCTATCTGTTAAGTATAATTTTAACAAATTTATTCTTAACTTTAAAAATTTCTATTTTGATCCTTTTCAAGTCAGCTTGAAATTTTTAGTAAATTTATTTTTCGTTGCTCACTTTTTTTCACATTTTAGTTTTTAAAACTTTTCAATTGTTTTCTGAATTTCTTATTTACAATATCAGAATTATTGGGGAATCTAAACTTGTTGTTGCTGTTTTTGCTGTTCTTGTTGATTTTAACTCATGTGACATTTCTTTATGTGTCTGGTAATATTTTATTGAAATATCATATTTTGATAAGACTTAATCTTTTAATATTTGGAAGGTTCAATTGTAGAAACTTTCCTCCAAGGTGAATTTCCACTGGATTCTGCTAGGTACCAAGGACTACTGCTGTCCTGGGACCATTTTATTTCCATTGAAACATCCAAAATTTAAGTTGGGAGCTGAGGTCCACATCCTTCCACTTTGTAGCAGATTAAACTTTAGGGTTGAGTGTCAATTTGCCTTTCAGGCCACCCTACTTTTGTATTATATACTATTTATCATTTTTTGTTCTGGTTTTAGGTCATTGCACCTTTCTCTGAACCACTGTCAGAGATTTCCCTTAGTTTGGGGGAAATTAAATATATGAAGAATTTACTATATTTTGAAAGAGATCGTAATCTAAAATATGGCCAATGTATAGGCCCTAGCTTATGTTTTCTTTTAGAATGTTTAGCATTTTGTTTTTTAGCATGTTTACATCATTTTCTTATACTATTATACTGGTATGCTAAGATTTTTATTTCCTAGTAACTTATTTTTCAGATTTATATCTTTAATGTCTTGTTTTGGATTGGTTCCATATTTTAAAATCTATAATTTCATACCCTTCCATTGTATGGAGTATTTATAGCTTTAACTATATATTCGATATCTGTTATTATGGCTGTTTCCTTTAAAATGCTAGTATGTCTACTTATTAATCTTGAAAGTTAATTAATATTTCTAATCTCTTCTCAATTAATACATGTACCTAGAACTCTGTAACTCTGATGATTTCATCCTATTTTAACATGTTACTTTTATCTACATTAGAAACTGCTATTTCTATTTTTGTTTTGGTGAATTGTCTTTTGTGATGGCACTTTCTCATGTGTGCAGTAATTCTGAATTTTGAGTTAGTGTTTTCATTTCACCAATAGGAATTCTTAGAGTTTTAATCTGAGTTCTTGCCCAATAAGAGAATATTGGTATTTCTACTTAGTATCTTTGTGTTTACCATTCTATAACTACATCATGGAAGTTCTCAACTTGGAATATCACAGGCTATGAAGGTAAATCAGCTTTAAATTATAAACCTGTGTCAATCTCAGGCCTGTGTATCTGTGTGTATGTGTGTGTGTGTGTGTGTGTGTTTATAAATCTATATATTTATATATTCATAGAAATCTTTATTTTTCTTTACACAAAGCAGGAAAAGCAGAAGAACTTTATTTTTGTCTCTGTTTTCCATTTAGTGATATGTTTTCTTCTATATAATTTTCTGAAATGAAATTTTCAGAGGTCCAATTCCTTGCTTTAGACAGGAGATTCAGGTCTAATACTTTTCCATTCACACAAGGCCTGATCACCTATAAAACTTGGCTATAAAACTGTGGCCTCTCTTTTGGCTATTGAAATTAACAAACACTTCCAGAAGGGCCAGAATGTCAGAATTATCTAAACATTCTTCTTATCATTTTTCTCCCTCTCTCTCTCCTACTCTTTCCCTCTCTCCCTAGCCCTTGCACTTTTAAAAATAATAATTTCAATCTTAACTGTGCATTAAAAATATTTATTTATTTTATGCAGTTGTTATTTTTATGACTATTGAAATATTTTCAAAATAGTATATATACAATATTGCTAAAAATAAAAGTTTTTATTTCTCCTTTAAACTATAAAATTTTGTTTTTATCATCTAAGACTTGTAATCTTAACCCTGGAGCTAAAACTACTGAAAAGCTTCCTTTACATAATTGTTATTGGTAATTGAATTTACTCACAGGATGATTGCTAATAGAAGTTTGATTCGTTAGAGTGTTTGTTATAGGAAACTAAATTAAATACCAAATTTTCAATAAACATCTAGTAGAATGATAATTAACTTACTACTTAAGGCTTCATTTATAGTTTTTTTGTGTAACCAAATCTTATATAAATGGTCCAAACTCATATTTCAAGCAAATGCACTGAGAAACTTTATCATTGCTGATTCATTTCTAATCCAAGGACAGTGTGTTCCTTCATAAATTTCAACAAATTTATGAAGTAAAGTATGTGAGATGTTTTTTAACAAGCTCCAATAATTTTTTCTTTCATCATCCTGAAATGGTAAATAAAGGATGTGTGGATTTAACTGTATCTTCAAGGATAAATCATTTAAATTGATTAAAAAAAATAAAATTTTAAAAGAGGGTCATTCCAAGAAAGAAAGAAGCAAAATCAGTAAATTATTTTCAATCTTCACACATACTGTCTCTAACAGCAACATTTGATACAGTTGACCATTTATTCTTCTTAAATTTTTTTTAAAATAGTTTGTGTGTTTCCTTTGGCTTCTCTCCTAACTCATTGCCTACTGGCTCCTCCTTTCCATCAAAACCAAGCAATGTCCAAGGACCTCCACAATTTGATCTTTGGATCTCTGATCTTTAACTGCAATCCTTTCTTAAGTTACTTATTGTAAAGCACTAAGGCTACAAATACCATGTATGTGGTTTTCCAAATATCATTTTCAAAAATGACAGTCTGGAGAGTGATCTCCAAGGTCTGGTTAAATCTGATACTCAATCTTTAACACTGCTAGTTATGTTAGTGAATGTGAGTGAATTGCATAAATACTGATACAATATTTCCAGCCCAATCTCTTGACTTCCTCTTTTTAAGTATCCCATCACTTGCAGTCCAAACGTAATTTCTTTTGACTCTACTTTCAAACCATATCTATAATCTGCTTCCTCCCTACTCCCAAGGCACTATTATTTCTCATGTGGAAAAACATACTAGATGTTTACTGCTCTTTCTACTTACATTCATGACTTGCTAAAATTCTCTCTCTTTCCTTTCTTTTTTTTTTTTTTTCCTGCTGTAATAATCTTTACAAAACTTTGAGTCAGATTAGGTCACTCTCTTTTGTAAAACTTTCCAGGGCTTTTCTTTATTCTTGGAGTAAAAATAAACTCCTTACCTTGCACTGTAAGACTTTACATGAGTCAGCCTCTACATGCATTTCTGACTTCATTCCATGTAGGATTCCCCTGACCTGTTATGCTTAACTACAGTAGATTTCCATTTATTAAAAAAGAAGTAAATTTTGAGCTTAATATAATTTAGATTTAAGTTCTTCCTTTACCCTTAAAGCTTTTCTTTCAGCTCTTCACATGAGCAACTTCTTGAAATCATTCAGATTTCAACATCTGTTATGCAAGATAATCTAGACCACAATCAAAAAATAGCCCTCACGGGGGCTTCCCTGGTGGTGCAGTGGTTGGGGGTCCGCCTGCCAATGCACAGGACATGGGTCCGTGCCCCGGTCCAGGAAGATCCCACATGCCGCGGAGTGGCTGGGCTCGTGAGCCATGGCCACTGAGCCTGCACGTCCAGAGCCTGTGCTCCGCAATGGGAGAGGCCACAACAGTGAGAGGTCCACGTAAAACAACAACAACAACAAAAATAGCCCTCACCATTCCTCCCTCACATTTAATTTCTTACCACATCACTGACTTAATTCATGGAAATTAACTGAAATTATCTTGCCTATGTGTTTAAATATTGATATATTGACTGAACATCCTTTTTAGATGATAAATTCCATGATATCAGGAACTTTGTCTATACATAGTCATCAGTTATAAAATATAAAAATGAATATATTAGTTTTAAGGAATTGTAGCACAAGATTGATCTAAGTTGCAATATTGTGGTAGAGTATAGTATAAATACAGAACATAAATTGATTATTGGATTTCTGGAAATCAGATGAAGGAATTTAGGTTTAATGTTGTAGACAACAGGAATATACTTTACATTTTCCTTTAAGCTGGCAACCCAAAACCCCCTATTTGAATAATTTACATAACTTGAATACCCATGGCCTGTAGAATCTCGTTATTTAGTGTTAAGCATGACAAGTAAACCTGTTTAAAATTCTATGTAGAGTAATAGATATTTGTTTACCTATAAATATGTTATATTTTAATTGCATGAGTAATAATGACAAAATATTTAAAAAGTAAGAATAATTTATCTATGCGTTTGTAAGGTATATTTTTCTTTCTTTTATGTATTTTTGTATACAGCAGGTTCTTAATAGTCATCCATTTTATACACATCAGTGTATACATGTCAATCCCAATCTCCCAATTCATCCCAGCAACACTCCCACCACCCACCACTTTCCCCACTTGGTGTCCATATGTTTGTTCTCTACTTCTGTGTCTCAATTTCTGCCCTGCAAACTGGTTTATCTGTACCATTTTTCTAGGTTCAACATATATGTGTTAATATACGATATTTGTTTTTTCTCTTTCTGACTTACTTGACTCTGTATGACAGTCTCTAGATCCATCCATGTCTCTAAAATGACCCAATTTCATTCCCTATTATGGCTGAGTAATATTCCATTCCAAATCTTCTTCAACCATTTGTCTGTCAATGGGCTTTTAGGTTGCTTCCATGACCTGGCTATTGTAAATAGTGCTGCAATGAATATTGGGGTGCATGTGTCTTTTTGAATTATGGTTTTCTCAGGGTATATGCCCAGTATGGGATTGCTGGGTCATATTGTAATTCTATTTTTAGTTTTTTAAGGAACCTCCATACTGTTCTCCACAGTGGCTGTATCAATTTACATTCCCACCAACAGTGCAAGAGGGTTCCCTTTTCTCCACACCCTCTCCAGCATTTGTTGTTTGTAGATTTTCTAATGATGCCCATTCCGACTGGTGTGAGGTGATACCTCATTGTAGTTTTGATTTGCATTTCTCTAATAATTAGTGATGTTAAGCAGCTTTTCATGTGCTTCTTGGCCATCTGTATGTCTTCTTTGGAGAAAAGTTTTTTTAGATCTTCTGCCCATTTTTGGATTGGATTGTTTGTTTTTTTTAATATTGACCTGAATGAGCTGTTTATGTATTTTGGAGATTAATCCTTTGTCTGTTGATTAGTTTGCAAATATTTTCTCATTCTGTGGGTTGTCTTTTCGTCTTGTTTATGGTTTCCTTTGCTGAGCAAAAGCTTTTAAGTTTCATTAGGTCCCATTTGTATATTTTTGGCTTTATTTCCATTATTACGAGGTGGATCAAAAAAGATCTTGCTGTGATTTATGTCAAAGAGTGTTCTTCCTATGTTTTCCTCTTAGAGTTTGATAGTGTCTGGCCTTACATTTAGGTCTCTAATCCATTTTGAGTTTACTTTTTTGTATGGTGTTAGGGAGTGTTCTAATTTCATTCTCCAGTTTTCCCAGCACCACTTATTGTAGAGACTGTCTTTTATCCATTGTATATCCTTGCTTCCTTTGTCATGGATTAGTTGACCATAGGTGCATGAGTTCATCTCAGGGCTTTCTATCTTGTTCCATTGATCTATATTTCTGTTTTTCTGTCAGTACCATATTGTCTTGATTACTGTAGCTTTGTAGTATAGTTAGAAGTCAGGGAGTCTGATCCCTCCAGCTCTGTTTTTTTCCCTCAAGACTGCTTTGGCTATTCAGGATCTTTTGTGTCTCCATAAAATCATTTAAGATTTTTTATTTCTAGTTCTGTAAAAAATGCCTTTGGTAATTTGATAGGGATTGCATTGAATCTGTAGATTGCTTTGGGTAGTAGAGTCATTTTCACAATATTGATTCTTCCAATCCAAGAACATGGTATATCACTCCATCTGTTTGTATCATCTTTAATTTCTTTCATCAGTGTCTTATAGTTTTCTGCATAAAGTTCTTTTTGTCTCCCTAGGTAGGTTTATTCCTAGATATTTTATTCTTTTTGTTGCAGTGGTAATTGGGAGTGTTTCCTTAATTTCTCTTTCAGATTTTTCATCATTAATGTATAGGAATGCAAAAGATTTCTGTGTATTAATTTTCTATCCTGCAACTTTACCAAATTCATTGATCAGCTCTGGTAGCTTTCTGGTGGAATTTTTAGGATTCTCTATGTATAGTATCATGTCATCTGCAAACAGTGACAGTTTTACTTCTTCTTTTCTAATATATATTCCTTCTATTTCTTTGTCTTCTCTGATTGCCATGGCTAGTACTTCCAAAACTATGTTGAATAATAGTGGTGAGAGTGGACATCTTTGTCTTCTTGCTGATCTTAGAGGAAATGCTTTCAGTTTTTCTCCATTGAGAATGATTTTTGCTGTGGGTTTGTTTTACATGGCCTATATTATGTTGAGGTAGGTTCCCTCTATGCCCACTTTCTGGAGAGTTTTTATCATAAATGTGTGTTGAATTTTCTCAAAAACTTTTTCTGAATCTATTCAGATGATCATATGGTTTTTCTTCTTCAATTTTTTATATGGTGTATCACATTGAGTGATTTGCATATATTGAAGAATCCTTGCATCCCTGGGATAAATCCTACTTGATCATGGTGTATGATCCTTTTAATGTGCTGTTGGATTCTGTTTGCTAGTATTTTGTTGAGGATTTTTACATCTATATTCATCAGTGATATTGGTCTGTAATTTTTTTTTTTGTAGTATCTCTGCCTGGTTTTGGTATCAGGGTGATGGTGGCCAAATAGAATGAGTTTGGGAATATTCCTTCCTCCGCAATTTTTTTTGGAAGAGTTTGAGGAAGATAGGTGTTAGCTCTTCTCTAAATGTTTGATAGAATTCACCTGGGAAGCCATCTGGTCCTGGACTGTTGTTTGCTGGAAAATTTTAAATCACAGTTTCAATTTCATTGCTTGTGAGTGATCTGTTCATGTTTTCTATTTCTTCTTGGTTCAGTCTTGGAAGGTTATATCTCTCTAAGTACTTGTACATTTCTTCCAGGTTCTCCATTCTATTGGCATAGAGTGCTTTTAGTAGTCTCTTAGGATGCTTTGTATTTCTGTGGTGTCTGTTGTAACTTCTGCTTTTTCATTTCTAATTTTATTGATTTGAGTCCTCTCCCTCTTTTTCTTAATGAGTTTGGCTAATGGTTTATCAACTTTGTTTATCTTCTCAAAGAACCAGCTTTTAGTTTTATTGATCTTTGCTATTGTTTTCTTTGTTTCTATTTCATTTATTTCTGCTCTGATCTTTATGACTTCTCTCTCTACTAACTTTGGGTTTTGTTTGTTCTTCTTTCTCTAGTTCCTTTAGGTGTAAGTTTAGGTTTTTTATTTGAGATTTTTCTTGTTTCTTGAGGTAGGCTTGTATAGCTATAAACTTCCCTCTTGGAACTACTTTTGCTTCATCCCATATGTTTTGGATCACAGTGTTTTCATTGTCATTTGTCTCTAGGTATTTTTTGATTTCTTCAGTAATCTCTTGGTTATTTAGTAATGTATTGTTTAGCTTCCATGTGTTTCTGTTTTTTTTTTTTTTTTACTTTTTTCTCCCTGTAATTGATTTCTAATCTCATAGTGTTGCAGTCAGAAAAGATGCTTGATATGATTTCAATTTTCTTAACTTTACTGAGGCTTGATTTATGACCCAAGATGTGATCTATCCTGGAGAATGTTCTGTGGGCACTAGAGAAGAAATTGTATTCTGTTGTTTTGGATGGAATTTCCTATAAATATCAATTAAATCTATCTGATCTATTGTGTCATTTAAAGCATGTGTTTCCTTATTAAGTTTCTGTTTTGATGATCTATCCATTGGTGTAAGTGAGGTGTTAAAGTCCCCCACTATTATTGTGTTACTGTTGATTTCCTCTTTTATAGCTGTTATCAGTTGCCTTATGTATTGTTGTGCTCCTATGTTAGGTGCATATATATTTATAATTGTTATGTCTTCTTCTTGGATTGATCTTTTGATCATTATGTAGTGTCCTTCTTGTCTGTTGTAACCTTCTTTATTTTAAAGTCTTTTTTTACCTGATATGAGCATTTCTACTCCAGCTTTCTTTTGATTTCCATTTGCATGGAATATATTTTTACATCCCCTCACTTTCAGTCTCTATGTTTCCCTAGATCTGAAGTGGGTCTTTTGTAGACAGCATACATATGGGTCTTGTTTTTTGTATCCATTCAGCAAGCCTGTGTCTTTTGGTTGGAGCATTTAATCCATTCACATGTAAGGTAATTATCAATTGGTATGTTCTTAAGACCACTTTCTTAACTGTTTTAGGGGTTTTTTTTGTAGGTCCTTTTCTTCTCTTGTGTCTCTCACTTAGAGAAGTTCCTTTAGCATTTGTTGTAGGGCTGTAGGTGGTGCTGAATTCTTTAGCTTTTGCTTATCTGTAAAGCTTTTGATTTCTCCATCGAGTCTGAATGAGATCCTTGCTGGGTAGAGTAATCTTGGCAGCAGTTTCTTCCCTTTCATCACTTTAAGTATATCATGCCACTCCCTTCTGGTTTGTAGAGTTTCTGCTGAGAAATCAGCTGTTAAACTTCTGGGAGTTCCCTTGTATTTTATTTGTCCTTTGTCCCTTGTTGCTTTCAATAATTTTTCTTTGTCTTTAATTTTTGCCTATTTGATTACTGTGTGTTTTGGCATGTTTCTCCTTGGATTTATCCTACATGGGACTCTCTGCTCTTCCTGGATTTGGGTGCCTATTTCATTTCCCATATTAGGGAAATTTTTTGACTATAATCTCTTCAAGTATTTTCTCAGGTCCTTTCTCTCTCTCTTCTCCTTCTGGGACCGCTATAATGAGAATCTTGTTGGATTTAATTTTGTCTCAGAGTTCTCTTATGCTGTCTTCATTTCTTTTCATTCTTTTTTCTTTATTCTATTCTGTAGCAGTGAATTCCACCATTCTGTCTTCCAGGTCACTTATCCATTCTTCTGCCTCAGTTATTCTGCTATTGATTCCTTGTAGTGTATTTTTCCCCTCAGTTATTGTATTGTTCAACTCAGTTTCTTTGTTATTTAATTCTTGATCTTTGTTAAACATTTCTTGCATCTTCTTGGTCTTTACTTCTATTATTTTTCCGAGGTCATCATCTTCACTATCATTATTCTGAATTCTTTTTCTGGAAGGTTGCCTAGCTCCACTTCATTTAGTTGTTTTTCTGGGGTTTTATCTTGTTCCTTCATCTGGTACATAGCCCTCTGCCTTTTCATCTTGTTTATCTTTCTGTGAATGTGGTTTTTGTTCCACAGGCTGCAGAATTGTAGTTCTTCTTGCTTCTGCTGTCTGCCCTCTGGTGGATGAGGCTATCTAAGAGTCTTTTGCAAGTTTCCTGATGGGAGGAACTGGTGATGGGTAGAGCTGGCTGTTGCTCTGGTGGGCAGAGCTCAGTAAAACTTTAATGTGCTTGTCTGCTGATAAGTGGGGCTGGGTTCCCTCCCTTTTGTTTGTTTGGCCTGAGGTGACCCAACACTGGAGCCTACCTGGGCTCTTTGGTGGGGCTAATGGCAGACTCTGTGAGGGCTCATGCCAAGGAGTACTTCCCAGAACTTCTGCTGCCAGTGTCCTTTTCCTCATGGTGAGACACAGCCACACCCCGCCACTGCAGGAGACCCTCCAACACTAGCAGGTTGGTCTGGTTCAGTCTCCTATGGGGTCACTGCTCCTTCCCCTGTGCCCTGATGTGCACACTACTTTGTGTGTGCCCTCCAAGAGTGGAGTCTCTTTTACCCCAGTCCTGTTGAAGGCCTGCAATCAAATCTCGCTAGCCTTCAAAGTCTGATTCTCTAGGACTTCCTCCTCCCATTGCTGGACCCCTAGGTTGGGAAGCCTGATGTGGAGTTCAGAACCTTAACTGCAGTCGGTGGACTTCTGTGGTATAAGTGTTCTCCAGTTTGTGAGTTACCCACCCAGCAGTTATGGGATTTGATTTTATTGTGATTGTGCCCCTCCTACCATCTCATTTTGGCTTCTCCTTTGTATTTGGATATGGGGTATCTTTTTTGGTGAGTTCCAGTGTCTTCCTGTCGATGATTGTTCAGCAGTTAATTGTGATTCTGGTGTTCTCACAAGAGGGAGTGAGAGCATGTCCTTCTACTCCACCATCTTCAAGCAATCTGTGAGGTATCATTTTTAAAAAATCACTTTTGTGTTTGTGGAATTCTATTGTATTTTTGCCTCAGAGACATTTGAAGTCAAGTAAAGGCAATTTGGCCATTACTTTAGGGATTTATAAGATGTTTTCAATAAATAAATTCAACCATAAAATATACCAGCCAAAAAAATAAATGACTTTTGTACAAGTGATGTGACTTTTCAAGTTATCATAATATTTTCAACTTTACCAACACAATCACCATTAGGCAATTACTTAGAAAGTCTCAGTTTTAGTGGCTATTTTTAAGAAAGTCAATTACTCTGCTTATCCACCACATTCCACACACATGCTCAAAACAGACATATAAAATAATATTTATGGAGGAAAAGTGGTAATAGAATGACTAGGAATAAAGTGAAAAGATAACAAAAAATGAACCAAGAACTTACATAATATGTTTTCCAATTGAAGATTTTTTTCCCTTATATTCAGCTATAAGCAGAAACACAAAAGATTATTTGACTCTGATATATGATACATGGATGGATAGAAAGACAGATGGACCTTATGTCTAACTTAACCTCATCTAGTATTTGTTGAATACATTTACTATTCATTTTAAAATACAAATTGTATACACTCATGAAGAACAAACATAACATAAACAGTACAGCATGACATTAATGAAGTTGTCAAAGACTACAAACAGAAATGTAAACTTATATAAACTTACCACAAAATAGTAGAATGTCAGTGTTGTGGGTCTCAGAGTCATTATGGAGGTCAAACACTCAGTTTTACACACAAGTTACAGAGACACAGAGATACTGACATGCTGACTTTAATAGGCAGGCAGAAGCTGAAATAGAAACCAGGCTGTTTACATTAATAAAATAAGGAATTTTCTATATAATATAAACTCTCAAAAATTATTTTACAATAAAAGTGTAGGTGGCTAGGGCTTCCCTGGTGGCGCAGTGGTTGAGAGTCCGCCTGCCAATGCAGGGGACACGGGTTCATGCCCCGGTCTGGGAAGATCCCACATGCCACAGAGCGGCTGGGCCCATGAGCCATGGCCTCTGAGCCTGTGTGTCCAGAGCCTGTGCTCCGCAACGGGAGAGGCCACAACAGTGAGAGGCCCACGTACCGCAAAAAAAAAAAAAAAAAGACATAAAAAAAAGTATAGGTGGCTAATGTAAATGTGCTTATTTTTCTTTGTTAAGAGTAGAACACATGTATGCATACTTCTCTGATATTTCCTGACTTGTATTCTACAATATTTTTAAACATTCATTTATTATGGCTACTGGTTTAATGTTTGAATACTAAGACAGATTGACAGCAAACATAGTATTTAGGTAAACTATAAAATTTGTGGTTAAATTTTACAGTGTGCTTCCAATTCTTCCTTTCTAAATATACAGAAAATATAGACAAGAATTTATGATTAATAATATTTTAGGTGGCTGTTAGCAATCTTAATTGCCTTTTCTCAGTAAAATTGTACTGCCATTGAACTCATAGGAAACCCCTTATGAAGGGAGAAATGTGTGTGTATGTAACTAAGGTTTTAAGTTATCAGAAAAATCTGAAAGGTCATTGCTCTAGGTTATTAGAGAACAACCAACCACTGGAACCTAAGGAAAAAGTTGTTTTGATGTAGTGCAGAGTTGTGGGTCTATATTATCCACTCCTCCAAACAGTATAGTGTTAATTTGGTGGTAGATTGGGGGAGTTAAATGATGAATGCAGATGGTATGAGTACAACAATTGAAAATCCCTTTAAATTGTTTTTAAGTTCTTTGTTGACACTAATTTACATCCCAACAAACAGTACTTTGATAAATAGTATACCTCTTGAAATGATGTAATTGAAATAAATATTTAATTATTACAGAAATAAAGACTAGAGCAGTCAGCAGTCACCTGACCTTTCTTACAATAACCTTATGAGTATTACTAGAAGTACCTCAATGAAAAATAAATTATTTTAAATGATAAATGTTTCAACAATGTCAATGAGACAAAAAAAAACAGTTATAATCAAGACTTTGTAGTGTCAATAGTCCTAAAAGTGGGAAAAAAAAATTTTTCATCAAGGGAAGATATCAAAACAACACAAATAATATTAAATAAAATATATTATCTGTATAATATATATGATACAAATTTCCATAGAAAGAGAATATAACAGAGTCTAAATGTACAATCAATGCTACTGAATACTATGTACATTATTATTTGATTCCTACCCAAAACTACAATATACAGCTTGCCCTCCTTATGTGTGGGATCTGAGTCCATAGACTGTGCCATTTTATTTATGGACTTGAGCATCTGCAGATTTCTCGTATCTGCATGGGCTCCTGGAACCACTCCCCACAGATCCTGAGGGATGATTGTAAGTATGTTGTGTTGACAGAATTCATTGGGGAAAGTAATTAAGAACAATGTTGATACTAGTAGAATTGTATTAATATTGGTTTGCAGACCATGTTTTTGGGGACATATCAAGTATGAGACTATATCTCAGTATATTATTTATTTATTCATTTATATTAATAGGAAGGTCATAAGTAAAACTAAATCCTTATTGTCAGTAAAATAAATTACAAAATGAAGAACTGAACCCTATCTCAATTCTCAATACTCACTTCAGTAATTAGTACTGTACTATTTGTGTGTGTATGCACATGCATAAACACACACATATACACATATATGTATGAATAACTTGGAGTGGGTTATGAGTTCCCTGTTATTGATTAGGGAAGTTGATGGATTAAAAAAAAATAATTGTTTATTTTATCTTTTACAGAAACTATGGGAACAGCACAGGAACATGGGGCAATGTTTGGAAGGAGGGGAAGAAAGAGACAAATTGTTTTGAAATGATGAATGTCGATAAGATATTGAGAGCAAAGATCTGAAGAAAAGAAAAGAACAGGGTCTTATTAAATAAAGTACAATCTACAGAAAATAAAGTGACATTTTCCAATCTAGAAGAGAATCTTGGAATCAATAAAGTTAGAAGTGTCTTTTACAAACTAGATTTGTTTTATTTCTAACCCCCTTTTCTATTAATTTTCAGAATTTTTCTCATGATGCATTCTCTGCCTCTCTTGAAACACATACAAAAAAGATAGAAGCTGAACTCAATGACAACTTACATCCAAATAATTGAAAACAATATGGAGCCTGATCAACTTCCGAAGTTTTATCATTCCTTGAGAAGACATTACAACATTAAATCAAGTCTTCAGTTTTTGTATTATAATCTGCTAGTATTTGGTATATTCAAAAATTCATGCCTCATATAACAATTTTTTCATTATATTGAAGGCAATTATACACTGTTTAAATATCTACTTTCTTTTGTGTGTATGTTAATATATATACATATATATTCATTTAAGATGAAAAGTGAGTGTAAATAAAGAGTAGACAAACACATACATGCACACACATATATATATACATAGAGCAGAGTACACTACCTTCCCTTACTGATTCAGGCAAAAAGTAGTACAACAATAGAATCTAAATTATCAGCACACAATGCAATTATTACAGAATCAATGAGTAGAGAAACAGGGTTTTTACCTTATATTGCATATATGAGAAAATACCAGATTTAAGGTCTGAAACTGGATTTGGCCCTCTCTTGCTCAGTGACCATTCAACCAAGAAACATTTAGGTAAGTTTCAAAAATAAGAACTAAATCTGAACATAATGCAGTGGGTAAGGAACAGAGTGGAGCTTAGAAAATGTGTGTTTAAATTTCAGAACCTTCACTGAGGATATTTATGAACACTAGCATTTCATTTGTCAAGTACCTACTACATAGCAGGACTTTTGATTTTGGGTAATTTAATTGATTTTTGTGTGTCACACTTCCTTTATAAAAAGTGAACCTAAAATTGAGGTTCAGAGTTTTTTGGGATTAAGTTATTAAAAATCTCCTTTCCTAAGAGGGGAAATGTACTGCTCTAATGTAGCCTGGGTGTTATCAGGAACTATGCTAACAGGAATCATTTTTCCAAGAAAAGAAAACTCTGCTCTGTTTGCCAGTTGTAACTGATAAACTTTTTTGTCATGAATTTAATTCTCATTTTCATGAACATCCAAAGGCCATGCTTAGCCCTGAAAATTATTAAAACCGTTTTCAGAATTCTTCTGAAGATAATGCATCTAAGGCTAGCTAAGTTGGAAAATAATCATATGTCTGTGTAGCAAAGGTGAGATATGCCAGTGCTTCTTTCTCTTGGCCATCAACCTTGTAATCACCTCCAAAGTGAATTACACAAACTATGAAAGGTAATATGTGCAAACTCAATAATCAGATGCATGGTATTCAGAGGCTATCATGTTGAATTGTAGCTATATATTGTTGCTTTCCATGAATTATTTTGAACAAATTTTAGAATGAGTCAATATTAAAATATCTGAGCACTTTGTTTTGGCTGCACCATACAGCATGCAGGATCTTAGTTCCCCAAGCAAGGATCGAACCCACACTCCCTGCAGTGGAAGCACAGAGTCTTAACCACTGGACTTCCAGGGAAGTCCCCTGAGCACTTTAAATATATGACTTTTTTTTCTGCGGTATGTGGGCCTCTCACTCTTATGGCCTCACCCGTTGCAGAGCACAGGCTCTGGACGCACAGGCTCAGCGGCCATGGCTAATGGGCCTAGCTGCTCCATGGCATGTGGGACCCTCCTGGACCGGGGCACGAACCCGTGTCCCCTGCATTGGCAGACGGACTCTCAACCACTGCGCCACCAGGGAAGCCCTAAATATATGACTTTGAAATAGTATATTGGGAGGAATTTTTTAAAATTAATTATTAAAATTTTCCAGAAAAGAGTGAGAGAGGAAGAGAAAAAAGGAGAAATTAGTGGAAGCCAGATATACAAATATAAATATACATGTAATTACCATTGTAAAAGGCTAATTATCTTTCCTTAGCAATGAGGGAAGAAAGATTTTATGTTTGGATGTCTTCAATATTTCAAAAGACAGAGATAATTGAGAGCATGGTCTTTGACAATTTCTTCAAGAGTGTACTATTAAAATGTGGATTTTATTAGTGCCTGACATGGAAAGGAAGGAGGGATGTGTCTTATGTCAAACAAAGTATCTCGTTTTCACATAGATCAGATATAGAACTTCTAAATGAGTGTTTCTTTTTTGTTTTACCTCTCAAATGAACAATTTTGTTTGGGTCAAAACATTTCCAAATTAGTCACTGCAATTTGAAATTGTCAAAGTTAAGCCATTTAGAAAGATAGTGCAATAATAATATAGAAGCTAGAGTTTTTCCAAGAGATAGCACAATTTATTAGTGGACAAACCTATGAGAAATTGCTGCTTGTCAGTCAAAAGCAAAATTATCCAATATGCTTATTCAGGGTCAGATTTTTGTCTCCTAGCAAGTCAATGAGTGAAGAGGAGATTGCTTTCAAAAAAATTTCACAAATTCAGGAATGAAGAAAATCCTAATAAGTTTGAAGTGAAAATCAGAGGATGGTGGTTTGATAAGAACTTCTGAATTCATTAGCCCTTAGTGCTGGCTCATAATAAAGACTTATAAAACCCCCATCTATGTCCTACTCTCCATGTACTTATTTGTAATACACAAAAAGTAGTTCAGGTATAAACCAGGAAGACAGAATGGGGGCAAATCCATGTTTTGCCAAACCATCACAACAGGAAGCAAGCAAAAATCTGATGAGCTAACCAAAAAACTCCTTGGAGACTTTATTCCTATGGCAAATGAAATAAACAACACCAAATAGGCTCAATAAAATATTCATAGCTGAGAGCCAGTGTAGAAGCTGTCTCACTATTAAAAGCAAGGTGGTTTTGAGCAGGTAGACTCAAAGGGATCTCACTCATATTGTTTCAACAAGGGTAACAGGTAAATTATAGTGAAAGCTCTACTAATTTTACCAGGAACATACTTATGTTCAGAGTTAGGTTTACTAGTTTGCTGCAGCATGGAAAAATGTGTACCAGAGGAACCATGTTGCATTTCAGAAGAAATGAGTAAGGAGGGTGTTCTCAATGTCTTTGGGCTTCTATTGAGTTATTCTAATGAATGATCAGGGAAGAAGGGCCCACCTTAGACTTAATGTTGTCATAAAAAGAAGGGCAGTTGAGCAATGGAGTGTCTCAGATAACCTTAGTTCAAGATGTGGAAGGAAAAATGTAGGATTGAGGATACTATTTCCCTGATATCAACATTCTTCTAAAAGAATGATTTCCTGGTTATTTTGCAGCGTGGTATAGTTTTTGTTATGTTGTGTTAGAGATATTGTCTTCTGTTGGCCTGTTCACATCCTTTTGGAAACATAGTTGATGTTTTTTAGAAACATCACATTCTGATTTTCAGGAAAGCTGAATTTCAATTTCTTAAGCCAAATCACTTCTGCACAAAGGTGTCTTGGGAGAAAGAGTGTAGATTTTAGTAATACTAACCAAGCCTGATGCTTTCCCTTTCCCTTTCTCTTTTTCTCTTTCCCTTTCCCTTTCTCTTTTTCTCTTTCCCTTTCCCTTTCTCTTTCCTTTTCTCTTTCTCTCTCTTTCATTCTCCTCCTTCAACTTGTCCATCTCCTTCTCCCCCTTCCTCTCCCTCTCCCTCTCTTCTCTTTCTCTTTCTCCAAAACTGTATATGGCCTTTATACATGGCTACCTTGGGCTTCCCCATAGCATGATATCTTCACTACAGTGCTGTTGGACATCCTACATGGCAGCCTAAGGTGCCAATCTCAAATGTTCCAAGAGACAAAATGTATAAACATCTGTTCCCTTGGTCAAAAAGGTCATGGAGCCTGCTGAAATTCAAGGGATGGGGACAGACAAAGAACCCATCTCTTAGTGAGAGTATTGTGAAGGATTTGTGGCCACCTTTAATATGCCACATGTAGTTCAATGAACAATAACATACAAATGATTTGTTTTTAACTAAGCATACAAACAAAACAGATTTCTTCTGTTAAAATGATTGAGGAAAACATTAGGAAAAAGATTTCCAATCAGGGTAATGACACCATTGGATTAACCTAGGTTTAGTAATGATGAGTCTGTTGTTAAACCAATACAGATTCTGTGAATAGTATTAACTGAAACTGTGCACCCTCAGAAAGAATAGTGACAGGATTTTGGACTAATTATTATTCTGGAAAAAGAAATGACTTTTGAAGGAAAAAGAGAAATGATCTTTTGAAAATTTCTTTAATCACTGATAGAAAACAACATGATTTTGATTTTCCTATTCCAAAAGAATAAAATGTTCAAACTTACAGATTATCTTTTCAGTTAATCCTCTCAATTACATTTAATATCTAATAAGAATTTATATGAAGTTTGAAATAGTCACACCACAGTGAAAATTTGGATGCATTCACAGTATAAGAATTGAGTGATATAAACAACTATTTTAAAGTCTACTGTTTAAAGCCTAGCATAAATTCCAAAACCAGAGATCATTGGTATTTGAGGATAAGCTGTTATAAGAGCCCTGAAGCTAGTCTTGCCTTTTCTTCCTAGATGATAAATAACATACTTCAGTAATATAAACACAATTACTGTCATTTTTTGTTTAAAATAACTGTCAATTAAATGAAGGAAGTAATTGACTATAGACAAAAAGGAGAGGAGATTGGCTCAAGATGGCAGAGTAGAAGGATGTGTGCTCACTCCCTCTGGGGAGAGCACCAGAATCACAACTAACTGCTGAACAATCATCAAGAGACAGACACTGGAACTCACCAAAAATGTTACCTCATATACAAGGACAAAGGAGAAGTTGCACTGAGAAAGGGGAGAAATCACAATAAAATCAAATCTGATAACCACTGGGTGGGTGACTCATAAACTGGAGAACAATTATACCACAGAAGTCCATCAACTGGAGTGAAGGTTCTGAGTCCCTCTTCAGCCTTCCCAATGAGCAATGGGAGGAGGAATTCCCAGAGAATTAGATTTTGAAGCCTAGTGGGATTTGATTACAGGACTTGGACAGGACAGGAGAAACAGACTCCACTATTGGAGGGCACAAACAAAGTAGTGTGTGCATCAGGACCAAGGGGGAAGGAGCAGTGACCCCATAGGAGACTGAACCAAACCTACCTGTTAGTGTTGGGGGGGTCTCCTGAAGAGGAGGGGGAGAGCTGTTGCTCACCACGGGGACAAGGACACTGGCAGCAGAAGTACTCTTTAGCATGAGCCTTCCTGGCATCCTCCATTAGCCCCACAAAAGAAGCTGTAGCCTCAAGTGCTGGGTTACCTCAGGCCAAAAAACCAACAAGGAGGGAACACAGCCTCACCTATCAGCAGACAAGCAGATTAAAGTTTTACTGAGCTCTGCCCACCAGAGGAACACCCAGCTCAACCCAGCACCAGTCCCCCCCATCAGGAAACTAAGAGAAGCCACCAGAGGGCAGACAGCAGAAGCAAGAAGAACTACAATTCTGCAGCCTGTGGAAGGAAAACCACATTCATAAAAAGACAAAATGAAAAGGCAGCAGATTACATACCAGATGAAAGAACAAGATAAAACTCCAGAAAAACAACTAAATGAAGTAGAGATAGGCAACCTTCCAGAAAAAGAATTAAGAATAATGATAGTGAAGATGATCCAGACCTTGGAGAAAGAATGGAGGCAAGGATCAAGAAGATGTAAGAAATGTTTAAACAAAGAACTAGAAGAATTAAAAAACAAACAAACAGACATGAACAATACAAAAACTGAAATGAAAAATACACGAGAAGGAATCAATAGCAGAATAACTGAGGCAGAAGAATGGATAAGTGGCCTGGAAGACAGAAGGGTGGAAATCACTGACATGGAACAGAATAAAGGAAAAAGAATGAAATGAAGGCAGTCTAAGAGACATATGGGATGACATTAAGTGCAAAAACATTTGCATTACAGGAGTCTCAGAAGGAGAAGAGAGAGAGAGGCCC
This sequence comes from Delphinus delphis, assembly GCF_949987515.2. Classification (NCBI taxonomy): domain Eukaryota; kingdom Metazoa; phylum Chordata; class Mammalia; order Artiodactyla; family Delphinidae; genus Delphinus; species Delphinus delphis. Next base: position 42,896,300 of record NC_082700.1, on the reverse strand, counting down.
TGAGAAAATATTTGAAAAGATTATAGCCAAAAAATTCCCTAATATGGGAAAGGAATAGCCACCAAGTTGAGGAACTGCAGATAGTCCAGGCAGGAAAAACTCACAGAGAGACACACAAAGACACTTAGTAATAGTAGTGACCAAAATTAAAGAAAAATTATTTAAAGCAACAAAGGAAAAATGACAAACAATATACAAAGGAACTCCCATAAGGTTAACAGCTGATTTCTCAGCAGAAATTCTACAAGCCAGAATGGAGTGGCATGATATACTTAAAGTGATGAAAGGGAAGAAACTACAACCAAGATTACTCTACCAAACAAGGATCTCATTCAATTTGATGGAGAAAACAAAAGCTTTACAGACAAGCAAAAGCTAAGAGAATTCAGCACCACCAAATCAGCACTACAACAAATGTTAAAGGAACCTTGCTAGGTGGGAAACACAACAGAAGAAAAGGACCTATAAAAACAAACCCAAAACAACTAAGAAAATGGTAATAGGAACATACATATCAATAATTACCTTAAATGTGAATGGATTAAATGCTCCAACCAAAAGACACAGGTATGATGAATGGATACAAAAAGAAAACCCCTATATATGCTGTCTACAAGAGACCCACTTCAGACCTAGAGACACATACAGACTGAAAAAGAGGGGATGGAAAAAGATATTTCATGCAAATAGAAAACAAAAGAAAGCTGGAGTAGCAATACTCATACCAGATAAAATAGACTTTAAAATAAAGAATGTTACAAGAGACAATGAATGACCCTACATAATAATCAAGGGATCAATCCAAGAAGAAGATATAACAATTATAAATATATATGCAGCCAACAAAGGTGCACCTCAAAACATAAGGCAAATGCTAACAGCTTTAAAAAAGAACATTTGACAGTAACACAATAAGAGTAAGGGATTTTAACACCTCAATTAAACAAATGGAGAGATCATCCAGACAAAAAATTAATAACAAGCAAAAGCTTTAAATGACACAATAGGCCAGATAGATTTAATTGATATTTATAAGACATTCCATCCAAAACAGCAGATTACACTTTCTTCTCAAGTGTACACGGAACATTCTCCAGGATAGATCATATCTTGGGTCATAAATCAAAGCTTGGTAAATTTAAGAAAATTCAAATCATATCAAGCATCTTTTCTGACCTCAATGCTATGAGATTACAAACAAATTACAGGGAAAAAATGTAAAAAACACAAACACGTGGAGGCTAAACAATACATTAATAAATAACCAAGAGATCACTGAAGAAATCAAAGAGGAAATCAAAAAAAAAAAAAAAAAAAGAACCTAGAGACAAATGACAATGAAAACATGAAAATCCAAAGCCTACAGGATGCAGCAAAAGCACTTCTAAGATGGAAGTTTATAGCAATACAATCCTACCTCAAGAAACAAGAAAACTAAAATAACAATCTAACCTTACACCTAAAGGAACTACAGAAAGAAGAACAAATCAAACCCAAAGTTAAAAGAAAGAAAGAAATCATAAAGATCAGAGCAGAAAAAAATGAAATAGAAAAGAAGAAAAATATAGCAAAGATCAATAAAACTAAAAGCTGGTTCTTTGTGAAGATAAAGAAAATTGATAAACATTTAGACAGAATCATCAAGAAAAAGAGAGAGAGGACTCAAATCAATAAAATTAGAAACGAAAAAGGAGAAGTTATAACAGACACCGCAGAAATACAAAACATCCTAAGAGACTACGACAAGCAACTCTATGACAAAGAAATGGACAACTGGAAGAAATGAACAAATTCTTAGAAAGGAATAACATTCCAAGACAGAACCAGGAAGAAACAGAAAATATGAACAGACCAATCACAGGTAATGAAATTGAAACTGTGATTAAAAAGCTTCCAACAAACAAAAGTCCAGAATAAGATGGCTTCACAGGTGAATTCTATCAAACATTTAGAGATGAGCTAACACCAATCATCCTCAAACTCTTGCAAAAAATTGCAGAGGAAGGAACACTCCCAAACTCATTCTATGAGGTCATGATCACCCTGATACCAAAACCAGACAAATATACTAAAAAAAAAAAAAAGAAAATTACAGGCCAATATCACTAATTAACATAGATGTAAAAACTCTCAACAATGTAGTACCAAAACAGAAACCAACAACATATTAAAAGGATCATACACTATGATAAGTGGGATTTATCCCAGGGATACAAGGATTCTTCAATAGATACAAATAAAACAGTGTGATACCATATTAACAAGTTGAAAAATAAAAACCATATGATCACCTCAATAGATGCAGAGAAAGCTTTTGACAAAATTCAACAGCCATTTATGATAAAAACTCTCCAGACATTGGGTACAGAGGGAACCTATCTCAACATAATAAAGGCCATATATGATAAACCCAGAACAAACATCATTCTCACTGGTGAAAAACTGAAAGCGCTTCCTCTAAGATCAGGAGCAAGACAAGGATGTCCACTCTTGCCACTATTATTCAACATAGTATTGGAAGTCCTAACCATGGCAATCAGAGGAACAAAAGAAATAAAAGGAATACAAATTGGAAAAGAAGAAATAAAGCTGTCACTGTTTGCAGATGAGATGACACTATACACAGATAACCCTAAAGATACCACCAGAAAACTACTATAGCTAATCAGTGAATTTGGTAAAGTTGCAGGATACAAAACTAATGCACAGAAATCTCTTGATTTCCTATACACTAACAAAGAAAGTTCAGAAAGACAAATTAAGGAAACAATCCTATTCACCATTGCAACAAAAAGAATAAAATAACTAGGAATAAAAGTACATAAAGAGGTAAAGGATCTGTACTCAGAAAACTATAAGACACTGATGAAAGAACTCAAATACAACACAGAGAAATATAGCATGTTTGTGGATTGGAAGAATCAATATTGTGAAAATGACTACACTACCAAAGGAATCTACAGACTCAATGCAATCCCTATAAAATTACCAATGGCATTTTTTATTTACAGAACTAGAACAAAAAATTCTTACAATTTGTATAGAGACACAAAAGGCCCTGAAAAGCTAAAGCAATCTTGAGGGAAAAAATGGAGTTGGAGGAGTCAGACTCCCTGACTTCAAACTATACTTCAAAGCTACAGTAATCAAGACAATACGCTACTGGCACAAAAACAGAAATATAGATCAATGGAACAGTATAGAAAGCCCAGAGATAAACCCACACACCTATGGTCAACTAATCTATGACAAAGGAGGCAAAGATATACAATGGAGAGAAGGCAGTCTCTTCAATAAGTGGTGATGTGAAAACTGGACAGCTACATGTAAAAGAATTAAATTAGAATACTACCTAACACCATACAGAAAAAAAATTCAAAATGGATTAAGACCTAAATCAAGCAAGATCTATATTGACCCACCTCCTAGAGTAATGGAAATAAAAACAAAAGTAAACATATGGGACACGTAATGAAACTTAAAAGCTTTTGCACAGCATAGGAAACTATAAACAAGATGAAAACATAACCTTCAGATGGGAGAAAATATTTGCAAACAAATCAACAAAGGATTAATCTCCAAAATATATAAACGGCTCATGCAGCTCAATATTTAAAAAAAACAAAAGCCCAATCAAAAATGGACAGAAGACCTAAATAGACATTTCTCCAAAGAAGACATACAGATGACCAAAAGGTACATGCAAAGCTGCTCAACATCACTAATTACTAGAGAAATGCAGATAAAATCTACAATGAGTCATCACCTCACACTGGTTAGAATGGGCATCATCAGAAAATCTACAAACAAAAAATGCTGGAGAGTGTATGGAGAAAAGGGAACACTCTTGCACTGTTGGTGAGAATATAAATTGATGCAGCCACTATGGAGAACAGTATGTAGTTTCCTTAAAAAACTAAAATTAGAATTATCATATGTCCCAGCAATCCCACTATGGGGCATATACCCAGAGAAAACCATAATTCAAAAGAACCCATGCACCTCAATATTAATTGCAGCCTATTTACAATAGTTAGGTCATGGAAGCAACATAAATGCCCATCGACAGATGAATGGATAAAGAAGATTTGGTACATATATACAATGGAATATTACTTGACCATATAATGGAATGAAATTGAGTCATTTGTAGGGATGTGGATGAACCTAGAGACTGTCATACACAGTGAAGTAAGTCAGAAAGAGAGGGAGACCTTCAAATGGCAGTAGAGAAAGACGTGGAGATCAACTTCCTCCCCACAAATACATCAGAAATACATCTACATGTGGAACAAGTCCTACAGAACACCAACTGAATGCTGGTGGAAGAACTCAGACTTCACAAAAGGAAAGAAAGTCTCCACGAACCTGGGTAGGGCAAAATAAATAAGAAAAAACAGACAAAAAAGACTAGGGACAGGACCTGCCTCTTGGGGAGGGAGCTGTGAAGAAGGAAAATTTTCCACACACCAGGAAGCCCCTTCACTGGTGGAGATGGTAGGGTGGCAGGGAGGAGCTTCAGAGCCACAGAGGGGAGCACAGCAACAGGGGTACAGAGGGCAAAACGGAGAGATTCGCGCACAGAGCATTGGTGCCGACCAGCACTCACCAGCCTGAGAAGCTTGTCTGCTCAACAGCCGGGGCAGGTGGGGGCTGGGAACTGAGGCTCAGGCTTCGGAGGTCAGACGCCAGGGAGAGGATGGGGGTTGGTTGAGCCTGAAGGGGGCTAGTCCACCACAGCTAACTGGGAGTGAGTCCGGGGAAAAGTCTGGAACTGTCTAAGAGGCAAGAGATCATTGTTTCAGGGTGCATGGAGAGAGGGGATTCAGAGCACTGCCTAAATGAGCTCCAGAGATGTGTGCAAGACATGGCTATCAGTGCAGACACCAGAGACTGGCGTTAAACACTAAGTCTGATGCTGCAGCCACCAAGAAGCCTGTGTGCAAGCACAGGTCACTATCACTACCTTCCATCCCCAGAGCCTGTGAAGCCTGCCACCACCAGGGTCCCATGATCCAAGGACAACTTCCCTGGGAGAACACACAGTGTCTCAGGATGTTGCAATGTCATGCTGGCCTCTGCCATCACAGGCTCATCCTGCATTCTGCATTCCTTACCCATCCCTCTCACAACCTGAGTGAGCCAGAGCTCTCTAATCAGCTTCTACTCTAACACCCTCTTGTCTGTACAAAGAACAGACGTCCAAAGGTGACCTACATGCAGAGGTGGGGGCCAAATCCAAAGCTGAATCCCAGGAGCTGTGTGAACAAAGAAGAGAAAGGGAAATTTCTCCCAGCAACCTCAGGAGCAGCAGACTAAATCTCCACAATCAACTTGATGTACCCTGCAACTCTGGAATACCTGAATAGACAATGGATCATCCCAAAATTAAGGCGGTGGATTTTGGGAGAAACTGTAGACTTGGGGATTGCTTTCTGCAAATAATTTGTTTCTGGTTTTATGTTTATCTTAGTTTAGTATTTAGAGTTTATTATCACTGGTAGATTTGTTTATTGATTTGGTTGCTCTCTTCCTTTTTAAAAAATATATATAGGTATACATATATATTTTTTCCTTTTTCTCTTTTTGTGAGTCTGTATCTGTATGCTTCTTTATGTGAGTTTTCTGTATAGCCTTGTTTTTACCTTATGGCCTAGCGTCCTGTCTGTTGTTTTTTTTTTGTTGTTTTTTTCTTTACTATAGTTTTTAGTGCTTGTTATTATTGGTGGATTTGTTTTTTGGTTTGTTTACCCTCTTCTTTCTTTCTTTTTTTGTTTTTACTTAAAAAATTAATTTTTTTTTTATTTTAATAACTTTATTTTATTTTTTCTTTATTTCTTTCTTTTTTGCTCCCTTTTCTTCTAAGCCATGTGACTGACAGGGTCTTGGTGTTCCAGCCAGGTGTCAGGCCTGTGACTATGAGGTGGGAGAGCCGAGTTCAGGACATTGGCCCACCAGAGACCTCCCAGCTCCATGTAATATGAAATGGCGAAAGCTCTCCCAGAGATCTCCAACTCAATGCTAAATCCAGCTCCACTCAATGACAAGCAAGCTATAATGCTAGACACCATATGCCAAACAAATAGCAAGACAGGAACACAACCCCACCCATTAGCACAGAGGCCTGCCTAAAACCATAATAAGGTTACAGACACACCAAAATACACCACCTGTGAAAAGGAGACCCCAAACACAGTAGGTTAAGCAAAAGGAGAAGACAGAGAAACACACAGCAGATGAAGGAGCAAGGCAAAAACCCAGGAATGCAAACAATGAAGAGGAAATAGGCAGTCTACCTAAAAAAGAATTCAGAGTAATGTTAGTAAAGATGATCCAATATCATGGAAATAGAATGGAGAAAATACAAGAAATGATTAAAAAAGACCTACAAGAACTGAAGAGCAAACACACAATGATGAACAACACAATAAATGAAATTAAACATTCTCTAGAAGGAATCAATAGCAGAATAAATGAGGCAGAAGAATGGATAAGTGACCTGGAAGATAAAATAGTGAAAATAACTGCCGCAGAAAAGAAAAAAGAATGAAAAGAATTGAAGACAGTCTAAGAGACCTTTGGGACAACATTAAATGCACCAACAGTTGAATTATACAGGTCCAAGAAGAAGAATAGAGAAAGCAAGGTACTAAGAAAATATTTGAAGAGATTAGAGATGAAAACTTCCAAAATATGGGAACGGAAATAGTCAATCAAGTCCAGAAAGGGCAGAGAGCCCCATACAGGATAAACACAAGAAGAAACACGCCAAGACACATATTAATCAAACTACCAAAAATTAAACACAAAGAAAAAAATATTAAAAGTAGCAAGTGGGCTTCCCTGGTGGCACAGTGGTTGAGAGTCCGCTTGCCAATGCAGGAGACATGAGTTCATGCCCCGGTCCGGGAGGATCACATATGCTGTGGAGCTGCTGGGTCCATGAGCCATGGCCACTGAGCCTGTGTGTCCGGAGCCTGTGCTCTGCAACGGGAGAGGCCACAACAGTGAGAGGCCTGCATACCGCAAAAAAAAAAAAAAAAAAAAAAAAAAAAGTAGAAAGGGAAAAACAACAAATAACATACAAGAGAATCCCCATAAGGTTAACAGCTGATCTTTCAGCAGAAACTGTGCAAGCCAGATGGGGGTGGCAAGATATATTTAAAGCTATAAAAGAGAAAAACCTACAAACAAGATTACTCTACTCAACAAGGAACTCATTCAGATTCGATGGAGAAATTAAAACCTAGGCAGGAAACACAGAGAAGGAAAAGACTTACAATAACACACTCAAAACAATTAAGAAAATGGTAATAGGAACATACTATTTTGATAACTAACTTAAATATAAATGGATTAAATGCATTAAATGCTCCAACCAAAAGACATAGACTGCCTGAATAGATACAAAAGCAAGACCCATATATATGCTGTCTACAAGAGACCCACTTCAGACCTAGGGACACATATGAACTGAAAGTGAGGGGATTGAAAAAGATATTCCATGCAAATGGAAATCAAAAGAAATTTGGAGTAGCAATTCTCATATCAGACAAAAGTCTTTAAAATAAAGACTATTACAAGAGACAGAGAAGGACACTACATAAAGATCAAGGGAGCAATCCAAGAAGAAGATAAAACAATTGGAAATATTTATGCACCAAACATAGGAGCTGCTCAAAATATAAGGCAAATGCTAACAGGCATAAGAGGGGAAACTGACAGTAACACAATCATAATAGTGGATTTTACCAGGCACTTCCACCAGTGGAGAGATCATCCAAAATGAAAATAAATAAGGAAGCACAAGCTTCAAGTGATACATTAAACAAGATGGACTTAATTGATATTTATAGGACAATCCATCCAAAAACAACAGAATACACATTCTTCAAGTGCTCATGGAACATTGTCTAGGATAGGTTATATCTTGGGTCACAAACCAAACCTTGGTAAATTAACGAAAATTGAAATCGTACCAAGTACCTTTTCTGACCACAATGCTATGAGACTTGATGGAAAAATCTGTAAAAAATACAAACATATGGAGGCTAAAAAATACACTACTAAATAACCAAGAGATCACTGAGGAAATCAAAGAGGAAATCAAAAAACACCTAGAAAAATGTGACAATGAAAACACGCTGACCCACAACTTATGGGATGCAGCAAAGGCAGTTCTAAGACAGATGTTTAAAGCAATACAATCCTACCTCAAGAAACAAGAAACATCTCAAGTAAACAACCTAACCTTACAGCTAAAACAATTAGAGAGAGAACAACAACAACAAAAAAAACCCCCAGAACTTAGCATAAGGAAAGAAATCATAAAGATCAGATCAGAAATAAATGAAAAATAAATGAAGGAAATAATAGCAAAGATCAATAAAACTCAATGCTGGTTATTTGAGAAGATAAAGAAACTTCATAAACCATTAGCCAGACTCATCAAGAAAAAAAGGGAGAACACTCAGATGAATAGAATTGGAAATGAAAAAGGAGAAGTAACAACTGACACTGCAGCTATACAAAGGATAATGAGAGATTACTACAAGCAACTATATGCCAATAATTTGGACAACCTGGAAGAAATGGACAAATTCTTAGAAAGGCACAACCTTCCGAGACTGAACTAGGAAGAAATAGATAATATAAACAGACTAATCACAAGCATTGAAATTGAGACTGTTATTAGAAATCTTCCAACAAACAAAAGCTCAGGACCAGAAGGTTTCACAAGCAAATTCTAACACATTCAGAGAAGAGCTAACACATATCTTTCTCAAACTCTTCCAAAATATAGCAGAGGGAGAAATACTCCCAAACTCATTCTACGAGGCCACCATCACCCTGATACCAAAACCAGACAAAGACATCACAAAGAAAGAAAACTACAGGTCAATATCACTGATGAACATAGATGCAAAAATCCTCAAGAAAATACTAGCAAACAGAATCTGACAGCACATTAAAAGGATCATCCACCATAATCAAGTGGGGCTTATCCCTGGAATGCAAGGATTCTTCAATATACGCAAATCAAACAATGTGATACACCATATTAAAAAACTGAAGGATAAACACCATATGATCATCTCAATAGATGCAGAAAAAGCTTTTGACAAGATTCAACACTGATTTATGATAAAAACCCTCCAGAAAGTAGGCATAGAGGAGACCTACCTGAACATAATAAAGGGCATATATGACAAACCCACAGCCAACATCATTCTTAATGGTGAAAAACAGAAACCATTTCCTCTAGGATCAGGGATATGACAAGGTTGCCCTGTCTCACCACTATTATGCAACATAGTTTTGGAAGTTTTAGCCACAGCCATCAGAGAAAAAAACAGAAATAAAAGGAAACCACATCAGAATAGAAGAAGTAAAGCTGTCACTGCAGAGGACATGATACTATACATAGAGAATCCTAAAGATGCTATCAGAAAACTACTAGAGCTAATAAATGAATTTGGTAAAGTAGCAGGTTACAAAATTAATGCACAGAAATCTCTTGCATTCCTATACACTAATGATTAAAAATCTGAAACAGAAATTAAGGAAACACTCCCAATTACCACTGCAACTAAAACAATAAAATACATAGGAATAAACCTACCTAAGGAGACCAAAGACCTGTATGCAGAAAACTATAAGACTGATGAAAGAAATTAAAGATGATACAGACAGATAAAGAGATATACCATATTCTTGGACTGGAAGAGTCAACATTGTGAAAATGACTACCCAAAGCAATCTACAGATTCAATGCACTCTCTATCAAAATACCAATGGCATTTTTCACAGAACTAAAACAAAAATTTTCACAATTTGTTTGGAAACACAAAAGACCCCGAGTAGCCAAAGCAATCTTAAGAAAGAAAAATGGAGCTGGAGGAATCAGGTTCCCTGACTTCAGAGTACGCTACAGTAACCAAGACAGTATGGTACTGTCACAAAAACAGAAATATAGATCAATGGAACAGTAGAGAAAATCCAGAGATAAACCCACACACATATAGTCACCTTATCTTTGTTAAAGGAGGCAGGAATATACAATGGAGAAAAGACAGCCTCCTCTATAAGTGGTGCTGGGAAAACTGGACAGACACATGCAAAAGAATGAAATTAGAATACCCCTAACACCATACACAAAAATAAACTCAAAACGGATTAAAGACCTAAACGTAAGGGCAGACACCATAAAACACTTAGAGGAAAACATAGGCAGAATGCTCTATGACATAAATCATAGCAAGTTCCTTTTTGACCCCCCTCCTAGAGAAATGGAAATAAAAATAAAAAAATAAACAAATGAGACCTAATGAAACTTAAAATCTTTTGCACAGCAAAGGAAACCATAAATGATGAAAAGACAATCCTCAGAATGAGAGAAAATATTTCCCAATGAAGCAACTGAAAAAGGATTAATCTCCAAAATTTACAAGCAGCTCATGCAGCTCAATAACAAAAACCAAACAACCCAATCCAAAAATGGGCAGAAGACCTAAATAGACATTTCTCCAAAGAAGATATACAGACTGCCAACAAACACATGAAATAATGCTCAACATCATTAATCATTAGAGAAATGCAAATCAAAACTACAATGAGATATCATCTCACACCAGTCAGAATGGCCATAATCAAAAAAATCTAGAAACAATAAATGCTGGAGAGGGTGTGGAGAAAAGGGAACACTCTTGCACTGCTGGTGGGAATGTGAATTGGTACACCAATATGGAGAACAGTATGGAGGTTCCTTAAAAAACTACAAATAGAACTACCATATGACCCAGCAATCCCACTACTGGGCATATACCCAGAAAAAACATAATTCTAAAGACTTATGTACCACAATGTTCATTGCAGCTCTATTACAATAGCCAGGACATGGAAGCAACCTATGTGTCTATCAATAGATGAATGGATAAAGAAGATGTGGCACATATATGCAATGGAATATTACTCAGCCATAAAAAGAAATGAAATTGAGTTATTTGTAGTGAGGTGGATAGACCTAGAGTCTGTCATACAGAGTGAAGTAAGTCAGAAAGAGAAAAACAAATACCATATGTTAACACATATAAATGGCATCTAAAAAAAGAAAAAAGGTTCTGAAGAACCTAGGCACAAGACAGGAATGAAGATGCAGACATAGAAAATGGGCTTGAGGACATGACGAGGGGAAGGGTAAGCTGGAACAAAGTGAGTGAGTGGCATGGACATATATACTCTACCAAATGTAAAGTCGATAGCTAGTGGGAAGCCTCCACATAGCATAGGGAGATCAGCTTTGTGCTTTGTGACCACCTAGAGTGATGGGATAAGGAGGGTGGCAGGGAAACACCAGAGGGAGGAGATATGGGGATATATGTATATGTATAACTGATTCACTTTGTTATAAAGCAACAACTAACACACCATTTTAGAGCAATTATACTCCAATAAAGATGTTAAAAAAAAAGAAAAACAAATATCGTATATTAACACATATAGGTGGGATCTAGAAAAATGGTACAGATGAACTGGTTTGCAAGGCTGAAATAGAGACACAGATATACAGAACAAACGTCTGGACACCAAGGGTGGAAGGCGAGTGTGGGTGGTGGTGGTGGGATGAACTGGGAGATTGGGACTGACATATATACACTAATATATATATATATAAAATATATAACTAATAAGAACTGGCTGTATAAAAAAATAACTAAAATTCAAATACAAAAAGGAGAAACTGATGGTGTCTAAACACACAATCGGAGCTCCTAGGCCTCCTTTTTCCCTCTGTTTTTAAGGTCGTTCCACCTATGAAGGCTGATAATCCCAAAAGGCAGTTCTTTGCATGGGCAAATTATTCTGTATTAGAATCTTTTTTTTACTCCTATACCTTAGAAAAAACATTTTCAATGAAAAGTTATATATAATTTACTATGGTAACTAACTATCAGTCACTCTTGCTTTCGTAGGTAATCATCTGTAGAAAATAGAAGGTTTCAAACTCAGTGTACTCTTCATGTAAAGTTATAACTATTATCAGATAGAAGATTAAATAATATTCTATTAGCAAGAGGTGAACTTTTATAATGTCTTTATACACAGACATCAAAAACACTTTTAAAATGTCCTACATATTGGGGATACAATATTTGTTTCCATGTAATGATAGATAGAGATGATTAAATTAATAGGCAGTAAATATAGCTATACTGAAAATTTTGATTCTCCAAATAAACAAGGATAAAAGTCATTCACCTTCTATCTGTGTGAAATGTTTAAACTGAGATATGTTTTTTTTTTAAACATCTTTATTGGAGTAAAATTGCTTTACACTGGTGTGTTAGTTTCTGCTTTATAACAAAGTGAATCAGTTATACACATACATATGTCCCCAAATCTCTTGTCACTTGCGTCTCCCTCACTCCCACCCTCCCTAACCCACACTGCTAGGTGGTCACAAAACACCGAGCTGATCTCCCTGTGCTATGCAGCTGCTTCCCACTAGCTATCTATTTTACATTTAGTAGTGTATATATGTCCATGCCACTCTCTCATTTGTCTCAGGTTACCCTTCCCCCACCCCAAGTCCTTTCTCTAGTAGGTCTGCATCTTTATACCCATCTTGCTCCTAGGTTCTTCAAAACCTTGTTTTTCTTTCTTTTTTAGATTCCATATATATGTGTTACCATACAGTATTTGTTTTTCTATTTCTGACTTACTTCACTCTCTATGAAAGACTCTAGGTCCATCCACCTCACTACAAATAACTCGATTTCGTTTCCTTTTATGGCTGAGTAATATTCCATACTATACATGTACCGTATCTTCTTTATCCATTCATCTGTTAATGGACACTTAGGTTGCTTCCATGTCCTGACTATTGTAAAGAAAACTACAATGAACATTGTGATACATGACTCTTTTTGAATTATGGTTTTCTCAGGGTATATGCCCAGTAGTGGGATTGCTGGATAGTATGATAGTTCTAATTTTGGTATTTTAAGGAACATCCATACTGTTCTTCATAGTGACTATATCAATTTACATTCTTACCAACAGTGCAAGAGGGTTCCCTTTTCTCCACAACCTCTCCAGCATTTATTGTTTGTAGATTTAGTGATGATGGCCATTCTGACAGGTGAGATGATATCACACTGTAGTTTTGATTTGCATTATTCTAATGATCAATGACGTTGAGCATTCTTTCATGTGTTTGTTGGTGAGCTGTATATCTTCTTTGGAGAAATGTCTATTTGGGTCTTCTGCTCATTTTTGGATTGGGTTGTTTGTTTCTTTGATATTGAGCTGCATGAGCTGCTTGTATATTTAGGAGATCAATCCTTTGTCAGTTGCTTCATTTGCAAATACTTTCTCCCATTCTGAGGGTTGTCTTCTCGTCTTGTTTATAGTTTCCTTTGTTGTGCAAAAGCTTTGAAGTTTCATTAGGTCCCATTTGTTTATTTTTGTTTTTATTTCCATTTCTCTAGGAGGTGGGTCTAAAAGGATCTTGCTGTGATTTATGTCATAGAGTGTTCTGCCTATGTTTTCCTCTAAGAGTTTTATAGTGTCTGGCCTTACATTTAGGTCTTATTCCATTTTGAGTTTATGTTTGCTTATGGTGTTTGGGAGTGTTCCAATTTCATTCTCTTACATGTAGCTGCCCACTTATCCCAGCACCACTTATTGAAGAAGTTGTCTTTTCTCCACTGTATATTCTTTCCTCCTTTATCAAAGTTAAGGTGACCATATGTGCGTGGGTTTATATCTGGGCTTTCTATCCAGTTCCAAAGATCTGTATTTCTGTTTTTGTGCCAGTACCATACTGTCTTCATTACTGTAGCTCTGTAGTATAGTCTGAAGTCAAGGAGCCTGATTTCTGCAGTGTCATTTTTCTTTCTCAAGATTATTTTGGCTATTCGGAGTCTTTTGTGTTCCCATACAAATTGTGAAAAGTTTTTGTTCTAGTTTTGTGAAAAATGCCAGTGATAGTTTGATAGGGTAGTTTGATAGTAGATTGCTTTGCGTACTATAGTCATTTTCACAATGTTGATTCTTCCAATCTAAGAACATGGTATATCTCTCCATCTATTTGTATCATCTTTAATTTCTTTCATCAGTGTCTTATAATTTTCTGCATACAGGTCTTTTGTCTCCGTAGGTAGGTTTATTTGTAGATATTTTATTTTTTTGTTGCAGTGGTAAATGGGAGTGTTTTCTTAATTTCACTTTCAGATTTTTCATCATTAGTGTATAGAGCACAAGAGATTTCTGTGCATTAATTTTGTATTCTGCTACTTTACCATATTCATTAATTAGCTCTAGTAGTTTTCTGGTAGCATCTTTAGCATTCTCTATATATAATATCATGTCATCTGCAAACAGTGACAGATTTACTTCTTCTTTTCTGATTAGGATTTCTTTTTCTTCTCTGATTGCTCTGGCTAAAACTTCCAAAACTATGTTGAATAAGAGTGGTGAGAGTGGGCCACTTTTTCTTGCTCCTGATCTTAGTGGAAATGCTTTCAGTTTTTCACCATTGAGGTCAATGTTGGCTGTGGGTTTGTCATATATGGCCTTTATTATGTTGAGGAAATTTCCCTCTATGCCTACTTTCTGCAGGGTTTTTATCATAAATTGGTGTTGAATTTTGTCAAAAGCTTTCTCTCCGTCTATTGAGATGATCATATGATTTTTATCCTTCAATTTGTTAATATGTTGTATCACATTGATTGATTTGCATATATTGAAGAATCCTTGCATTCCTGGGATAACCCCCACTTGAGCAAGTGTATCATCCTTTTAATGTGCTGTTGGATTCTGTTTGTTAGTATTTTGTTGAGGATTTTTCCATCTATGTTCATCAGTGATATGGGCCTGTAGTTTTCTTTCTTTGTGATGTCTTTGTCTGGTTTTGGTATCAGGGTGATGGTGGCCTCGTAGAATGAGTTTGGGAGTGTTTCTCCTCCTGCTATATTTTGGAAGAGTTTGAGAATGATATGTGTTAGCTCTTCTCTGAGTGTTTGATAGAATTTGCCTTTGAAGCCATCTGGTCCTGGGCTTTTGTTTGTTGGAAGATTTTTAATCACAATTTCTATTTCATTGCTTGTGATTAGTCTATTCATATTTTCTATTTCTTCCTGGTTCAGTCTCGGAAGGTTGTGCTTTTCTAAGAATTTGTCCATTTCTTCCTGGTTGTCCATTTTATTGGCATATAGTTGCTTGTAGTAATCTCTCATCATCTTTTGTATTTCTGCAGTGTCAGTTGATACTTCTCCTTTTCAGTTCTAATTTGATTGATTTGAGTCATCTCCCTTTTTTTCTTGATCAGTCTGGCTAATGGTTTATAATTTTTGTTTATCTTCTCAAAGAACCAGCTTTTACTTTTATTGACCTTTGCTATCATTTCCTTCATTTCTTTTTCACTTATTTCTGATTGATCTTTATGATTTCTTTCCTTCTGCTAACTTTGGGGGTATTTTATTCTTCTTTCCCTAATTGCTTTAGGTGTAAGGTTAGGTTGTTTATTTGAGATGTTTCTTGTTTCTTAAGGTAGGATTGTATTGCTATATGCTTCCCTCTTAGAACTGCTTTTGCTGCATCCCATAGGTTTTGGGACATCGTGTTTTCATTGTCATTTGTTTCAAGGTACTTTTTGATTTCCTCATTGATTTTTTAGTCATCTATTGGTTATTTAGTAGTGTATTGTTTAGCTTTCATGTGTTTGTATTTTTTACAGATTTTTCCTGTAATTGATATCTAGTCTTATAGCTTGTGGTCAGAAGAGGTACTTTATATGATTTCAATTTTCTTAAATTTACCAAGGCATGATTTGTGACTGAAGATATTATCTATCTTGGAGAATGTTTCATGAGCACTTGAGAAGAAAGTGTATTCTGTTGTTTTTGAATCGATTGTCCTATAAATATCAATTAAGTCTATCTTGTTTAATGTATCATTTAAAGCTTGTGTTTCCTTATTTATTTTCACTTTGGATGATCTGTCCATTGGTGAAAGTGGGGTGTTAAAGTCCCCTGCTATGATTGTGTTACTGTCGATTTCCCTTTTTATGGCTGTTAGTATTTTCCTTATGTATTGAGGTGCTCCCATGTTGGGTGCATAAATAATTACAATCATTGTATCTTCTTGTATTGATCCCTTGATCATTATGTATTGTCCTTCTTTGTCTCTTGTAATAGTCTTTGTTTTAAAGTCTATTTTGTCCAATATGAAAATTGTTATTCCAGCTTTGTTTTGATTTCCATTTGCATGGAATATCTTTTTCCAACCCATTACTTTCAGTCTGTATGTGTCTCTAGGTCTGAAGTGGGTCTCTTGTAGACAGCATATATATGGATATTGTTTTTTCATCCACTCAGCAAGCCTGTGTCTTTTGGTTGGAGCTTTTAATCCATTTACATTTAAGGTAATTATTGATATGTATGTTCCTATTATCATTTTCTTAATTGTTTTGTGTTTGTTATTGTTGGTCTTTTCCTTCTCTTGTGTTTCCTGCCTAGAGGAGTTCCATTAGCCTTTGTTGTAAAGCTGGTTTGTTGGTGATGAATTATGTTAGCTTTTCCTTTCTTTAAAGGTTTTAATTTCTCCATCAAATATGAATGAGATCCTTGCTGGGTAGAGTAATCTTGGTTGTAGGTTTTTCTCTTTCATCACTTCAAATATGTCCTGCCACTCCCTTCTCACTTGCAGAGTTTCTGGTGAAATTTCACCTCTTAACCTTATGGTGATTACCTGTATGTTATTTGTTGTTTTTCCCTTGCTGTTTTTAATATTTTTCTTTGTATTTAATTTTTGATAGTTTGAGTAATGTGTGTCTTGGCATGTTTCTCATTGGATTTATCCTGTATGGGACTCTCTGTGCTTCCTGCACTTGATTAACTATTTCCTTTCCCATATTAGGTAAGTTTTCAACTATAATGTCATCAAATATTTTCTCAGTCCCTTTCTTTTTCTCTTCTTCTGGAATCCTTATAATTCGAATGTTGATGCATTTAATGTTGTCCCAGAAGTCTCTGAAGCTGTTCTCAATTCTTTTCATTCTTTTTTCTTTATTCTGCTCTGCAGTCAGAGATTTGTTTTAACAAATATGTAGAACTGACCTTCCAACCTACGAAAGTCCATGGGATTTGCTGATTGTCTTCAAAACTTATGAAACATTTCCAACTGCTCCTCAAACTACTTCCTAAACCCACCATGGGATTAGAAGCGGATATAGTTTATTTTTTCTAATACAGTAAATATATATTTTTTTAATTCATAAAAGCATTTTAGCAGAAGCATCTCTTTCTCCAACTTGTAGATGGAGTTCCTTTAGAAAACTGACATCTCATCCATGTTTCATTTATACTTGCACCCTCACAGAGTTTTGGAGATATTTTTTTCCTTCCTTTTCTAAAGCACTAGAATTTCATTCTTCCTCTGACCTGTTTATAAATAACCAAGACTGGGGCCCTGCAGTCTGCTCTCTTTTTTTTTTTTTTTTACCAACATTTAATGGAAAGAGGATGAGAGAAAGGAGAATGCATGCTGTTAGCTATTATCTTTACAAATGACTTGTTAGCCTTTTATTTGTCTGCTCATGCTTGAAACACTCCAAGGATATTTTCAGAATCTCAGTAGATGAAGGTTCATACTTGAAATGACTTGACAGGCTGTATATTCCTTAAGAGATTTTGACATGATATTAAGCCATAGTTACAAGCCAATATTTGAATGGGAAGCCCTGGGGAAAACTTTCAGAGCTGGAACACAGCATTTACAGTAGGAGGCAGGTGTCTGCACCAGTGAAGCAAACAATGATATGATATATTTAGTATTGAAAATGGAAGCAAAAGTACTGATTCTTTACCACTGGGGACAGTGGAAGAAGTTGAATGAGGAAAAAAGATAATCTTTTGTGGCCCCTGAAAATGTAAACTTTCTGACGGTATGAAATATACTTTCATCATGGTAGGTATACCCCAAACCAGGTGCGTTTCTCAATATTGCCTTTGAATTTATTTGATTTCTTTGCAGTGACAGGATATAAAGTAGCTGTACTGGTCATATGGAGAGAAAGCAAAGAGCTTTTAATTAGCAATGAGACAGCTGTTAATTTTTCTTGGTATCTCTCTCTCTCCCTCTCCCTCTTTCTCTCTCTTTTTCTCTTTGCACTTTTAATATTATCTTAGCAGGAGTTTCTGCAAGTCAAAAGCACAAAGAAAACCAAGCAAGCCAAATATTATGGTAGGTTTATGGCAGGGGTTGTGTGTTATTTTTAAGTAAATTTAAGAAGCCTAGATGAAGGTTTTATGGAAATTAAATCCACAACCAAGATGCTACAATTACTACTTTGAACATTCTTTTACTTATAACATTGTGTGATCACAGTTGTATCCAATATTATTATATTAAATCCAATTTTTTTGTTCAATTTTTGTTCACTGTGTCAAAGTTTTGAAAGTTATAAATATATATTAAAGGATCTACTACTTAGAAAGTTTTCATTTTAGCTTTAGCATACTTAAAGATAAAAGCAATCCAATATCTAAAGTGTTATCAGCATTAATATTGGAAATTTTTGTCAAAATATTTTGTCGTATACTTTTTGTGCTTTTTATGTCAATACTCTACACATTTCAGTTATTATTCAGAAGTCAGTAGTCATTAATCATTAATCACTATATCTGAATAACAGCTATATATAAATAAACTAAAAGTACTCTTAGTTTTATAAGTTTTTTTTTTTTTTTTTGCCCCACCAAACAGCTTGCAGGATCTTAGTTTCCTGACCAAGGATCGAACCTGGGTCCCAAGCAGTGAGAGCACAAAGTCCTAACCACTGTACCACCAGGGAATTCACTTTACAATTGCTTGTAAAAAGTACTATTAATTTTTAAAGATATGGGGAAAATAAAACATATAAAATTGATTGTAGCCACCTGATAATTAGAGTTTTATTTTTTCTAACTAATAATAAATTTCTCTTCCTGAATCCATTTCTAGAATTTTAAGATTATAAATAATTTTAATATATGGTCTAATATTTTAAAGCTTTAAATTTTATTTTAAATCATAAGATTCGTCTTTATTTTGATCTTTCCAAGATCAGCTTTCTCTCTTTCTTGCTCTACTTAGGCACCTTAAATTTGCACTAGAAGAGTGTAACAATAACAAAATATGTTTGACTAGTCAATGAATTGATGTAAATGGGTATGCTTGATTGTGTTATAATGTTTTAATAGTGGTTTAAGTTTTTCTTTAACATTTCAAAGTTTAGCTTCTTAATGTCATAGCTAAAGCTTGGACAATAACAGCTCAGGCTAAGCTCGGATATGTTGGGAAACTTGACTTGGTCTTGATCTTAAAATTGTATACATTTATAATAGGCAGACAGGAAGGATGAGATTGCTGTCAGGAAAGTAAACAGCAGAGCAAAGTCAGAGCCAGGAGTAATAAAGGTAGAAGTCTAACCTTGCTGCAAAGCAAGAATTAATGTGAGAAATTACTTTTAAATGCATTTGGATTTGACATTAATGAAGGATTTGGAGAGTTAGTTCTCTAATCTTACAATTGATATGGTCAGAATTACATAAATAAATATGAGTTATAAAATTATGACAGAAACTATTAAATGAGTGGTAAAATATTGTAAAGTCTTTGTGGATTAACAAACATAAGTTTCAGATCTTCATTCACTAAGAGTTTCTTTTTTGTTGTTGTTGTTTTGTGGTACGTGGACCTCTCACTGCCGTGGCCTCTCCCGTTGCGGAGCACAGGCTTCCGACACGCAGGCTCAGCAGCTGTGGCCCACGGGCACAGCCGCCCCATGGCACAAACCTGTGTCCCCTGCATCGGCAGGTGGACTCTCAACCACTGTGCCACCAGGGAAGCCCCACTAAGAGTTTCTTTATTTGAGGATGAGGACAGCTGTACCTCTATCACAAGTTTGTTTTAATTATTAAATATATTTATTAGGGGCTGCATTTGGTAGATTATAATTGGGAAACAGTGTTTTCTCCCACCACTATATTAAACACACTTTGTTGTACCAATTGTTGTATCTTTGCCTCTTACTAACATCTCAAGTGAATCTTAGAGCTTCTTAGTAATTGCAAATATAAGAATAGACTCCTCTAAGAACAGACTGAATCAAAATTGAAAATTCTTGTTCATTTACAAACTCCTCCAATTCCCTCATCTGAGACCTGACCAGAAGCATAAAGACTAGCAGTTGTGGGGGTGCAGGTAGGAGGTTGCCGGGATGCGGTCTGTTGTTTCAGTTTTCTTATTCCAATTCTCTCCCAGAGTATTTACTTGTGTTTACTCCAGTGTAAATGCTGAGAACGGAGAAGAAGGGAAAGTAAAAATGTAGTTTTCTTTTTTAGTTGGCTGTTGTGATAGGTTATATCATCTCCAGATGACCTTTTAAAACCCACCGCTTGAGGTGAGAGGGGGAAGATGGCAGAAGAGTAAGAGGCAGAGATCACATTCCTCCCCACAGATACACCAGAAATACATCTACACGTGGAACAACTCCTACAGAACACCTACTGAACGCTGACAGAAGACCTCACACCTCCCCAAAGGCAAGAAACTCCCCACATACCTGGGTAGGGCAAAAGAAAAAAGAATAAATAGAGACAAAAGAATAGGGACGGGACCAGCACCAGTGGGCCGGGAATGAGTCCAGGGAAAAGTCTGCACCAGCCAAAGAAGCAAGAGACTTTTTCTTCCCTCTTTGTTTCCTGGTGCACGAGGAGAGGGGATTAAGACCGCTGCTTAAAGGAGCGCCAGAGATGGGCGCAAGCCACGGCTAACAGCACAGACCCCAGGGACGGGAATGAGATGCTAAGACTGCTGCTGCCACCACCAAGAAGCCTGTGTGTGAGCACAGGTCACAATCCACACCTCCCTTCTGGGGAGGCTGTGAAGCCAGTCACTGCCAGGGTCCCGGGATCCAGGGGCAACTTCCCCGGGAGAATGCACGGTGCACCTCAGGCTGGTGCAATGTCCTGCCAGCCTCTGCAGCCACAGGCTCACCCAACATCTGCACCCCTCCTTCCCCCTGGCCTGAGTGAGTCAGAGCCGCGAGTCAGCTGCTCCTTTAACCCCATCCTATCGGAGCTAAGAACAGATGCCCTCAGGTGACCTACATGCAGAGGCAGGGCCAAATCCAAAGCTGAGCCCCGGGAGCTGTGCGAACACAGAAGAGAAAGGGAAATTTCTCCCAGCAGCCTCAGATGCAGTGGATTTAAAATCTCCACAATCAACTTGATGTACCCTGCATCTGTGGAATACATGAATAGACAATGAATCATCCCAAATTGAGGAGGTGGACTTTGAGAGCAAGATTTATTATTTTTTCCCCTTTTCATCTTTTTGTGAGTGGGTATGTGTATGATTCTGTGTGAGATCTTGTCTGTATAGTTTTGCTTTCACCATTTGTCCTAGGGTTCTATATATCCTTTTTTCTTCTTTCTCAAAAAAATTTTTTTCTTAATAATTATTTTTTATTTTATATTTTATTTATATTTATATTTTTTATTTTATTTTTATTTATATTTATTTTATTTTAATAACTTTATTGCAGCTTATTTTATTTTATCCTCTTTCTTTCTTTCTTTCTTTCTTTCTTTCTTTCTTTCTTTCTTTCTTTCTTCCTTTCTTTCTACATTATATCCCTTTTATTCTGAGCCGTGTGGATGAAAGGCTCTTGATGCTGCAGCCAGGAGTCAGTGCTGTGCCTCTGAGAGGGGAGAGCCAACTTCAAGACACTGGGCCACAAGAGACCTCCCAGCTCCACATAATATCAAATGGTGAAAATCTCCCAGAGATCTCCATCTCAACACCAGCACCGACATTCACTCAACGACCAGCAAGCTACAGTGCTGGACATCCTATGCCAAACAACTAGCAAGACAGGAACACAACCCCACACATTAGCAGAGAGGCTACCTAAAATCATAATAAGTCCACAGACACACCAATACACACCACCAGACGTGAACTTACCCACGAGAAAGACAAGATCCAGCCTCATCCACCAGAACACAGGCACTATTCCCCTCCACCAGGAAGCCTACACAACCCACTGAACCAAGTTTAGCCACTGGTGACAGACACACAAAACAACTAGAACTAAAAAATTGCAGCCTGCAAAAAAAAAAAAGACCCCAAACACAGTAAGATAAGCAAAATGAGAAGACAGAAAAATACACAGCAGATGAAGGGGCAAGATGAAAACCCACCAAACCTAACAAATAAAGAGGAAATAGGCAGTCTACCTGAAAAGGAATTCAGAATAATGACAGTAAACATGAGCCAAAATTTTGGAAATAGAATAAAGAAAAGGCAAAAAACATTTAACTAGGACCTAGAAGAACTAAAGATGAAACAAGCTAAGATGAACAACATAATAAATGAAATTAAAAATACTCTAGATGGGATCAATAGCAGAATAAGTGAGGCAGAAGAACAGATAAGTGACCTGGAAGATAAAATAGTGGAAATAACTACTGCAGAGTAGAATAAAGATAAAAGAATGAAAAGAACTGAGGACAGTCCCAGAGACCTCTGGGACAACATTAAATGCACCAACACTTGAATTATAGGGATTCCAGAAGAAGAAGAGAAAAGAAGGGGACTGAAAAAATATTTGAAGAGATTATACTTAAAAAATTCCCTAATATGGGAAAGGAAATAGTTAATCAAGTCCAGGAAAAACACAGAGTCCCATACAGGATAAATCCAAGGAGAAACACACCAAGACACATATTAATCAAACAGTCAAAAATTAAATACAAAGAAAACATATAAAAACAGCAAGGGAAAAACAACAAATAACACACAAGGCAATCCCCATAAGGTTAACAGCTGATCTTTCAGCAGGAACTCTGCAAGCCAGAAGGGACTAGCAGGACATACGGAAGGTGATGAAGAAGAAAAACCTGCAACCAAGATTACTCTACCCAGCAAAGATCTCATTCATATTTGACGGAGAAATTAAAACCTTTACAGACAACGAAAGCCAAGAGAGTTCAGCACCACCAAACCAGCTTTACAACAAAAGCTAAAGGAAATTCTCTAAGCAAGACACACAAGAGAAGGAAAAGACCTACAATAACAACCCAAAACAATTTGAAAATGGGAAATAGGAACATACATATTGATAATTACCTTAACTGTCAGTGGATTAAATGCTCCCACCAAAAGACACAGACTGGCTGAATGGAAACAAAAAAAAAGACCCAGATATATGCTGTCTACAAGAGACCCACTTCAGACCTAGAGACACATACAGACTGAAAGTAAGGGGATGGAAAATGATATTCCATGCAAATGGAAACCAAAAAAAAGCTGGAGTAGCAATTCTCATATCAGAAAAAATAGACTTTAAAATAAAGATTATTAGAAGAGACAAAGAAGGACAGTACATAATGATCAAGGGATTGATCCAAGAAAAAGATGTAACAACTGTAAATATTTATGCACCTAACATAGGAGCACCTCAATACATAAGGCAAATACTAACAGCCATAAAATGGGAAATCGACAGAAACACATTCATAGTAGGGGACTTTAACACCACATTTTCAGCAATGGACAGATCATCCAAAATGAAAATAAATAAGGAAATACAAGCTTTAAATGATACATTAATCAAGATGGACTTAATTGATATTTATAGGACAATCCATTCGAAAACAACAGAATACACTTTCTTCTCAAGTGGTCATGAAACATTCTCCAAGATAGATAATATCTTGGGTCACAAATCAAACCTTGGTAAATTTAAGAAAATTGAAATTGTATCAAGTATCTTTTCCAGCCACAATGCTATGAGACTACACATCAATTACAGGAAAAGATCTGTAAATAATACAAACACATGGAGGCTAAATAATACACTACTTAATAACAAAGTGATCACTGAAGAAATCAAGAGGAAATCAAAAAATACCTAGAAACAAATGACAATGGAGACATGATGACCCAAAACCTATGGGATGCAGCAAAAGCAGTTCTAAGAGGGAAATTTATAGCAACACAATCCTACCTTAAGACACAGGATACTTCTCGAATAAACAACCTACCTTGCACCTACAGAAATTAGAGAAAGAAGAACAAAAAAAACCGAAAGTTAGCAGAAGGAAAGAAATCATAAAGTTCAGATCAGAAATAAATGAAAAAGAATGAAGGAAATGACAGCAAAGATCAATAAAACTAAAAGCGGGTTCTTTGAGAAGATAAACAATATTGATAAACCATTAGCCAGACTCATCAAGAAAAAGAGGGAGGAGACTCAAATCAATAGAATTAGAAATGAAAAAGGAGAAGTAACAACTGACACTGCAGAAATACAAAAGATCATGAGAGATTACTACAAGCAAATCTATGCCAATAAAATGGACAATTTGGAAGAAATGGACAAATTCTTAGAAATGCACAACCTGCCAAGACTGAATCAGGAAGAAATAGAAAATATGAATAGACCAATCACAAGCACTGAAATTGAAGCTGTGATTAAAAATCTTCCAACAAACAAAAGTCCAGGACCAGATGGCTTCACAGGCGAATTCTATCAAACATTTAGAGAAGAGATAACACCTATCCTTCTCAAACTCTTCCAAAATATAGCAGAGGGAGGAACACTCCCAAATTCATTCTACAAGGCCACTATCACCCTGATACCAAAACTGGACAAGGAATTCACAAAGAAAGAAAACGACAGGCCCATATCAGTGATGAACATAGATGCAAAAATCCTCAACAAAATACTTGCAAACAGAATCCAACAGCACTTTAAAAGGATCATACACCATGATCAAGTGGGGTTTATTCCAGGAATGCAAGGATTCTTCAGTATACACAAATCAATCAACGTGATACACCATATTAACAAATCAAAGGAGAAAAACCATATGATCATTTCAATAGATTCAGAGAAAGCTTTCGAGAAAATTCAACACCCATTTATGCTAAAAACCCTGCAGAAAGTAGGCATAGAGGGAAATTTCCTCAACATAATAAAGGCCATATATGACAAACCCACAGCCAACATCGTCTTCAATGGTGAAAAACTGAAAGCATTTCCACTAAGATCAGGAAGACAAGGTGGCCCACTCTCACCACTATTATTCAACATACTTTTGGAAGTTATAACCACAACAATCAGAGAAGAAAAGGAAATAAAAGGAATCCAAATAGGAAAAGATGGAGTAAAGCTGTCACTGTTTGCAGATGACATAATACTATACATAGAGGATCCGAAAGATGCTACCAGAAAACTACTAGAGCTAATCAATGAATTTGGTAAAGTAGCAGGATACAAAATTAATGCACAGAAATCTCTGGCATTCCTATATACTAATGATGAAAAATCTGAAAGTGAAATCAAGAAAACACTCCCATTTACCGTTATAACAAAAAGAATAAAATATCTAGGAATAAGCCTACCTAAGGAGACATAAGACCTGTATGTAAAAAATTAGAAGACACTGATGAAAGAAATTAAAGATGATACAAATAGATGGAGAGATATACCATGTTCTTGGATTGGAAGAATCAACATTGTGAAAGTGATTCTACTACCCAAAGCAATCTACAGATTCAATGCAATCCCTAACAAACTACTACTGGCATTTTTCACAGAACTGGAACAAAAAATTTCACAATTTGTATAGAAACACAAAAGACCCCAAATAGCCCAAGCAATCTTGAGAACGAAAATAGAGCTGCAGGAATCAGGCTTCCTGACTTCAGACTATACTACAATGCTACAGTAATCAAGACAGTACGGTACTGGCACAAAAACAGAAAGATAGATCAATGGAACAGGATAGAAAGCCCAGAGATAAACCCATGCACATATGGTCATCTTATCTTTGATAAAGGAGGTAGGAATGTACAGTGGAGAAAGGACTGCCTCTTCCATAAATGGTGCTGGGAAAACTGGACAGGTACGTGTAGAAGTATGAGTTTAGAACACTCCCTAACACCATACACAAAAATAAGCTCAAAATGGTTTAAAGACCTAAACGTAAGGCCAGAAACTATCAAACTCTTAGAGGAAAACATAGGCAGAACACTTATGACATAAATCACAGAAAGATCCTTTCTGACCCACCTCCTAGAGAAATGGAAATAAAAACAAAAATAAACAAATGAGACCTAATGGAACCTCAAAGCTTTTGCACAGCAAAGGACACCATAAACAAGACCAAAAGACAACCCTCAGAATGGGAGAAAATATTTGCAAATGAAGCAACTGACAAAGGATTAATCTCCAAAATTTACAAGCAGCTCATGCAGCTCAATAACAAAAAAACAAACAACCCAATCCAAAAATGGGCAGAAGACCTAAATAGACATTTCTCCAAAGAAGATATACAGATTGCCAACAAACACATGAAGGAATGCTCAACAGCATTGATCATTAGAGAAATGCAAGTTAAAACTACAATGGGATATCATCTCACACCATTCAGAATGGTCATCATCAAAAAATCTAGAAACAATAAATGCTGGAGAGGGTGTGGAGAAAAGGGAACACTCTTGCAGTGATGGTTGGAATGTGAATTGGTACAGTCACTATGGAGAACAGTATGGAGGTTCCTTAAAAAACTACAAATAGAACTACCATATGACCCAGCAATCCCACTACTGAGCATATACCCTGAGAAAACCATAATTCAAAAAGAGTCATGTACCAAAATATTCACTGCAGCTCTATTTACAATAGCCAGGTGATAGAAAAAACCTAAGTGTCCATCATTGGATGAATGGATAAAGACGATGTGGTGCATATATACAATGGAATATTATTCAGCCATAAAAAGAAAGGAAATTGAGTTATTTGTAGCGAGGTGGATGGACCTAGAGTCTGTCATACAGAGTGAAGTAAGTCAGAAAGAGAATGACAAATACTGTATGCTAACACATATATATGGAATTTAAGAAAAAATAAATGTCATGAAGAACCTAGGAATAAGACAGGAATAAAGATGTAGACCTACCAGAGAATGGACTTGAGGATATGGGGAGGGTGAATGGTAAGCTATGACAAAATGAGAGAGTGGCATGGACATATATACACTACCAAACATAAGGTAGATAGCTAGTGGGAACCAGCCTCATAGCACAGGGAGATCTGCTCGGTGCTTTGTGACCACCTGGATGGGTGGGATAGGGAGGGTGGGAGGGAGGGAGATGCAAGAAGCAGGAGATATCGGAACATATGTATATGTATAACTGATTCACTTTGTTATAAAGCAGCAACTAATACACCATTGTAAAGCAATTATACTCCAATAAAGATGTAAAAAAAAATAATATAAAACCCACCTCTTAATCCCCAAAACTAGAGCTTCAATCACAGCCCCTTTCAGTAACGAGCCCCTCGCCACAGCTGACTTCAGTGTGGCCACCTTCTTCAATTGTCCATTTTCCCCCCGTATAAGTAAAATGCACCCTTGTCCCTACTGAATAGTAAAAATACAGCTTAGCTAACTGCTCACTCCCTTGTGCTGCCGTTTTGTTGTGGGCAGCCACGTGACTCCAAGTGAGCAATAATACCAGTTTCATGTCTCCACACCCAGCAAATGGATATGTAGAGTGTTCTGCATGTTTCTAGGGACAGTGTGAGGTGAAGTCTTCTCTCAGATGCCAACCCCAGTGTCCTACAAGTGACTTCCTAGCACTTCCTAGCTTAGGTTCAGGAAAAGGGTAAAGGGAAGTACACAGTCCCTTACCTGGTAACAAGAGAGAAAACTAGTAGGTCATTCTCTACCTGTATGATTTCCTTAACATATCTCCTCAAATATCTGATCTCCCCTTATATGAACAGTAAATATGTGATTGCAGCTAATAGAGGAAACAAGATTTTGGACATCAAGATGTGTCTGGCGTCATTCTTAGGAACCTGTTCATAATTATCTTGCCTTATCCTCAGCTTTGAGGATGTAGTGAAATTCTGGAATGAAAAACATCTCTCCCTATGTATACTGATATATATATATATATATATCACTTCAAATATTTTTTCTCAACAAATTAAAAGTATTTATTCTGCTGCTTGGTGAGATAGGTATTTCCAATCCTAATGAGACATTGATATATTTTTGCTCTTTATCTCACTAATGGATTAAAAAATGAAAATTCACTTTATACACACGTTATCACTTATTTTCTATCATAAAGTACAATAGAATATAAACATATAGTGATGTTATTTTTCATTCTGAAAGAAAATTAATAAAAATTGAAATCTGTTTTCAGATTTTATAAATACATTATTCCAGATTTGATAATACAGTAATTACCATATTTTCTTTTAAAAAAGACTTTCAAATTATTTTTTGTTTGTTTTTCATACAGAGGTGTGTAAAATATGACCCTTTTTATTCTTATCTTATTTCTTTTATATTAGATTGTAAAAAAGTAGGGATAGTTTTCTAAATCATAATGAGAATGATAATAAACTGTTTCAAAATAACAAAAAAATTATCACATATTTCATAAACAAATTTTTAGAGCAAGAAGTCATAAACATCATTTAGTTCAATTTATGTTCTTTACAGAAGAAAAATTTGAGGCATAGAGAGGGAAAATTACCTTCTAAGGTCTCATATTTAATACATAGTAAATCTAAAATTAAAAAGATATCTACAGCTTTCTGTCCTCTGACAGTTCCACTAAGCCATGAGGATTCCAAAGTAAATGCTTTGCCTTTTTATAAAGTATACCTTTGTGGTCGTACATTTTATTCATATATGACTATTAGTAACTGTTTAAATGTAAATCATTGGTTATTGTTCAAAAGCTTTTAATGCACACCTAGTTTTCTAAAGTAGAACAAAAAGTTTCAAATTTTCTAATATGCAACATTCAACATTGGCCATAAAATGATTCTCACATTTTTATGATTATGAAACATAATAGAAGCATAAAATGGATCAACTTGTGTTTAACTGAAATCTTGGTGAATTAGAATTGTGCTTTGCCATTTTTCAATGTGAGTGAACTTAGAAGTTCAACATTAATATTTTAACAGATATGTTTTATGAAACAGAATAGTTAACTTGGAAAAATCTGCAGCTTCAGAACAGAATTGAGTAGTTTCATTTTAAAATAGGTTCTAGCTTTTTCTGTTTCCAAAGTCAGCAATTGTTGATGATTACTTTGGTCCTGTGGGTAAATATTAAATCCTACATGGAAAACAAAATGTTTCAAAATCTTATAAAAAGTAGCCAAGTTTACCTTTGCCATACAAATGTACAAAGCATTTATTGTAAGACATATTAAAATATGCATAGAAAAGAAAAAAGCTTGTAAAAATTGAGTTAAACTACCACCACCAAGTTTGCATACACATTTATAACTATATATTATATCTACTACTTAAAGTATTTTGTATTTTGTGAAGGTTTTTCATAAGCACCATCTCACTTCAGCATTGCAACAACCAGGACATTTAGGCATGATGGACAAACAATTTTTTTAAAATTTTATTCATGGAATAAACTGCTACTAATAAAATATCTAACTCTTAAACCACATACAGTTTTCTAATGTTGTACTGGGTACTTTTCATATGATGCTTTTAATGCTCAAAAACCCATTGAGGCAGCTTTTATTTTCTATATTTATTGGTGAGGAAACTAAGAGCCAGAGAGCATAAAATAGTTATGTTCTACGATATCATGCTCCTTCTAATGTAAATCAAGGTTTAGCTTTTAACTGCTGCTCTTCCCTCCTGCCTTTAAAAAATAACTCATGTATTATCACCTATATGAAGCCTCTTCTCAACTTTATTTCTTCCCCCCTAACTTGTCATCATATAATATTAATGATAACAATGGCATTATGTATATTTAGAGTTCTAAATATATCACAGGTATCCTGATAAGCACTAGGGAAGTCTATTATGGCATTAGCCCTCGTAGTGTAAATTTTTATTGCACTGATATTATACATGAGAAAACTGATGAAATGACTGAATGAAAAAGTTGATTTCTAATTATACATTCTCTCTGTTCACATAAAACCTAGTGCTTCTCTTCACATGAGTCAATGGTGGCTAAACATTCTTACTAACACTACAGAGATGAAAAAGTACAGTATATCAGAATCTTTGAGAATCCTTCTTTCAACCCAGTGTAGAGATCCCATTGTTTCTAAGCTAATCCAATAGGAAAGAACAAGATTCAGTACCTTTTGGGGGTGAAGTTGCATGATGTAATATGGCTCAGCTGTGGTATCATATGTTTATACTCATGCGGTGAAAGATAGTTTAAGAGAACAACAAGCAAAGGGAGGGTGAATGTCAAAAATGGAAAAAAAAAATGTTTTCAATAATTAAGGTCCTGGAGTGAGATATGTTTTTGTCTCAGCTGCTACATTGCCTTTCCTACAGTTTAGTTATATGACCTAATTAAGTATCCTCCCTTTCTTTTTTACATAAACCATTATACCCACAATTTTACGCTGACAAAGAGTTGTTTCTTTCTACTATTAAAAAAAAAAGCTGATACAGAAGGTCTCCAAAATTTTTTGAAGAAGAGTATATTTTATACCTTTCTAACCAATATTTTATTCATAATTTTTGTTTTTTATAATTAATAATCTTTTATAATTTATACTTAATTTAAATCTCCAGATTGTGTTATCTCTTCCTTTTATGTAGCGTTTATGGTGCCATGTAACCCAACTCACTGACAGATAGCTGCTAATGTCCCACACACTATATCATTATAAAATCATAATTTTATAATGGAAACTAAAAGCTAGTAATCCCCCTCACACAGACTATTAAGCTGATAATTTAGTATTTGTGTCAATCTGCAAGGGTTTTTCTAATCTACCTCTTTATCCTTGTTTATAACTCAAATGTGTACAATTTTTAAACCTTTAAAACCATAGAGAAGAATGTCTGTAGATCCATGTTAATTTCATAATGCATGTGGAAAATCGGTGACAAAAAACAATATAGGGGGGGACCTTGAAGATGGCGGAAGAGTAAGACGCGGAGATCATCTTCCTCCCCACAGATACACCAGAAATACATCTACACATGGAACAACTCCTACAGAACACCTACTGAAGGCTGGCAGAAGACCTCAGACCTCCCAAAAGGCAAGAAACACCCCGTGTACCTGGGTAGGGCAAAAGAAAAAAAGAAAAAACAGAGACAAAAGAATAGGAATGGCAGCTGCACCAGTAGGAGGGAGCTGTGAAGGAGGAAAAGTTTCCACACACTAGGAAGCCCCTTCACGGGCGGAGACTGCAGGAGGCGGAGGGGGGAGCTTCGGAGCCGTGGAGGAGTGCACAGCAACAGGGGTGCGGAGGGCAAAGCGGGGAGATTCCCGCACAGAGGATCGCACTCACCAGCCCGAGAGGCTTGTCTGCTCACCCGCCGGGGTGGGCGGGGCTGCAAGCTGAGGCTCGGGTTTCGGTGGAGCGCAGGGAGAGGATTGGGGTTGGTGGCTTGAACATACCCTGAAGGGGTTAGTGCACCACGGCTAGCCGGGAGGGAGTCGGGGAAAAGTCTGCACCTGCCTAAGAGACAAGAGACTTTTTCTTCCCTCTTTGTTCCCTGGTGCGCGAGGAGAGGGGTTTAAGAGCGCTGTTTAAAGGAACTCCAGAGACGGGTGCGAGCCGCGGCTAAAAGCGTGAACCCCAGAGACGGGCACGAGCCACGACTAAAAGCACGGACCCCAGGGATGGGCACGAGCCACGGCTAAAAGTGCAGACCCCAGAGACGGGTGCGAGCCGCAGCTAAAAGTACGGACCCCAGGGATGGGCGGGAGAGGCTAAGGCTGCTGCTGCCGCCACCAAGGGGCCTGTGTGCGAGCACAGGTCACTATCCACACCCCTCTTCTGGGTAACCTGTGCAGACCGCCACTGCCAGGTTCCCGGGATCCAGGGATAACTCCCCCGGGAGAACGCACGGCGGGTCTCAGGCTGGTGCAATGTCATGCCGGCCTCTGCCACCGCAGGCCCACCCCGCACGCAGTGCCCCTCCCTCCCCCCGGCCTGAGTGCACCAGAGCCCCCAAATCAGCGGCTCCTTTAACCCCGTCCTGTCTGAGCAAAAAACAGACGCCCTCCAGCGACCTACACGCAGAGGCAGGGCCAAATCCAAAGCTGAGCCCCTGTGAGCTGTGAGAACAAAGAAGAGAAAGGGAAATCTCTCCCAGCAGCCTCAGAAACAGCAGATTAAAGCTCCAAAATCAACTTGATGTACCTTGCATCTGTGGAATACATGAATAGAAAACGAATCATCCCAAATTGAGGAGGTGGGCTTCGAGAGCAAGATCTGTGATTTTTTTCTCTAATCCTCTTTTTGTGAATGTGTATATGTATGCTTCTGTGTGAGATCTTGTCTGTATAGCTTTGCTTCCACCATTTGTCCTAGGGTTCTATCCATCCATGGTTTTTTGTTTTAAATTTCTTTTCTTAATAATTAATTTTAATTTTAATAACTTTATTATACTTTACCTTCTTTCTTTCTTTCTTTCTTTCTTTCTTTCTTTCTTTCTTTCTTTCTTTCTTTCTTTCTTTCTTTCTTTCTTTCTTTCCTTCCTTCCCTCCTTTAGACAACGAATCATCCCAAATTGAGGAGGTGGTCTCTGAGAACAAGATTTATGATTTTTTCCCCTTTACCTCTTTTTGTGAGGGTGTATGTGTATGCTTCTGTGTAAGATTTTGTCTGTATAGCTTTGCTTCCAACATTTGACCTAAGGTTCTATTCGTCCTATTTTTTTCCTAAATAATTATTTTTTAATTCAATAACTTTATTATATTTTACTGTATCTTCTTTCTGTCTGTCTTTTTCCTTCCTTCCCTCCTTCCTTCCCTCCTCCCTCCCTCCCTCCCTCCCTCCTTTCTTTCCTTCTTTCCTTCTTTCTTTTTCTTTCTTTCTTCTTTCCTTCCTTCCTTCCCTCCTCTCTTTCTTTCTTTCTTTCTTCATACTTCTACTAATTCTCTCTACTTTTTCTCCCTTTTATTCTGAGCCGTGTGGCTGAAAGGCTCTTGGTGCTCCAGCCGGGAGTCAGGGCTCTGCCTCTGAGGTAGGAGAGCCAGCTTCAGGACACTGGTCAACAAGAGACCTCCCAGCTCCACATAATATTAAATGGCGAAAATCTCTAGAGACCTCCATTTAACACCAGCACCCAGCTTCACTCAACAACCAGCAAGCCACATTGCTGGACAACCTATGCCAAACAACTAGCAAAACAGGAACACAACCCCACACATTAGCAGAGAGGCTGCCTAAAATCATAATAAGGCCACAGACACCCCCAAACACACCACCAGACATGAACCTGCCCACTAGAGAGACAAGATCCAGCCTCATCCACCACAACACAGACACTAGTCCCCTCCACCAAGAAGCCTACACAACCCACTGAACCAACCTTAGCCACTGGTGATAGACATCAAAAACAGCGGGAACTACAAACCTGCAGCCTGCCAAAAGGAGACCCCACAGTTAGACAAGCAAAATGAGAAGACAGAAAAACACACAGCAGATAAAGGAGCAAGATAAAAATGCACCAGACCTAACAAATGAAGAGGAAATAGGCAGTCTACCTGAAAAAGAATTCAGAATAATGATAGTAAGGATGATCCAAAATCTTGGAAATAGAATGGATAAAATGCAAGAAACAGTTAACAAGGGCCTAGAAGAAATAAAGATGAAACAAGCAATGATGAACAACACAATAAATGAATTAAAAGTACTCTAGATGGGATCAATAGCAGAATAACTGAGGCAGAAGAACGGATAAGTGACCTGGAAGATAAAATAGTGGAAATAACTACTGCAGAGCAGAATAAAGAAAAAACAATGAAAAGAACTGAGGACAGTCCCAGAGACCTCTGGGACAACATTAAATGCACCAACATACAAATTATAGAGGTTCCAGAAGAAGAAGAGAAAAAGAAAGGGACTGAGAAAATATTTGAAGAAATTATAGTTGAAAACTTCCCTAATATGGGAAAGGAAATAGTTAATCAAGTCCAGGAAGCACACAGAGTCCCATGCAGGATAAATCCAAGGAGAAATATGCCAAGACACATATTAATCAAACTGTCAAAAATTAAATACAAAGAAAGCATATTAAAAGCAGCAAGGGAAAAACAACAAATAATACACAAGGGAATCCCCATAAGGTTAACAGCTGATCTTTCAGCAGGAACTCTGCAAGTCAGAAGGGAGTGGCAGGACATACGGAAAGTGATGAAGGAGAAAAACCTGCAACCAAGACTACTCTACCCAGCAAAGATCTCATTCAGATTTGATGGAGAAATTAAAGCCTTTACAGACAAGTGAAAGCTGAGAGAGTTCAGCACCACCAAACCAGCTATACAAAAGATGCTAAAGGAACTACTCTAGACAAGAAAGACAAGAGAAGGAAAAGACCTATAATAACGAACCCAAAACAATTTAGAAAATGGGAATAGGAACATACATATCAATAATTACCTTAAATGTAAATGGACTAAATGCTCCCACCAAAAGACACAGATTGGCTGAATGGATACAAAAACAAGACCCTTATATATGCTGTCTACAAGAGACCCACTTCAGACCTAGAGACACATACAGACTGAAAGTAAGGGGATGGAAAAAGATATTCCGTGTAAATGGAAACCAAAAGAAAGCTGGAGTAGCAATTCTCATATCAGAAAAAATAGACTTTAAAATAAAGACTATTAGAAGAGACAAAGAAGGACACTACATAATGATCAAGGAATCGATCCAAGAAGAAGATATAACAATTGTAAATATTTATGCACCCAACATAGGAGCACCTCAATACATAAGGCAAATACTTAGAGCCATAAAAGGGGAAATCAACAGTAACACATTCATATTAGGGGACTTAAACACCCCACTTTCACCCATGGATAGATCATCCAAATAAAAATAAATAAGGAAACACAAGCTTTAAATGATACATTAAACAAGATGGACTTAATTGATATTTATAGGACACTCCATCCAAAAACAGCAGAATACACATTTTTCTCAAGTGCTCATGGAACATTCTCCAGGATAGATCATATCTTGGGTCATAAATCAAGCCTTGGTAAATTTAAGAAAATTGAAATTGTGTCAAGTATCTTTTCCGACCACAACGCCATGAGACTAGATATCAATTACAGGAAGAGATCTGTAAAAAATACAAACACATGGAGGCTAAACAATACACTACTTAATAATGAAGTGATCACTGAAGAAATCAAAGAGGAAATCAATAAATACCTAGAAACAAATGACAATGGAGACACAATGACCCAAAACCTATGGGATGCAGCAAAAGCAGTTCTAAGGGGGAAGTTTATTGCAATACAAGCCCACCTTAAGAAGCAGGAAACAGCTCGAATAAACAACCTAACCTTGCACCTCAAGCAAGTAGAGAAAGAAGAACAAAAAACCCCAAAGCTAGCAGAAGGAAAGAAATCATAAAAATCAGATCAGAAATAAATGAAAAAGAAATGAAAAAAAAATAGCAAAGATCAATAAAACTAAAAGCTGGTTCTTTGAGAAGATAAACAAAATAGATAAACCACTAGCCAGACTCATCAAGAAAAAAAGGGAGAAGACTCAAATCAATAGAATTAGAAATGAAAAAGGAGAAGTAACAACTGACACTGCAGAAATACAAAAGATCATGAGAGATTACTACAAGCAACTCTATGCCAATAAAATGGAGAATCTGTAAGAAATGGACAAATTCTTAGAAATGCACAACCTGCCAAGACTGAATCAGGAAGAAATAGAATATATGAACAGACCAATCACAAGCACTGAAATTGAAACTGTGATTAGAAATCTTCCAAAAAGCAAAAGCCCAGGACCAGATGGCTTCACAGGCGAATTCTATCAAACATTTAGAGAAGAGATAACACCTGTCTCTCTCAAACTCTTCCAAAATATAGCAGAGGGAGGAACACTCCCAAACTCCTTCTACGAGGCCACCATCACCTTAATACAAAAACCAGACAAGGATGTCACAAAGAAAGAAAACTACAGGCCAATATCACTGATGAACATAGATGCAAAAATCCTCAACAAAATACTAGCAAACAGAATCCAACAACACATTAAAAGGATCATACACCATGATCAAGTGGGGTTTATTCCAGGAATGCAAGGATTCTCCAACATACACAAATCTATCAATGTGAGAAACCATATTAACAAATTGAAGGAGAAAAACAATATGATTATCTCATAGATGTAAAGAAAGCTTTTGACAAAATTCAACACCTATTTATGATAAAAACCCTGCAGAAAGTAGGCATAGAGGGAAATTTCCTCAACATAATAAAGGGCATATATGACAAGCCCACAGCCAACATCATCCTCAATGGTGAAAAACTGAAAGCATTTCCACGAAGATCAGGAACAAGACAAGGTTGCCCACTCTCACCACTCTTATTCAACGTAGTTTTGGAAGTTTTAGCCACAGCAATCAGAGAAGAAAAAGAAATAAAAGGAATCCAAATTGGAAAAGAAGTAAAGCTGTAACTGTTTTCAGATGACATGATACTATACATAGAGGATCCTAAAGATGCTACCAGAAAACTACTAGAGCTAATCAATGAATTTGGTAAAGTAGCAGGATAAAAAATTAATGCACAGAAATGTGTGGCATTCCTATATAAAAATGATGAAAAATCTGAAACTGAAATCAAGAAAACACTCCCATTTACCATTGCAACAAAAAGAATAAAATATCTAGGAAAAAACCTACCTAAAGAGACAAAAGACCTGTATGCAGAAAATTATAAGACACTGATGAAAGAAATTAAAGATGATACAAATAGATGGAGAGATATACCATGTTCTTGGATTGGAAGAATCAACATTTTGAAAATGACTCTACTACCCAAAGCAATCTATACATTCAATGCAATCCCTATCAAAATACCACTGGCATTTTTCACAGAACTAGAACAAAAAATTTTGCAATTTGTATGGAAACACAAAAGACCCCGAATAGCCAAAGCAATCTGGAGAACAAAAAAATGGAGCTGGAGGAATCAGGCTTCCTGACTTCAGGCTATACTACAAAGCTACAGTAATCAAGACAGTATGGTACTGGCACAAAAACAGAAACATAGATTAATGAAATAGGATAGAAAGCCTAGAGATAAACCCACGCACATATGGACACCTTATCTTTGATAATGGTGACAGGAATATACAGTGGAGAAAGGACAGTCTCTTCAATAAGTGGTGCTGGGAAAACTGGACAGGTACATGTAAAAGTATGAGATTAGATCACTCCCTAACACCATACACAAAAATAAGCTCAAAATGGATTAAAGACCTAAATGTAAGGCCAGAAACTATCAAACTCTTAGAGGAAAACATAGGCAGAACACTCTATGACATAAATCACAACAAGATCCTTTCTGACCCACCTCCTAGAGAAATAGAAATAAAAAGAAAAATAAACAAATGGGACCTAATGAAACTTCAAAGCTTTTGCACAGGAAAGGAAACCATAAACAAGACCAAAAGACAACCCTCAGAATGGGAGAAAATATTTGCAAATGAAGCAACTGACAAAGGATTAATCTCCAAAATTTACAAGAAGCTCATGCAGCTCAATAACAAAAAAACAAACAACCCAATCCAAAAATGGGCAGAAGACCTAAATAGACATTTCTCCAAAGAAGATATACAGATTGCCAACAAATACATGAAAGAATGCTCAACATCATTAATCATTAAGAAATGCAAATCAAAACTACAATGAGATATCATCTCACACCCGTCAGAATGGCCATCATCAAAAAAACTAGAAACAATAAATGCTGGAGAGGGTGTGGAGAAAAGGGAACACTCTTGCACTGCTGGTGGGAATGTGAATTGGTTCAGCCACTATGGAGAACAGTATGGAGGTTCTTTAAAAACTACAAATAGAACTATCATATGACCCAGCAATCCCACTACTAGGCATATACCCTGAGAAAACCAAAATTCAAAAAGAGTCATGTACCAAAATGTTCATTGCAGCTCTATTTACAATAGCCCGGAGATGGAAACAACCTAAGTGCCCATCATCGGATGAATGGATAAAGAAGATGTGGCACATATATACAATGGAATATTACTCAGCCATAAAAAGAAATGAAATTGAGCTATTTGTAATGAGGTGGATAGACCTAGAGTCTGTCATACAGATTGAAGTAAGTCAGAAAGAAAAAGACAAATACTGTATGCTAACACATATATATGGAATTTAAGAAAAAAAAATGTCATGAAGAACCTAGGGGTAAGACAAGAATAAAGACACAGACCTAGTGGAGAACGGACTTGAGGATATGTGGAGGGGGACAGGTGAGCTGTGACAGGGCGAGAGAGAGTCATGGACATATCTACACTAACAAACGTAAGGTAGATAGCTAGTGGGAAGCAGCCGTATGGCACAGGGATATTGGCTCGGTGTTTTGTGACAATCTGGAGGGGTGGGATAGGGAGGGTGGCAGGGAGGGAGACACAAGAGGGAAGAGATATGAGAACATATGTATATGTATAACTGATTCACTTTGTTATAAAGCAGAAACGATCACACCATTGTAAAGCAATTATACCCCAATAAAGATGTTAAAAAACAACAACAACAATATAATAATTTTTTTAGTAGAAAAATTTAAAGTTTAGGCAATGAATGGTAACTCTATTAATAGATAAGGCTGAAATATCAGTAGATACAGTTTATATTCTTCATTTGTTAATTTATCATTTTCTTATAAATAAGACAAGGTGTGTTTTAGGATATTTGTTATAGACAATTTTCAAGAATTGGAAATAAAATTTCAGTCAACAGGCTTATTACAGATCTTCCTGTATGGATGAAGAAGTATTCTGGCCAAACCTGTTAACTTTTTGAGTTTCTATACAGTTTTGTAAATTCTTATACTTTGTGTTACAAATAAGAATTTTTTCAATGAAAATAAGTAAATATTTTTAATTTTTTTAGATGTGCATATTCTATTTGTTGCATTTTATCATAGAGAGTTTATATATTATCAGTTTGTCAATAAAAAGGACATTAATCAGTCATTTGGAACATTTATTTGCTTATTTTTCTCTAACATTCTATAAGTATTTACTGAATAGACATTTTGCTGCATCTGAGGGAAAATGGTTGAATAAGGTCCATTCCCTGCTCTTAAGTAGTCCAAGTTATATTAATGATACTAGGAAAAAATAAATATTACAATGTAGAGTGATTAATACTAAAATAGAGGTGAACAGAGAGAGATGAGAATACAAAGAAGTAAAACAATATAAATGATACCAATTTAAGCCTCATTTAGTAAGAATTAACTTCACCAGGGAGATGACACTTAAGTTGCCTTGAAGGTCTGTGGTACATTAATAGGAGAAATTCAGAGAAAGTTGTAGGAAATCGCTTTGGATAGGTGGAGCTACATCTCACTAAAAATACAGAAAGAAGAAAGAATGAGTATGATGCTTGTCTTTGTGACTGTGAGTGAAGAGAATTTAGTTCACACTTGGTATATAAAGTTTTGCACAAATGTAAAAAACAGCCCAGAAACCTGTATATGAAAACATGAAAAAAAATTTTAACATCTTTATTGGAGTATAATTGCTTTACAATGTTGTGTTAGTTTCTGCTGTATAACAAAGTGAATCAGCTATACGTATACATATATCCCCATATCCCCTCTCGCGCGCGTCTCCCTCCCACGCTCCCTAACCCACCTCTCTAGGTTGTCACAAAGCACCGAGCTGATCTCCCTGTGCTGTGTAGCTGGTCCCACTAGCTATCTATTTTACATTTAGTACGGCATATATGTCAGTGCCACTCTCTCACTTCTTCCCAGCTTACCCTTCCTCCTCCCCGTGTCCTCAAGTCCATTTTCTACATCTGCGTCTTTATTCCTGTCCTGCTCCTAGGTTCGTCAGAACGTTTTCTCTTTTTAGATCCCATATATATGTGTTAGCATACAGTATTGAAACATGAAATCATAAGTAGATGATAATATAGTCTGACGGCATAAACCCCAAAGTAGATTATCTATCTATCGATCTATCTATTTTCTATCATCTATCTATCTACCTGTAGTATTATTTCAATAAGCTAAAGCCAGAGCAAGAACTTGCACTGGAGCATTTAAGAGAACTGGATCCCTGAGGCCGTGCCTCCCAACTTGACCCATCCACACCTAGTCACAGGGCTTCTAGCAAAAGAAGGTAGTAGTGCTCTCAAAGTAAAGTCAGATTCATTTAAGTTCTGGTCATTTTATTTAAAAGATATGCAGATATTAAGCATGACAAAGGGAGCAGTTAGACTGAAATATTCTATTTAAGTCAAGAAGAAGATTTAGTGGATTGAAATAAGCATTACCAGCAAGACTTTAAGAGCAGGAACTAATGTCTGATCAATTTCTGAAGCAATCAAATGCTATCTTTTGAATTACAATATGAAATGAAATTAAATTTCAACTTGTTTTTGAAGTGTGCATAACATTTGGCCAGTCAGAAATCTAACTACTCTTTTAACAAAGATCTTGAAGTTTCCTTATAATCTTTTCCTGAAAATGTCAATTATTGTTTGTTTTCTATAGAGCTCTATCTACGTGCTGATAAATAAAAATGAAAGGGCTTTATTTTTATAAAATAAATCTCAAATGTAATCAAAGGCACATTAGCCAACCCCCCACTCTTTAGTGATTGGTTTTCCAGCTATAAGTGAGCAATTATTTATTTTTAATCTAGAAGAAAATCTTTATTTACTCTCTTATTGTGCAAGTGTAAAATTTTTTTGCCTGAAAGAGATTCAAATACAATGCTCCTGGAACACAATCCATAATACCATCATCAAAGGGTGTTGGCAGGATAGTTCTTATCTTTTAAAGTTGAACCCATAGCCAAATACTTCTTTGCTCAGTAAATATCCAGTGCACTTTCTCTGTTCTTAAATACACAATATGGGTAACTAAAAACATACCTTACTTTGACCTATCAAAGAAAATGTCGGCCAGTCACCCCTTGAATAAATATGATAAAGAGATGAATACCAGATATTTCTAATTGAATTCAGTCTTGAGTTAACATTAATTCTAAGTCTATAGAATAATGAAGATATTTGCCTCTTTTTGGTCAATTGCACATATTTTGAGAGGCAGTTTCAAAGCAATTGGAACAGTGCTAACATCACTCTTTTTCTTGACAGTATTTACCTTGACATTTCTATTACAAGTGAGCAAGTGAGTTATTTCTGCTAATATTCAGGAAATGTCTCAGCAGGATGAAAAAGAATCATGTTTAAGAACTTGCATGGAAATCTTTTACATACCAGGTGGCTACAGTGATCACAGGTCTATGCAAAAAAAAAAAAAAAGTTCACAACTTAAATATGTAGGTAGGGCTCAGCCCATCCTTCATCTCTGCACAAGACTATTGATTTCATTAAGGATGAAATATAGCCCAGAGTCTGTAAGCAAACACATTTCCCCCAAAAAAATCAAATAGGGGAATAGGCAAAGGATTCTCTTTCATCTATAAATTATAAAGCCAAGTTCAAGAAATTCAAACTACTTGAAAAGGAGTATTTGATTTCTTATATATACGTAAAAAAGCTCAATGTAGACTCACTTGAATGATGAAACCTTAATATTTTTAATACAAACTCTGGATTCTATGTGCATACACTTTTAATTGGAAACAAATAATAAGATGTACAAGTTGTATAAGCAGCCAGTAGCAAATTTTATCTCATAACAAATTTTCATTGACCAGGCTTTTTTTCAGGAAAACAATAATTTAAAATCCTACAAGTACACACATGCACACACACACATACCTACCATAACTCCCTTAAGTTACCACCATTTTCATCATTTTAGCTAAGAACTATTGTCTCTCTTCTCATCCAAGGAGAAGGTTAATAATGATGGCTCTGAAAATGTAGAAAACAAAAAAGAAATCCTTGATACATTTAT
This sequence comes from Delphinus delphis, assembly GCF_949987515.2. NCBI lineage: Eukaryota > Metazoa > Chordata > Mammalia > Artiodactyla > Delphinidae > Delphinus > Delphinus delphis. Next base: position 42,854,304 of record NC_082700.1, on the reverse strand, counting down.
CTTCTATTATTCTGTCTAAAATGAGAAAAAGCAAATCTATAGGCAATGTTTACCTTTAAATGGTATTAAATGACAGTAGTGACAGAAAAGGATGAGTTTAATGTAATTCTGACAGTATCTGTTTGGAAGATGGTATGAATTTGTTACTTTAAAGAAACGTTTACGTTTCTCCCTCTTTTCATTTTTTTCTTACCATTATGCCTGAAAAACTAATATATCTGCCTTTCCACATTCCATGCTTATGTGGTGATCATTTAAAACAAATCTAGCCAATGATGAAAAGGTGAAATAAAGTCCTTGGATAGGGCTTTCTTAAATTTTTAAAAAATAATAATAAAAAGTATATTTTTATTAGGAGAGAATGTCTTTCCCTTTTATTTCTCCTTTTTCCTTTTTTTGTGCCTTGAACTCAGACCCAAAGTTGGAGTTACAATGGCTGTCTTCTCTCTATGGTTTGAAAGACAAAAGTTAACCAGGAAGATGAAAAAAGTTGTTCTTGTGCTTATCCACTTGAATTCTGGGCAGCATATCCCAAAATTTCCTACTGCCTTACTACCCAAAACTTATCCAAGCATTAGATAAATAAATGTTTAACTTATTTATGCTATTGTAAAGGGTTTTATGCTAACTGCAGAAATACAGCTATTTTATGTTAACTGCAGAAATACAGCTAAGACCTAATGATATAAACAGTTCATCCTTTGTCAACAGGAGGACCATTACCAAATTGAACTATTATTTATTTCTTTGATTCTGCAGTATGTGGGGAAAAAAATCAAGCAACACTTATTTTTTGCATATTTTCTTCATTTATAATTTGACACAAGCTCATCCCAATAATATGATCCTTTTCAAAGTTTCTTTTGTGGTATGTGAACCATCTAGCCATGTCAATTTTCTAGATTAAATTGCACTACTAATTATACAGTGCTGGTACCTTCTTTTGACCATTCACAATTTTCTCAAACTACCTTCCAAACACTCCATGGGGGGAAAATGTAACTAAATAAAACACCATCAATAAAGCAGAAACTAACACACCATTGTAAAACAATTATACCCCAATAAAGATGTTTAAAAAAAAAGAAAACACCATCAAAATATGGTTACTTATATATTATTACCATGATTATTAATATTATTGAGGAAAAGGAAATTAGGAAAATAATTCAAGTAATATATGTTATTTTTAGGAATGGGATCTAGACTTACAGGAAGGATTATAGGTGGCTTATTTAGGACTTGCTATTTGCTACACATAATTTATATACCTACTTATTTAGGTGCATATGATCTATTATTTACATGGTATTCATGTAATAATTTTACTATCATATTACCAAGTCACTTGTGAATATATATATATATTTATTTATTTATTTGGATTATTGATATACTGTTGATATGTGTAATTTTATGGTGACTTTAAGTCATACTTGTGCTCTGTAGTTTAAAAGCATTTAAAAAATCTAGAATCATCCATTTATTTATGTTTATTCTTTATTAAACAGAGCATTTCATTCTAACTCTTCCTGACATTCAATAAATCATGTAAATTATACCATACAAAAAGCATAAATTATTTAATTTTTAAATATTTACTTCCTTGATTAAAATACCAACCTTATTTCTACTAAAAGTTCTGTCAATGGGAATGTGTGAAAAAAAATACCAGCATTATTATAGTCTATTTCTCCCTTCAGTTCCTTAATATCATTAAGGAAAAAAATCAGCCTGGTTAGTTTTCCCACAGTTTTTGAATTTATATTAATTAAAATTCTCTGCAATGACTAGATACCAATGTTAATTTGACCATAGATGCACAGTGTGTTCAGGCTTAAGGACAATCCAGCTATAAAAAGTCCTATTTCAGTAATGCTAACTATTCCTGGCTTCTCATTTCTTGTAATTTAAGAAGTAGCCTGCAGACCTCTTTATTATGCTCGTCACATCCACCATTATATCCCTATATCTACAAAATGTCTGTAGCAATGTCTCTGAGTCCAATTGCATCTGGTAAGTGATGACCCAGACCTAGGCATCCAAACTTCAGGGATACAGCAAGTCAACATTTGTTCTTTCCTTTCTGTAAAACAGTTTGAAATGACTAATTGACAATAAATTTAAAAGGTATATTTGCAATTTCTTCTTGCAAAAAATTATGTATAATAATAGCACCATATATTTCTGTTACCATAAAAAAAATAAGAAATTAGAATTAAAGGGCTCCCAACCCCAAATTCATGTATTCCAGTTTTACAACTCAACATCAATTTTACAACACAAAGTACATGCATGAACTTTTTTATTACCTCTGTATTTTACAACTTTAAATAAATATCCATGTAAAGTGCTATAAAGGCAAAGATTGCTTAATTTTTAAAAGTAACACAATTTTAGGATGATTTGTAATTTTTCTTTTCCCATTGTTAGAGAAAATATTAATTGGTTATTTTCTTAATGCTTTATCAATGCACATTCACATGATGATTGCTGCCGAGATTTGCTAACAAAACACAATTATGTTTCTTATAAATTCAGTCTTGAAAACCTAACAAAAAAACTCTCAAATCTAAAATCAAAACAGTAATAATTCTCTCTATAAAAAATAGTCTACTCAGTTATATTTGAAAATATTTATTATAATTATTGAAATATACAATAAAAAGAAAGCATATGGTAGTGGTCAAGTGATGGTAGTGGTAGGACTCTGGACTCTGTCAAAAGAGTTAATGTTCAAATCTCAGCCTCACCACTTACAAACTGTGAAATCTTGAGAGATTTATTCAGCATCCTGAGGCACCAAAGTGCAATTAAAAAAATAAGAAGTATAACAGTTATTTCATGGAGTTAGTGATGAAATCCATATAAGTTTCTTCTCCTCAGTATGAACTGTATAAATATTAGCTGTTAATATTATTTTTTTCTTTTCTTGAATTAACTTCCATTCAAAATCTTTTCAGCTGATAAGTTAATGATGATTACAGCTATTTCCAAACTAGAGGTGCTCTGAAACTCATCCTCATCAAATATTCTGCAAAAACAAGCTTCTGATTAGGAAAATTACATCACTGCAGTGGATATTCACATTAGGGTTGCCAGATGAAATATGCCCAGTTAACTTTCGTTGTTCACAGATAAAATATGCCCAACTAAATTTGAATTTCAGATAAAGAAGAAAATTTTAGTAAAAGAACATCCTTAATATTGTACAAGACTTACAATAGGACACATAATTACTCATTGTTTATTTGAAATTAACTGAATATTCTGTATTTTTATTTTGCTAAATTGGGCAACCTTATTCACAGTGCAATTATAATTTAAAAAAACTTGAAAGGAAATGTGTTTAACTTGATTTAAATAATAATTCACAAAATTTATTTGACCACAGAACACTTTGTGAAGGTAATATCTATTAATATGTTGATGGACACAAATCTGGAAAAAAACATTTCAGTCTCTTACCTTAATTTTATAGGTAAGAAAAATGAAGGAAGTTGATACATATATTTTTAAAATTAATTTTTATTTGATTATAATTGATTTACAATGTTGTGTTAGATTCTGCTGTACAGCAAAATTAATCAGTTATACATGTACATAAATCCACTCATTTTTAGATTCTATTCCCATATATGTCATTACAGAGTATTAAGTAGAGTTCCCTGTGCTATACAGTAGGTTCTTACTGGTTATGGATTTTATATATAATAGTGTGTATATGTCAATCCCAATCACCCAGTTTATCCCTCACCCCACTCTCTCCTTTGGTAACCATAAGTTTGTTTTCTACATCTGTGGCTGTATTTCTGTTGTGTAAATAGATTCCTTTGTACCATTTCTTTTAGATTCCACATATAAGTGATACCATATGATATTTGTATCACTAGGTCCAACCATGCCACTGCAACTAGCATTATTTCATTCTTTTATATGACTGAGTAGAGTCCATGGTATATATGTACCACATCTTCTTTATTAGTTCCTCCATTGCTGGATATTTATGTTGCTTCCATGTCCTGGTTACTATAAGTAGTGGAGCAATGAACATTGGGGTACATGTATCTTTTTGAATTATGGTTTTCTCTGGATATATGCCCAGAAGTGGGATTGCTGGATTATATGGTAGTTCTATTTTTATTTATTTAAGGAATCTCCATACAGTTCTCCATAACGGCTGTACCAATTTACATTGCCACCAAAGTGTAAGGGGGTTCCCTTTTTCCACACCCTCTCCAGCATACATTGTTTCTAGATTTTTTAATGATGGCCATTCTGCCGGTGTGAGGTGATACCTCATTGGAGTTTCGATTTGCATGTCTCTAATAATTAGTGATATTGAGCAGCTTTTCATATACCTCTTTGCCATCTGTATGTCTTCTTTGGAGAAATGTGTATTTAGATCTTCTGCCCATTTTTGATTGGGTTGTTTGTTTTTGTTTTTTTTGATATTGAGCTGCATGAGCTGTTTGTATATTTTAGAGATTCATCCATTGTTGGTCACTTTGTTTGCAAATATTTTTGCACTTTATAAGGGTTGTCTTTTTGTTTTATTTATGGATTCCTTTGCTGTGCAGAAGCTTTTAAGTTTAATAATATCCCATTTGTTCATTTTTGGTTTTATTTTCTTTACTATAGGAGGTAGATCAAAAAAGATCTTGCTGTGATTTATGTCAGAGTGTTCTGCTTCTGTTTTCTTCTAAGAGTTTTATAGTGTCCAGCCTTACATTTAGGTCTTTAATACATTTTGAGCTTATTTTTAGGGAGTGTTCTATTTTCATTCTTTTTCATGTAGCTGTCCAGTTTTCCCAGCACCACTTATTGAAGAGACTGTCTTTTCTCCATTGTATATTCTTGCTTCCTTTGTCATAGATTAGGTGACCATAGGTGTGTGGTTTATCTCTGGACTTTCTGTCCTGTTTCATTGACCTATATTTTTGTTTTTGTAACAGTACCATACTGTTTGGTTACTGTATCTTTGTAGTATAGTCTGAGGTCAGAGAACTTGATTCCTCAAGCTCTGTTTTTATTCTCAAGAGTGCTTTGGCTATTTGGGGTCTCTTGTGCTTTCATACAAACTGTAAAATTTTTCTCTTATTTCTGTGAAAATACCATTGGTAATTTGATAGGGATTGCATTCAATCTGTAGATTGTTTTGGGTAGAATAGTCATTTTCACAATATTGATTCCTCCAATCCAAGAACATGGTATATCTCTCCATCTGTTTATGTCATCTTTTATTTCTTTCATCAGTATCTTATAGTTTTCTGAGTACAGGTCCTTTGCCTCCTTAGGTAGGGTTATTCCTAGGTATTTTATTCTTTTTATTGTGATGGTAAAGATGATTGTTTCCTTAATTTCTCTTTCTGATCTTTTGTTGTTAGTGTATAAGAATGAAAGAGATTTCTGTGAATTAATTTTGTATCCTACAGCTTTACCAAATACACTGATGAGCTCTAGTAATTTTCTAGTGGCATCTTTAGGATTTTCTATATATACTATCATATCATCTGCAAACAGTGACAGTTTTATTTTTCTTTTCCAAGTTGGATTCCTATTATTTCTTTTTTTTCCCCTTATTGCCGTGGCTCGGACTTCCAAAACTATGTTGAATAATAGTGGTGAATGTGGACATCCTTGTCTTCTTCCTGATCTTAGAGGAAGTGCTTTCAGTTTTTCACCATTGAGAATGTTCTTTGCTATGAGTTTGTCATTTACGACCATTATTATGTTGAGGTAGGTTACCTGTATGCCCACTTTTGGAGAGTTTTTATCATAAATGTGTGTTGAATTTTGTCAGAAGCTTTTTCTGCATCTATTGAGATGATTATATGGATTTTATTCTTTAATTTGTTAATAGGGTGTATCACATGGATTGATTTGCATATATTGAAGAATCCTTGCATCCCTGGGATAAATCCCACTTGATCATGGTGCATGATCATTTTAACATTGTTGGATTCTGTTTGCTAGTATTTTGTTGAGAATTTTTGCATCTATGTTCATCAGTGATATTAGTCTGTAATTATTTTGTGTGTGATATCTTTGTCTGGATTTGGTATCAGGGTGATGGTGGTCTCATAGAATGAGCTGGGAGTGTTATTTCCTCTGCAATTGTTTGGAATAGTTTCAGAAAGAACTAAATCCTTGATAGAATTCACCTGTGAAGTCATTTGGCCCTGGACTTTTGCTTGTTGCAAGATTTTTAATCACAGTTTCAATTTCATTACTTGTGATTGGTCTGTTCATATTTTCTATTTTTTCCTCGTTCAGACTGGAAGGTTGTACCTTTCTAAGAATTTGTCCATTTCTTCCAGGTTGTCCATTTCATTGGCATATAGTTGCTTGTAGTAGTCTCTTATGATCCTTTGTGTTTCTATGGTGTCCATTGTAACTTCCCCTTTTTCATATCTAATTTTATTGATTTAAGTATTCTCCCTTTTTTTCTTGAAGGATCCAGCTAAAGGTTTATCAATTTTGTTTATCTTTTCAAAGAACATGTTTTTAGTTTCATTGGTCTTTGTTATTGTTCTCTTCATTTCTATTTCATTTATTTCTGCTCTGATATTTATGATTTCTTTCCTACTACTGACTTTAGGTTTTGTCTGTTCTTCTTTCTCTAGTTGCTTTTGGTGTAAGGTTCAGTTGTTTATTTGAGATTTTTATTGTTTCTTGAGGTAAGATTGGTGTAAACTTCCCACTGAGAACTGCTTTTTCTGCATCCTATAGGTTGTGGATTGTCATGTTTTCATTGTCAGTTGTCTCTAGGTATTTTTTTGATTTCCTCTTTGATTTCTTCAGGGATCCATTGGTTATTTAGTAACATATTGTTTAGCCTTCATATCTTTGTGTCTTTTACAGTGTGTCCTGTGTTTGATTTCTATCCTGTGTTTGATTTCATAGTGTTGTGATGGAAAAAGACGATTGATATGATTTCAATTTTCTTAAGGTTACTGAGCCTTGATTTGTGACCCAAGATATGTTCTATCCTGGATAATGTTCCATGTGCAATTGAGAAGAAAGTGTATTCTGCTGCTTTAAGATGGAATGTCTTATAAATATCAATTAAGTCTCTCTGGTCTAATGTGTCATTTTTTTTTTTTTGTGGTACATGGGTCTCTCACTGTTGTGGCCTCTCCTGTTGTGGAGCACAGGCTTTGGACGCACAGGCTCAGCAGCCATGGCTCATGGGCCTAGCTGCTCTGCGGCATGTGGGATCTTCCCGGACTGGGGCACGAACCCGTGTACCCTGCATCAGCAGGCGGACTCTCAACCACTGCACCACCAGGGAAGCCCCTAATGTGTCATTTGAGGCTTGTGTTTCCATATTAACTTTCTGTCTGGATGAACTGTCCATTGGTGTATGTGGGTGTTAAAGTCCCCCACTATTATTCGGTTACTGTTGATTTCCCCTTGTATGGCTGTTACCATTTGCATTATACATTGAGGTTCTCCTATGTTGAGTCCATATATCTTTAAAATTATGTCTTCTTCTTGAATTGATCCTTTGATCATTATGTAGTGTCATTCCTTGTCTCTTCTGACAGTCTTTATTTTAAAGTCTATTTTGTCTGATATGAGTATTGCTACTCTAGCTTTCTTTTGATTTCCATTTTCATGGAATATCTTTTTCCATCCCCTCATTTTTAATCTGTATGTGTCCCTAGGTGTGAAGTGGGTCTCTTGTAGACAGCATATATACAGGTCTTTTTTTTGTATCCATTCATCCAGTCTATGTCTTTTGGCTGGAGCATTTAATCTATTTACATTTAAGGTAATTATCAATATGTATGTTCCTATTGCCATATTCTTAATTGTTCTGGGTTTTTTTTGTAAGTCTTTTTTCTTCCCCCTCCTCTTTCATTCTATTCTTTTATGTTTCCTGCCTAGAGAATTTCCTTTAGCAATTGTTGTAAAGCTGGTTTTGTGGTGCTGAATTCTTTTAGCTTTTGCTTGTCTGTAAAGCTTTTGATTTCTCTGTTGAGTCTTAATGTTCCTTGCTGGGTAGAGTATTCTTGGTTGTAGGTTTTGCCCTTTAATCACTTTAAATTTATCATGCCACTCTCTTCTGCCCTGCAGAGTTTTTGCTGGAAAATCGACTGATAACTTTATGGGTATTCCCTTGTATGTTATTTGTTGCTTCTCCCTTGTTTCTTTTAATATTTTTTCTTTGTATTTAATTTTTGTTAGTTTGATTAATATGTGTCTCAGCATGTTCCTCCTTGGGTTTATCCTGTTTTGGACTATCTGCACTTCCTGGATTTGGGGGACTATTTCCTTTCTCATGTTAGAGACTTTTTTTTTTTTTTCAACTATAATCTCTTAAAAATATTTTCTCAGATACTTTCTCTCTTTCTTCTTCTTCTGGGCCCCCCATAATTTAAATATGGTTCATTTAATGTTGTCCCAGAGTTCTCTGAGACTGTCCTCATTTCTTTTCATTCTTTATTCTGTTCTGTGGCAGAGATTTCCACCATTCTGTCTTCCACATCACTTATTCGTTCTTCTGCTTCAGTTATTCTTCTATTGATTCCTTCTAGTGTATTTTTCATTTCTGTTATTGTATTGTTCATCTCTGTTCTTTAGGTCTTCTAGTTCTTTGGTAAACTTTTCCTGTATCTTCCCAATCCATGCCTCCATTTTTTTTCCTGAGATCTTGGATCATCTTTACTATCATTACCCTGAATTCTTTTTCAGGTAGATTGCCTATCTCCTCTTCCTTTAGTTGTTCCTGTAGGTTTTTATCTTGCTCCTTCTTCTGCAACATATTTCTGTCTTCTCATTTTTGTCAGAATTACTGCATTTGTGGTCTCCTTTCTGCAGGCTACAGGATCATAGTTTTTCTTGTTTCTGGTATCTGCCCCTTGGTGGGTGAGTTTGGTCCAGAGGCTAGTGCTGTTATGCCCTCCTTAGGGAGTTTGATTTTTGTTGTGGTGACCAGAGCTTGCCCTAGATATTGAGCAGGGCCTCCCCTTTGCTCTGTGGTTGTCACATCCCTGTCAGAGAGAGGGTCTGTTCCTTAGTTTTTGGAGTAGAGGTGCCCAGATCTGTTTCTGAGTTCTGTTTCTGATCTGTGGTGCAAGGTAGGCAGGATTGGGGACTCCCATTGGTAGAGAAGACACTGAGTATTCCTCCTCTCGAGGTGTTCACCTTTGAATATTCTCTGCTGTGTCCCTTTTGCCTGTTGTGTTGGCTCACAAAGTACACTGTTTTTGGCACTGCTCCCATTCCCACCTTAACTGTGGCTATGCTGGTAATTGGCTCTGGTGACTCTTAAATGTTGTTTTCACCAGGGCACCATTGTAGATCTACTGAGGTCAGGTCCCAGGACTGCAGTCATCATGCACCTGGACCCACTGTGAGTGCTATGGAGGCAGCTCAGACTTTGTCCTCTCCGAACCCTCAAGTGTACATGCTCACAAATCCCACAGCTGTTAAAGCCAGACCCGTCCCAGCTACAGGAGTACTTTTTGTCCCTTCAGATGTTTTGCAGGTGCTAAATTTAGGAAGCTGTCAATGGAGGTGTGACTCTGTAGTTTGCGCAGCTGCAAGGAGAGATTCCAGCTCTTATTCCTGAGTCACCCAACCCCTGAGGGGTCAGCTGTGGTTTCATCCCCTTTTCTGGGCAGATTTCCTAATGGGTAGAGCTCTCTGCCACCTCCTGAGACAGTGGGGTGGGTTCTGGCACCCACTGGCAGATTTACGTGCCCTCCTGGGATAGTGGGGGTGAGTCTTGTGCTCTGCTAGCAGAATTCCTAGTGGGGAATCTCTCTGAGCCCTCCCAGAACAGCAGGAAAGTTACTGGCACCCACTGATTGATTTCCTAGTCAAGGAAGCTCTCCACATCCTCCTGGGAAAACTTGGGCAGACCCTGTGGCCTGCTGGTGGAATTCCTAGTGATGGAAGCTGTCTGCACCCTTCCAGGTCCTGAAACCTTAATTTCTGCTTTGTGAGACCCCGGGTGGCAGACTTAGTAAAGTCATTCCTGGACTTCTAAACCATGGAAAACAAGATAATTGTGCATTCCTAAACTGTTAAGTTTATGATAATTTGTTACACAGCAATAGAAAAATAATACTGCATTTATGTGTGGGTGACTAATAAGCAAAGACAACAAGTCATTTGTCCACACAGCCTATTTTCCTCTGCTCATATTTATTGCTCCAAGTAGAAAGTTCAAAGTGATTTTCTTCTTCCTGTTTAGAGAACTGCAACTTCAGTGAAGCTTGTCCTGGTGAGTAAAATGTAAGTATAGCAATAAGATATTAAACATATTTGAAGTATATGCACAGCTTGATAAGTATTTGTCTCATTTTTATTGTAGTATAGCAAGTTTAACTGTCTGATGCCAATTAGCCATAATGAAAATTATGGAGTTAAACCATGATGGACTACCCTGAAAATTGACTCATTGGGTTTCTTACTGACTTAATGCTTGTTGTTGAAGGACATATAAAGGACATATAAAGTTTATTAAAGGCTTCTTTTTTCCCACCTAAGAAACATCAGTTACCTTTATTTGAAACTCATATTTAAAACCCAAACTGACATTTACTAAATTTAATTAATAAAAGTAACATCTCTTCACCAGGAAAAAGCTAAAGTTAGTTTAAATTTTGACTTCTTCATTTAATTAGCCCCAAATATGCAAAACATCCTAAACAGGTTCCCTTTGTTTCTTCAAAATAAATAGTATGTGTATGACCAATTGAAAATTTAAAACAATTCTTAATAGAAACCTCTCAAATATGTATAACAGGGTATTGATATAGATTCCAGGTATTTTAAAATGATAGTATATAAAATTTATCATAGATGCTAATGGTTTGTGACCATTGAATTCAGGTAGGAATCCCAGAAATATGAAGGCATTCTCTGATATATTATTTTTAATAATGAGACAAGATTTTGGTATTAAACTAAAAATCTAGAAAAATTCATGTGGAAAAATCAAGTCTGAAGGAACAAAAAAACACACATGCAAACACATACACACACACACACACAATTGCTGTCATAGAAAACTCAGAATTCCAAATATGAAACCTTAAGAATGCTTCCTTCCCAAACCACAGGTTGTGAACTAAATAGCTGCTTCTTTGTATTTCAGATGAAATGTAAAAGTCTTCTCACACTGTATTCACTCAACAAACACTTAATACCACTGACATTGGATCACACATGGTTATAAGTACCTCAGCAATTTAGATCATTAATCCTTATGACAAATTTGTAGACAATTAGAAAAATTTTTTTTAATAAAATGTACTTTTTGTTCATTTTTAAAGAATCCACTCATGTTTCTCAATGATCATAATGCAGACAGAACCAAGGTTGAAGAAACAATTTTCTTCAGCTTTCTGTGATTTGAGATTAGTATGTACTTACTTTATTGCCTGAGTAGAGGGATTTGGTGTTCTGGTTAAGTGAAAATCACATGAAGAAATCTCTCTTCAGAAAGATAATTTTCTGAAAATAACTCATGTGTTGTGGCTCTGAAATTCTTTCCTGTGTATATAATAGAAATTAGGTTCTCTGAGTTATGTACATAGTAAAACAAGACATGTCTTTATCCATCAGGTTTCCTGTCTAGATTATTGCTCTCACCCTTCTTCACTATGGCAAAATCTGATCATCCAATCTTGAACATCAATCTCATTTTCTCTGGCTAGGATTTCCTTTGAATTATAGATAAGTGTAGGCAAGACCAATTCTGACTTGTGTCCACCCTAGAAATTTGTGCTTGTTTTCACTACAAGGTCAGGATTCAGACAGAAAGGAAACTCTTTGTACAACTGTCTGAAACATATTTAAGGGCACAGTAATTTCTCAATAATATTCAGTTTGCTATGATTGTTTATATCATGGAAACTTTATATATCAGTTCCTGTTGAAAATTTGAATATAGCTTATTTGATGACATCTCACATCTGGGGCACTTTCAGTAACCATCTACATTTAAAACCCCCAAGATCATTTATTCCATCTTACAGTCTCACTCCCATACTCTTTTGTGTTTCTTCTATCCTTATCCAAAAATTTTACACTGACCTTCAGAGTCCTTATTCCATCGTTAAGTTCTTGTATATCTTTACCTTTATATTGTTCTCCCAATGTCCTACAGGTCCTAAGTAAAACCTGGCATTCCCCTGCTATAGTGCTATAGATTTTTAATATCTACTTTGTTAATATTATCCTGAATGCACACATGAAGTTTCTGTATTGGACAGTTTGAATTATTAATACTTACATAAAAATTGTGCCATCTTTCCTTTACCTCAGTTCTTGTTCCAGAGGCAATATGCTAAGAACCATATGCTATCATACACATATTAGAGTCTTTAGTATAAATGAGGACCAAAGGAATAGAATGTTACCTGCCTATATACATACTCCTCCCTCCCCTCCTGAAAGAAAGAAGAAAAAGCTTTCAACCAAAGGAAGAATCCCAAGTTCTTGCTCTAATTTAGAATGTAAAAAAATATTTCCAGGGTAAAGGTAAGTCTTGAGTGTAAGCCCTATTCCCTTTGAAATGTAAAATATATCTCTGAGAGGTAAATCTCTGTAGAGTTTTCTTTCTGCTTAATCAGTCAATAAAGTTCATTCCACAGCTTATTCTTTTAGTTCTGGTCCCGAGACTCAGTATGTATCTTTCAGAAATCCCTAACAATGCAGAAACACACATATAATTTTCAATTCCACAGCTGCATTTTTTTCAGGCTTTGGAAGTGGACATTTTTTATTAGGTCACCATTCTCTGATTTTTCACTATAATTCATAGATCCTCACTGATCCACTTAAAGATAAACAATTTCTTCTTTTGAGGCTCATATTATCTGTTTCTTAATCACTATTTCACATCATTAAAAAGATGTACTTTTATTCTCACCCTTTCCTACCTCTGTTAAAATTTGACATTCTATTGATATATGTAATGAAAATTTTTATCCAAGCTTTGAAATAAACTTGAATTATTTCAATATGTATAACTATGACCTATACAATCTTAAACTATGTATATATAATCTTTCTCTGCACTCCACTTCAGTCCCATTCACTCACCTATTGATACAGATAGTTGGAAGAACTTGTCATCATCTATAATTTTACGACTTCTAAAATCATTAATTTTGTGGCCTCAAATACTTATCTCTTTGACTTTTTTCCACTTGACTAATCCCACTGGGTATGATATTTTACCTCACTGGTAGTTTCACAACTTTGTTATTCCATGTTACTAGTCTCTGGGTCCCTGTCTTCATTAACTTTTCTCTGACAGGTCATCATAGACAAGATCTGCCAACTCTCTAGCTGATGCAGTTCTCTCATTGTTCCTTGAATATTGCACATAATTTTCCAAAAACTCAACTTTACTTCAATGACATAATCTTACTTTTTCTTAAATTGCCCATGACTTGCATAGAATATTGATTGAGAGAACTGCTCATATTGATGCCATTATAAAATTATGATCTACAATCACAACTGAATTCCAGAAAAGCCTCCAAAGTTAGTTCTCATTCATTATACCAAAGATTTATTTCAAATTAATAATCCTTTTCCTAAACCTCCTACTTTGATATCTATACCATCATACTTTACAGATCCTTTTGCTTCCTATATTATGGAAAAAAAGTAGTATAGTGTTTGTGTTCCTATCTTATTGTGGAAAGTGTTAGTGTTTATTCTCTTCTTCAGGTGCACTGCTAGACTAAATTTCTGAGATTCTTAGTAAGTTGAATGTGGCCTTATTAACCAATTTCTGGCCAATGATATATGGGCAAAAGAGATATGTTACATTTGTGTGTGATTCTTAAAATATCTCCCTTATGATTTTCCATATTTCTATTCCTCATCTCCTAATAGGGTATAGAGAATCCTTAAAAGTACACCATGTTTATGGAAGAGAGCAGAGCAACAAATTAGAAGGAGGCAAGAGTTACTGAAGTAACATTTTTTTTCTTTTTTTCTGGTCATGTATTGCTGTGTGTTAAATATTAATTTCAAAAAGTGCCTTAAAATAGGAGCAATTTATTATAGCTTGTATTCCTGTGGGTTGACTTGACAGTCCTTTTGCTTTATCTGGTGTTAGTTGAAGGACTAGCATGGCTAAACATTCCAAAATATCTTTATTCACAGACTGCTAGCTAGGACCTCACATGAGCCTGGAGGCCACGAGCCTCAGTTCTGCTCCACAACAGCCTTTGCATATGGATGCTTAGAGTTCCTTGTAGCATTAGTGTTTGAGCTAAAAAGAAGAGTTTCAAATGTCAAAGACAGAACCTACAGAACACTTAAGGCCCTATCTCATCATTTAAACATTGTGCTTCTTATTTTGTTAAAATAAATCAGTGGGGGGCTTCCCTGGTGGTGCAGTGGTTGAGAGTCCGCCTGCCGATGCAGGGGACATGGGTTCACGCCCCAGTCTGGGAGGATCCCACATGCCGCGGAGCGGCTGGGCCCGTGAGCCACGGCCACTGGGCCTGCGCGTCTGGAGCCTGTGCTCCGCAACGGGAGAGGCCACAACAGTGAGGGGTCCGCATACCAAAAAAAGAAAAAAAACAACAGTGGGCAAAGCCAGATTCAAGGGAAGGGAAAATAGGCCCCACATTTCAATGAGGAAGAAGCAAAGAATTTCTAGTCATCTCTAATGGAACACAGTCCACTCTCATGTTACAAATTATTTATTTATGTTCATCTCACATGTGAAATACATTCAGTTTTCCCCCAAACCATACTAGTCTCTTCTCATTACAATACAAAGTTTAGTCTCAAAGTCCAGGTACTTTTCATTTAAATGTGGTTAGATGTGGATGAGGCTCTGTTGGGTTGTTCCATGTATGCAGTGATCCAAAAATTAAACCAATATTTTATTTGGTACCAAATATCATATTTAGTAGCAGACAACAATTAATATAGAATTTGGGATCTTATCCCTCCTCCTTTGCAGGCAGGTGTGCAACAGATCTCTCATCCTCTGTCTGTTGATTCTAATTAGTATTATGGGAAACAATGCTGATAAAAGTGATAGAAAGTGCTATATAACTGAACCACTATGCTGTACACCTGAAACTATCACAACATTGTAAATCAACTATACCTCAATATGAAATAAAAATTAAATTAAAAAAAGAAAGTGTTATCTGTGTATATTTGTCTGATATGGAGTACCTTGATGAATTTTTAAATAAAGTTACCAGGAAAGACATGATCAGGATAAATTTTGAGCAAAGAACTAAAGAAAGATAGCAAGTCATGCAGGAATTTGGCAGTGACAGAAGTGGGAGAACTTTTTAACGCACTTCCAATAATCTAGGCAAGGGACATAGATGGTTTGCACTAGAGAATAACCCTGGAGGGGATAAGATGTGATAAAATTATGCATATGTTTTAAAATAGTGACAAGAGAATTTTTGATGAACAGCTGTGTCAAGAAAGAGAAAGACTGACTCCCAAGAATTTTTGCATGAGAGGGATTAGAGGAATAGTGTTGCCATTGTCTGATTTGTAAGAATATCTGAAGAAAAAGGAGGTTTGGGGAAACGTTCAAAATTTAAGTTTTAGATAGGTTAAGTTTATAATTCTTATCAGATTTCCAAGGAAATTGTCAATAAGAGTAAGCATTTGGACAGTGACCACTCAAATAAGATTAGGACTAAGACATGACTAATGGTTATTGCAATATAAGTCACTTGCATACTTGACAGAGCCATTTCAGTGGCCCAGTAAGGATAACATTCTGGCTCAGGTTTCTTCAGAAAAAATGGGAGTAGAGCAATTGGAAATACTATTTGACAACTCTTCTATCTATAGCATTAAGAAGGACTCTTGCAGTTCCTAATGATGCCTTGAGGCTGATTTGTACATTTTTAATAGCATACCATTACAAAGAAATTTGTTTATTGTTTTGTTCATAACAGGACATTTAGATCTGAAAATCTAGAGGTCTTATCCAAATATGAGGAAACTTAACAAGTTCAAAAAGGAGTTATAATTATATCCTAATATAGGAACTGGTGGTACATTATAAAATATTCAATCAAAAAATGCTTGTTTAGAGAAATTCTTATATTTTAAGAAGACTTATCTGAAAATAAAGCTGCCTGATTGAAGGTCAAATGGCCAAATCCATTACAGGACTTTTCTTTTTAAAACCCTCACTAACCAGGAATAGTTCACAAATCAGGAAGCAGAAAAAATTTTCTTGAATTAAAATATTAAGAAAGAAAATGTTGATTTCTGTTCTTCATTTCCTTTGACAGAAATAAAATGATGTTTCAACAAATTAGTCTATTGTTTAAGTGTACACATTGGATACAAACAAAGGACTACATCAGCAGGAGTAGATGATTCAACATTACTGGAGTTTGAGCTAAGGTTCAGAAGTAGAAGTTATTTACACTGGGGTCTATAAATATGGTAAATTCATATTCTACTTTTTAATGGTTTCCATATATTAGCAATGGAGGATTAGCAGGCAGAACTGACCTTACATAACATTTTGAAATACATGATATAGGTACTAAGGGCCTGATGACATTTTGCCTTTCTCTGGCTTCTCAAAATTTCCAATTGAAAGGTTCACAGTCATCCTCTTACTACAATATTATGTGCCTTAAAATATTCTTTGATCACTTTTTCTCCTACACATGCTCATTCTTGCTCATCAAAACTGCACTGTGGGGCTTCCCTGGTGGCACAGTGGTTAAGAATCCGCCTGCCAATGCAGGGGACACCGGTTCGAGCCCTGGTCTGGGAAGATCCCACATGCCACGGAGCAACTAAGCCCGTGAGCCACAACTGCTGAGCCTGAGCGTCTGGAGGCTGTGCTCCGCAACGGGAGAGGCCGTGACAGTGAGAGGCCTGCGCACCGCAATGAAGAGTGGCCCCGGCTCGCCGCAACTGGAGAAAGCCCTCGCACAGAAACAAAGACCCAACACAGCCAAAAGTAAATAAATAAAAAATAAAAAAAAAAAACTGCACTGTGGCTGATTTCAATGAATTTCTAAAACCTTGGTGGCAATTGTTTTTTCATGAGTGTTAATTTAAGATAAATAAATATGTTGCCATTTGGTTACTTTTTTATGAAGGTTATTTTTGTGATAAATTAGTTTTTTGTCTCAAGGAAAAAATCTATATTTTATTAGGTAGAAAAATATGCCAATGAGAAAATTTGGTACACTATTTAATATCACTAAATATATTTGAATCCCAGCAACACATAAATGGTTTTCTAGTATTTCTTCATGAAATCACTATGGACTTCAGTTTATGCTGTAGTACTGAACAATCTTAGAGTTGATAGTCTCTTTATTATAGGAAAAACAACAGGAGTATAGCAATTGAAAACAAGCACTGAATGAGTACTCAGTCTAACCATTCCATGGGAATTTGAACTTTGAAGTAGCACACTACAACCTGCACACAGACGTATATATCAGCTTTATTAACAATTGCCCAAACTTGGAAGCAACCAAGATATTCTTTAGTAGGGAATGAATAAATAAATTCTGATACATCCAGACAATGGAATATGAATCAGCACTAAAAAGAAAAAGAACTATCAAGCCGTGAAAAGACATGGAAGAAACCTAACTGAATATTACTAAGTGAAGGAAGCCAATATGAAAAGGCTGCATACTGTATGATTCCAATTATGTGACAGTCTGGAGAAAGTGAAATTATGGAGACAGTAGAAAGATTAGTGGTTGCCAGGGATTATGGGGCAAAGGAGAGCTGAATAGACAGGGCACAAAAGATTTTTAGGGCAGTGAAACTATTCTGTATGATACTACAACGGTGGATGCATGTCATTATATATTTGTTAATACTCATAGATTACACAACACCAGAAGTGAATACTAATGTAAATTATGGGCTATAGGTGATAATGAGGTATCAATGTAGACTCGCCAATTGTAACAAACGTACAACTGTAATGCAGGAAATTGAGAGTGGAGGAGGTTGTGCATGTGTGGGGACAGGGATATGTGGAAACTCTCTGTACTTTCCATTCAATTCTAGTGTGAATATAAAAGTGCTCTTAAAAATAACATTTATTAATTAAAAAATAAACATAAACTTAGAAGCTAAAAGTTTCAATGCTTAAAGGTAGTCTCAATAGTGAAACATGAAGGTTGTCTTTTACAATGAATGGGAGGATGACCAAACAGAGGAAATGTGCCCTTTATTTATTTTTTTGATGTTGACCATTTTTAAAGTTTTTATTGAATTTGTTAAAATATTGCTTATGTTTTATGTTTTGGTTTTTTGGCAGTGAGGCATATGGGATTTTAGCTCCCCAACCAGGGATCAAACCCACACCCCCTGCATTGGAAGGCAAAGTCTTAACCAGGGAAGTCCCAGAAATGTGCCTTTTATGATTGAAAGTATTTTTCTTTTGATTAATCCACTTATCAAGTTGCTTCTTTGGTTCAGTAGCACTACATTTATTACTTTTTAAAAATGACCTCTAAGAAAAGTATTTTACAACACACTATCTATATGCTTGAACAATTTTAGTTATAAGAAAATTGTTTCCTTTCAGTACAAGAATATTTTTCTAATCTTTTAATCAAATCTGAGAAAAAAATCACTTTTTAAAAATATTTTTCTAAAAGAGGAGACACGTGACCTCTATGTTTCTAAATCTGATGATTGTTTCCTCTGTTTTTAGTGATACCACACTCTCCTACCTCCCTCTCTGCTCCATCCAGTGTCCTTGGTAAGTTCCTTCTCTTCTCCTTGACCTCTAAACTTTGGAGTAATTCATAACTCTTTCACGCATCTCTTTTCTTCTCTGTGAACATGTTTTTCTTACAAATAGTATCAAGATTTTTGGTTTCTTGCCATCTATATAACTCCACTAGGTTCAAGTCCCATATGTGCAAATGGCTGCTTTTACATTTTCACTTGGATGTCTACACTTGTGGTAGACCTACTCCTTGCCATCAAATCACTATCATCTCTATCCTAATATGCTTCAATAGCTTCCTTGGTGCTCTCTTTTCTTGTACCTTTGCTTGTATAAAATCTGTTACTCACAGAAAAAATAATGAGTTCTATTAAAAGTAAAAATCATATGTTTTCATGCATTCTGCTGAAAATCTTCTGTTGGTTTCCCATCTCATTTAGAATAGCTTCTAAACTCTTTTTCAAAGCTTACATTGTCCAACTTGATCCTCTTTCAATGACCTCCAAGATTTTATCATGTGCCACTTTTCCCTCTTCCTACTAAGCTCCAGACATCTGGTCTTCTATTTGGTTCTAGGATATGACAAATCGCTTTCCATTTTAGTGACTTTTCACTAGCAGCTCCATTTGCCTATAATGATCTTTCTCTAGTATTTTTATGTCTACTTCATACTATTCAGGTCTTAGTATAAATGACATCTATTTAGAAATACTGTCTTTGATACCCATTATTGGGTATTAGTTGCTATCTCTTCTTACTTTAAATGTTTGCATGTTATCCCCTTACATGTTGTCACTAGTTCGCATGCCTTCTTTCTCTAGATTTTTGGCTTCAAAAGAGCAGAAACTCAGTTTATCTTATTTACCAGTATATTTCTGGTGTAAAGCAAAATGTCTTGGTCTCTAGGAAATAAATATTTGCTGAATAGTGGAGTCTGTACAAGGCATTTTTCATATGGGAAACATCATGGGAGCACTGATATAATGAGCAACATTTAACTAAAACTCTCTCAGAAAAAAATGCTTTCAAAAAGATTGTGCTCGGGCTTCCCTGGTGGCGCAGTAGTTGAGAGTCCGCCTGCCGATGCAAGGGACACTTGTTCATGCCCCGGTCAAGGAAGATCTCACATGCCCCGGAGCGGCTGGGCCCGTGAGCCATGGCCGCTAAGCCTGCGTGTCCGGAGCCTGTGCTCTGCAACGGGAGAAGCCACAACAGTGAGAGGCCCGTGTACCGCAAAAAAAAAAAAAGTAAAAAAGATTGTGCTCTTGTAGTTTTGTTTTGTTTCTTTGTTTTCTTTGAAGATAGTAATCTTCAGTGAAAGTGGAGGAATAAAAACCAAAGTATTTCAGGAAAATTCAAGATAATGTGATTTATATCAATAGTTACTATTGTCTGGCTTGATGTAAATATAAGTTCTATAAATATATAATCTACAGCTTGTAACATTTTGGAGTCAAGAAACCTGACCACTAGATGAAAACTATGGATCTTTTCCTCACTAAAATCACATACTCAAATGCACTGCTTGCTAAGTTTTCAGGCTATTTTAGAAGGTTTCCACACAATGCAATATACATCCATGATCTTCTTTCACTTGATGAAGTCAAGATGCAATAGAAGGAATAAACTGCACTTTGAAGCACTCCTCCAGAAAGGGCATGTGCTTTCAAAGTAAAATTTAATGAGAGTTTTTAAGCAGTCATCTTGGGTTTGCATTTTCTGTCAGGGTCAGGGATGCAGGTAATC
Source organism: Delphinus delphis (assembly GCF_949987515.2). Lineage (NCBI taxonomy): Eukaryota > Metazoa > Chordata > Mammalia > Artiodactyla > Delphinidae > Delphinus > Delphinus delphis. The sequence continues at coordinate 42,833,861 of NC_082700.1, read as the reverse complement.
TGCTATTATTTATTGAACCTAGACCCAACAATGAGTGCAACATTTTTTCAACAAATACCAAGTGATTTTACTCCAAATATTGCATTAGATCTGGGAACTACAAAGTGGAATAAGTAATAGTTGGTCCCTTAAGAATTTTATAATCCTTACAACAAGATAGACATATAAACATATCACATATAAACATCTGGTACTAGAAAATCTCAAAGTCAAGACACCAATACAGGGACTAGGAGAAAGGTCACTTAAGAAGTTTAAGTAGAAATAGTATTGTCATAATGGTATTTTAGATACATCACTCTGACTGCATTTTGGAGAATGGATTGGAAGCATGCATGAAACTAGAAGAATTAGGAGATAAATATAATAGTCTTTGTTTGAAATTATCAAGGCCTGACTTAAGTCAATAGTATTTGAGATGTAAGGTATATTAATTTGCTAGGACTAAGACTAGCAATTTAACAAAGCACTACATAAAAAAGCACTACCGACTGGGTGGCTCAAACAATGGAAATTTATTTTTTTCACAGTTCTGGAGGCTAGAAGTCCAAGATCAAGTGTTGCCAAGATTGGTTTCACACTGAGGCCTCTCTCCTTGGCTTGTAGTTGGTAATTTTCTGGTGTCTTCACACAGTTTTCTCCTGTGTGTGTCCATGTCTTATGCACCTCTTCCCATAAGGACACCAATCACAGTGAATTACGGCCCACACAATGACCTCACTTAACCTTAACTACCTCTTTAAAGACCTTATCTCCGAACGTAGTCACATTCTGAGGAACTGGGGATTAGACCTTCAACACGAATTTTGGAAGGGGACACAATTCAGCTCATAACATATGGAAAGGAATTAATATAATAAGTATTTAAGTGAATGGGGGAAATTAGGGGAAGGTGGAGTAATGATTTGAATCTGGAAATTTTTCAAAATTGTTATTGCTATCACACAATTCTCTCTCTCAGTAGATGGATAGATTAATAGATATCCTGATAATATTCCTGTTTATATGAAATTTTTGAGAAATGGAACTTGGGGTTAATTTGTTTTCTAAAAGCCGGTGGTGCTCATTATGAAGCAGAAAAGCACCTGGATGCACACTGGAATCACATAGAGAGCTTCTAAAAATATATTTATGCCAGGAGTGCACCTCAGCACAATTAAATACAAATCTATGGAGTAGAGCCTGAGCCACAGAAGTTTTTAAAATTTCCCCAGGCTATCCCAATGTATAGTGAAAATTAAAAACTGATGGACTGAAGGAACAGTGTAAGGAGAAGAGGGAGTAGAGTGACAAAGCAACTGAAAAAAAATTGGAACTTGCAATCCTTATAAGATATGAGGGTATAGCAAGGAATGAAACACAGATTGACAAAGTTAAATGTAAGGGGCAGGACTTGAAGCAGACAGCCTAAGCACCAGGGAGCTAGTAAGGCAGAACTTCACAAACATGTCATCATTTTTGTGTCATTGATGTCCTGTAATCTCAGAACAGATTCTACATTATGAGAAATATCACCCTTTTTATTAGTCATGTTTTTTTTAATTAATGATGCATGTGTGTGTGTGTGTGTGTGTGTGTGTGTGTATTTGTAAGAAAGTGTTAAATATTATATGATTTTTAACACAGAAGCCTCGGCATGTTTCAAGATACATTCATTCTGGAAAAATTGTACCACAGCAGAAAAGTCTGTATGAAGATATACACTAAAAAACCTGGGGCTCAGGGTGAGTAACCAACCAAAGTGGAGGTGGAGCCTTCTACAAGGATGTACAACCAGAGAAACACAGGGTTGATGTCTCAGACAATGCACAAAATAACCCAAGCAAGAGTCAGTATCAAGAATTTGCCTAGTCCAGAGAGACAATTGGGTACAAATTTCCCCGACTACCTGACCTCTCTCCTTTCTCTACACTCCACTGAAGCCAGAAGAGTCAGAAACAACAGTTAGCAAATGGAAGAAGTGAGTGAAAAAGGGAGAGGCAACTGCACACATTCTGAAAAGTGTAGCTTCCACAAACATGCCTGACTAGGGAAGGGAAGAAAACTACGTATTGATTAGATGTGAAGTGCTGATTTAAAATATTGGACAAGAGTTTTAATTACTCAATTGACTGCGCATTGTAATTTGCAATGTCCATGGTAATTTTGGCTCATACAGACCAGAAAAGTTATAAGGCCTGCCCCAGATTCATACAGAGGAAAAGGAATAATTAGTTTCATTTTTTAATCTATGAATTAAAGAAGACACATTATGACCAAAAATTAAACTGATTTTATGATTATACCTATTGGTCATGATGTTCGATGTTCCATTTTACTCATTTATCATAAGTAGGGATAAAAGAGCACAGGAACAGATGTGGCCTGAAAAAAAATCTCTCCTCCAAAACACTTGCAGATCAGAAGTGGCTTCTAATGAGAGGTGATGAAAGTTTTAAAAAGGTTTCAAGACTTCGGGAAATAAACCAATACCAAAACTTCTCTTTTGATGGTCAGTATCATTAGGCAGACTAGAACGGTTCCCACAATTGTTATGAAATGATCCATAGTGTAATTCAACGTAATAGCAACAGGACTCTGGAATAATAACCTACACTCCTCAAAATTCCGTTTTGTTTTTTTTTTGTTTGTTAGTTTGGATGCAGGGGGTAGAATGGGGAGAGGTGAGGTGGGAGACTGTGCCGAAGTTGAAAGTTCTTAAGGTCCATGTTTGTCTTGACAACAACATGCGAGCATATGTAAACTAAAGTAGCTATAGTCTTAAAATCGAGCTAGGAAACACCATTCTGGAGGCTCTAAAGCCTAGCACGGTGGAGTCTCAAGTGTTGAATAAACTTCCAATAAGTACTGTGAGCAGTTTTAATATCGATGCTATGTGGCAATGATAACAGTACCAATAGTGTTGGTTCTGTCAGTTACCATTTCCTGGCTTTTGCGGAGGTACTTATTTTTGAATTAAATAACCCTGAATTTCTAGAATGATTTGGTGATAAGTGAGCCTCATGAAGGAAAAAAGTGAACTTCTTGGCAGGTTTGGTAAATGCAGACTTCAGATATTAGTTGAAAAAATCAAATATAAATGTGATTGTCTCACAGGGCGCTAAAGCCTGCTATAACAGCTACAAAGAGAAGGCCCAGTAATGTTAGTAATAACTTTTTAAATGCTTTTTTCACAATATATTTTCCTGCTTCAATTCTTTTAAAATTCTGTATATTTTAAGAAATAATGCCCTCCTTCCATATTTTCTCAGTAGAAAGAGATAATATTCTCTCAAAACCAAGTCTGTCAAGAAACCACAGGAGAAAATGCCCTTTGCAGGGAGAGTACATATTAACTCAAAGTAACTTTTTTCCCTAAAATATGTTTTCATTACATTACATTTCAGCTTCTCTGTTCAAAGGTATACACTGATCTAAATATAGTGCATTAGAGTGTTACCAAATTGATCCATCACTAATAGCTATATATATTATAGAATTAACCCTTTTGAGATGAATCTTGTCTTATCATACTTTATTATTATGTTGACAGTACTAAAAAAGATCATGTGCTATACAATCACGTGTCCCCTAACTCTCTCCACTTTTTTGTTTTGTCCTTACTCTTTGCCTTCTTCCAAATATTTCTTTTTTAGTGAAGAACACTTCCTTCAGACCTCTCGTTCCATGGTTCCTACATTTTTGCTTGTCTACTCCTTACCATGGTGCTTCAACTGGTATACCTGTGGTACACATGCTCCGGGGATCTCCCTCATTATGTACTATAACCTCCATCATTCATTTATTTTATTACATATTTATTTCTCAGATTCACTAAATAAATACTATTCACCTATTTTTATCATTAGTACATCCTAATAATTAGGCCCAATTTGAACTATACTAGGCTTATTTTTATCATTGGCAGCATTTATGTACTCTTATATGAAGGAAATGTGAGTAGACAGATTTCATCCAGATTTCAGCATGGTTGTTGACAAAATAAATTAATCAAAGTCTTAAAGGCCCCAGGGAAGTAGACTCAGAACAACTGGCAGAGGCCAAAATGAGAGGAATGTTAATTTAATAAATAGGAGAAAAATATACTAGTCACAAGTGCAGAGACACTGTCTCACAGCTCTAACTTTAAACTTGCTGCTTGCTCTTCCTTCCTGAACAGCTGCTTCCTGTTTAGCTTCTACTGATTCTATAAGACTTGTACTGAGGGTCTTTTCATCCAGAAAGGTATTATTTATCCCCTACTTTTCAGTTTACATAGTATTTTTTGTTCTTCCATGGCACTGCAATTTTACTGCTATCAAGTCACTTTTCACATTGTATTATATTGTCAGTTTATTTGACTTTAAACTCAACACCTTGTGATGGATTATAACAAGTATATCATTGGATTCAAGAACTATTAGTCCATCTGGACAAAATAATCTGTTTTTCAAAGGTAGGGATGATCAAGGTGTTTAATAATGTGGAGACATATGTGCAAGTAAGGAAACAGAGAGGACCTGAACATCTCTATTAGAAAAGGGATCAGAACTTATACTGGCAAGACATAAATATTTAAAAAAGAGTATTTTAAAGCAGTGATCACTAACAATACTGTTACTTCAAAATTTTAACATTAACGCTTAAAAATTCTGCTATGTACAGTAGAAATATTTATTCAAATAAGAATTATGTAATATATTTCAATTTAGTTATATCGTTAAGTGCTTATATAAGCTATGTAAAACTAATTTTTCATTTGACTTATTGCAGAGATAGAAAATTTGTTGAACACTAACAAAGAAATTAAATATTCTTTGAAAAGGTAAAGGAAAAAGAAGGGTATTTTACTTTAAATATATTATCTCAGTCTTTGCTCTTCCTCTACACAAAAGGTAGAAAATGTTTAGGCAGGACAAGAAAAGAACAATGAAAAAATTACGCAGCTCTAAAAGGAAATGTGTACACTGAAAAGATAACAGTTATTAGCTTTTAAAAAGCTAACAGATTTAGTCTAATGCCGTGGTCATATGTGCAGAGTAAGTGTGTTCCATGGCATAACTGATCTGCTCATGTAAGCTGTTTTAACGATTGATGCAGATCATCTCAATATTGATTCAGTCCCAACAACAGATAATGATAACAAAGATAGCCAAAAGAATTGATGTTTTTGCTGCAATCTAGTTCACATGTATATGTAACTTGTGTTCTTAACTCTTGAAATGATGGAATTTATTGTGGCAAGAAGCATGTGTTTTGTGTAAGTTTATTTTGTGGAAAATATGATTTTATTTGTGGAAGTATAGTAGAGTTAAAGAAAACATGTAAGAAAAAATAAGAAATACATATATTCTACTAATATTTCTAGAAAAGCATAACCTGAAACAGAAAATGTGATGATTGGTCAGAGCAAATTTCACATATACAATTTGATTCCAGTCTGGTGTGTTAACCAAATACATTGAGGCTCTTAAATAATAGCACAGGAGATCAGCTCAGTGCTTTGTGACCACCTAGGGCGGATGGGATAGGGAGGGTGGGAGGGAGACACAAGAGGGAGGAGATATGAGGATATATGTATATGTATAGCTGATTCACTTTGTTATAAATCAGAAACTAACACACCATTGTAAAGCAATTATACTCCAATAAAGATGTTTTAAAAAAATACAGACCTGAACTCTCAAAAAAAACAAAACCAAACAAAACAAAGACCCACTGTTTCTAGGTGTGACTTTATTCCTCACACACACTATAATTTGTACAAATAATTAAGCCATTCCACTCCTTAGTTCCTTGTTTAAAATATGGGGATTTTTAGACTACTTCTGAGGCTCACTGCTACTGTAATATTCTCTATATTATATTTACTGAATGCACTTTTATTAAATTTCAATATTATCTTCCCTCTCAGTGCCCTGAAATTACTATACACATCTGTATGATTTTTATGAATTACGTGTAAATTAATCATATACTCTGATAAAGTTAATCTTTTTGACAGCCAAGGCTCTATATGATCTATGTTATTATCATGATATCTTAACTAATTAGGAAATATATTGAACAACATATTCCAAAAATACCTTGTACGATATTAACAACCATGTAGAAGGTTTTTCTGTAAAATGTAAGATATACTATTTTTATTACATAACTTGAAAAAGCTTACAGAAGAAAATTTTAAAATGAAATCAGAGTTTAAAAAATATTCAATGTTTACTGCTCCACATATTTTCTATGCATGTTTTCCCCATACATATAGGACTGCCATCTAGTTACATTTATATAATATACACACTGGTGCACTAGAATTCTTTCAACTGAACTTAAGTGCTTTCTTGTGTCATTCAATATTTTATAAACAATTTTAGCAGAAACATATTTTACCATATTATATAACATACATTGGCTCATTTAATAATTTTTAAATTTTAGAGTTTTTCAAATTTTTATATTAGAACTAATGTTGTGATAAACATATTTATAGATAAAATTTACAAAGAATGACCCTAGAATGTGAAATATCTGTAGCATCATCCAAAATGCCTTATACAGTGGAGACACTGATTAGCTTCGCACCAACTCTGCTAGGATCCCAATGTCTCAGCCAAAGTTTCTTTCATATTTTCTTCCAAGGGGCTAAGCTTCATCTTTCCAAATGTTCTATTAACATGCTCAGTCATCACTATTCCTTCAAAACAAAATAACTTCAATAACAAAATCCTTTGCTTGGCAACTGCTATGGTCTGAATGTTTGTATCACCCTCAAATTCATATGTTAAAATGAAATGACCAATGTGATTGTATTAGAATTTGGGGTCTTTGGGAGGCGATTCAGTCATGAGAGCAGAGCTCTCATGATGGATTAGTGCCCTAGACAGCTCCCTT